>NC_081159.1:1275000-1612500 GCF_012432095.1 Onychostoma macrolepis
TGAACTTTTTAGTTCTATTTTCTTGAAACCAAAAATTAAGCTTATTTTCTTAAGGAATAGTTCACCCAAAAATGAAAATTTGCTGAAAGTTTACTCACCCTCTGGCCATCCAAGATGTAGAGTTCATTTCTTCATTTCTTTAAATTTAGCGTTGCATCACCTGCTCACCAATGGAGTGTGATTCCAAAAAATTAATAAATAAATGAAAAAAAAATAAAAATAAATATATATATGGAGTGTTATTCCAAAAATTAAAAAAAAAAATATATATATTTTTCTCATTTATTTATTTATTATTATTCTCCCACTTAAAAAGATGAGAGAGGCCTGTAATTTTCATCATAGGTATACCTCAACTATGAGACAAAATGAGAAAAAAAAAAAAAAAAAAAAAAAACAGAAAATCACATTGTAGGATTTTTAAAGAATTTATTTGCAAATTATGGTGGAAAATAAGTATTTGGTCAATAACAAAATTTCATCTCAATACTTTGTTATATACCCTTTGTTGGCAATGACAGAGGTCAAACGTTTTCTGTAAGTCTTCACACACTGTTGCTGGTATTTTGGCCCATTCCTCCATGCAGATCTCCTCTAGAGCAGTAATGTTTTGGGGCTGTCGCTGGGCAACACGGACTCCAAAGATTTTCGATGGGGTTGAGATCTGGAGACTGGCTCGCCACTCCAGGACCTTGAAATGCTTCTACGAAGCCACTCCTTCGTTGCCGGGCGGTGTGTTTGGGATCATTGTCATGCTGAAAGACCCAGCCACGTTTCATCTTCAATGCCCTTGCTGATGGAAGGAGGTTTTCACTCAAAATCTCACGATACATGGCCCCATTCATTCTTTCGTTTACGGATCAGTCGTCCTGGTCCCTTTGCAGAAAAACAGCCCCAAAGCATGATGTTTCCACCCCATGCTTCACAGTAGGTATGGTGTTCTTTGGATGCAACTCAGCATTCTTTCTCCTCCAAACACGACAAGTTGAGTTTTTACCAAAAGTTCTATTTTGGTTTCATCTGACCATATGACATTCTCCCAATCCTCTTCTGGATCATCTAGATGCTCTCTAGCAAACTTCAGACGGGCCGGACATGTACTGGCTTAAGCAGCGGGACACGTCTGGCACTGCAGGATTTGAGTCCCTGGCGGCGCAGTGTGTTACTGATGGTAGCCTTTGTTACTTTGGTCCCAGCTCTCTGCAGGTCATTCACTAGGTCCCCGTGTGGTTCTGGGATTTTTGCTCACAGTTCTTGTGATCATTTTGACCCCACGGGTGAGATCTTCGTGGAGCCCCAGATCGAGGAGATTATCAGTGGTCTTGTATGTCTTCCATTTTCTAATAATTGCTCCCACAGTTGATTTCTTCACACCAAGCTGCTTACCTATTGCAGATTCAGTCTTCCCAGCCTGGTGCAGGTCTACAATTGTGTTTCTGGTGTCCTTTGACAGCTCTTTGGTCTTGGCCATGCTGGAGTTTGGAGTTGGACTGTTTGAGGTTGTGGACAGGTGTCTTTTATACTGATAACGAGTTCAAACAGATGCCATTAATACAGGTAACGAGTGGAGGACAGAGGAGCCTCTTAAAGAAGAAGTTACAGGTCTGTGAGAGCCAGAAATCTTGCTTGTTTGTAGGTGACCAAATACTTATTTTTACAGAGGAATTTACCAATTAATTCTTTAAAAATCCTACAATGTGATTTTCTGGATTTTTTTTTTCTCATTTTGTCTCTCATAGTTGAGGTATACCTATGATGAAAATTACAGGCCTCTCTCATCTTTTTAAGTGGGAGAACTTGCACAACTGGTGGCTGACTAAATTTAAACTTTTTGCCCCACTGTATATATATATATATATATATATATATTTTTTTTTTTTTTTTATTATTTTTTTTTCATTTATTTATTAATTTTTGGAATAACACTCCATACATATATATACAGTATATATATATACACACACACACACACACATATATATATATATATATACACACACACACACACAGTGGGCTTTTTAGGCCGATAAACATTCACCTAGCAACCACCAAGGACACCCTAGCAACAGCATAGCAACACCCTGACAATCGCCTACAACAAACAAGTCTATCACTCTTACACGGACAGCATGATTCATATTTACTTTATTTAAAATTCTGATTGAATGATTTGTGTTTTGGATCTGTTTTGAAAGGTCGTGTCCATGTTCCTCCAGGACGAACGTAACTTGATTTGTTTCAAATTGATTTCTGCCATTTTTTGTAAGTTTAAATGTACCAGCCAGATTCATGTTACCCCCAATACTGCTTTATGCCGCTCATTATATCAGCTCTGGCACTCTGATATAAGAGCCTGTCAGTCTAATGAGACTAATCGCCATGAAATTGAAGTTAAGAGTCAGTGAGAAGTGTCTTTAATTCAATAGTACAAATCCAAATATGATTAGATCCTGACAGAAATAGCTGAAATGCATTACAACGGCTGGCTGATTGTAGTTATTTATCATTCCAGCTCTGTGAGTAAACAAAAAAGCTGTAAAATACAAGGGCAATGTCTCAAATTAAATAAAATCGGCTTCGACAGTACATGGAAAATAAATTACTGTTATTGGATTATGTCCAGTTTCCAGGACACGCAGAGACAGCTCTCCTGTTCTCCGAACTCTCGTGATAAATTGTCATTCACCATTGCACTTTTTTTTAAATTCATAGACAGATATCTGATTTACACAACAATCTCTCTCTAACAACGCTGGCATTCATGTCACAATGGAATGTTTCCATTGTCATAATCAACATGCAGTCTGTGGGCGGGCTGTACGTTCTGGCTTGTGTTTTGATAGTTAATCTTTGGGTGTCCTCACAGAACAGACACTCAGGCCCGGGGCCGCGTGACCTCTGACCTCTGACAATCACTAGTCTAATACATCAGTCTGCCTCTGCCCATCGCAAACTCATGACATCACTGCTTAACCCTGATTCATTTACTCCAGTGTGTGCTCAACTAATTCTACTGTAATCAGAGACGCAAAAACCAACAAAAAAACACAAATACTTTTAAGTGACCTCATTACAGAACAGAATCCATCCTAAAGCAATAAACCAGATGCTTAAGGTTTCTTAAAGGAATAATCTGGGTTGAATGCAAGTTAATTTCAATCAACTGCATTTGTGTTGATCTACACAAAAAATAATTCTGACCCTTAAAAAAAACAAAAACAAAAAAATAATGTAAAGCTTGTAATTTTATAAGAGCACTTATAATTTGTCTGTTATAACTTGTGTGTTGTTTGAACTGTAAAGCTGTTTTGTTTTTTTGTCATCTTAGGATTTATGGCAACAAAGTTTAAAATAGAGTATAACTTTACATGGAAAGTGCTAGTAAGCGATTTCTCACACTAAAATTATGTAAACTCTTAAATCTTAGGAAAGTGAGTATTTTACATTTACAGACCCCCCCCCCAAAAAAAATAAATTTAATAAATGGGAGAGTAACTCTCGTTATTTATTTAAATGCTTGAAATAAAAAAAAAAAAAAACGCAAATGAAAAATTAACTTGTTTACTCATTAAGTAATTAATCAACTGATTTGTAGTGAATCCGTAAAATTCCTTAATATAAATAGCTTGACCCAAAAAATGAAAATTCTGTCATTATTTAGTCATCCTTGTGTTGAATAAATGATCTAAATAGAAGAGTAGCTCATGTTACTTATTTAAAAACTTGTGAATTCAAATTCAAAATTAATTTGTTTACTTGTTACTTTAGAAAGAAGCGGAAAGCCTGTTATATGCAATGCAATACCGCCAACATCAGCTGCAACATTTCCTTTCCACGTCTCTCCCTGATAATTTATCTATAAAGTGACAAACTCCCTCCCAAAAACCATCCAGCAGGCAACAGGCCCTAGCACACAAGCCACTCATATGCAGACACGGATGCAGCAGCTGTAGAGCTCACACTTCTCACATTGTCATCTTTCGCAGCAGACAGAGAGTGTGCGGAGGACTCAACAGTTCATTAATAATGGAGCAGCAGGCATGGGTTCCACATCCCTCTACTGAAGTCCGTCCCAGTGGAGATGCGGCGAGCACATCCTCCCTCTCACGTCTCAGGTATTCGCTCACAGGCCAAGGAATACGAGTTGACGTAAAGAGAGCACATTTCAAAGAGATAAACAGAGCACAGACTGGCAGCCCTGCTGTTTGGATCCTTTGGGCTGCTGGGAAACTAATGATCCGGGATCTGGGCTGCAAACGCTAACTTTATAGGTTCCTTTCCAAAGCGGGTGTTCTCCATCCCATGAAGAGCTGCTCAGATTTTGTTCTCTTGTTATAGCACCACTGTGACATTTAACCTCATATACTGCTCCTGAAAGAGTGGCACCAGGTAGATGTCAAATAAGGCCAGGAATACTTGATGCAAGTATGCAAACATTAGTATTTTGCCAATGCATTGCAAGCGGTGCATTCTTGCTTTACTGTGGTGATAGTGCACTAAACATCTGATTAATCAAGAGTGATGCAGATATCTAGGAGTAAGGGTGTCTTTTTTATCAGTCCATCTGGAAATGCTAAGTTATATATGCATGCAAAGACACATCTCTTTAGCCAAGCATTCACATAATGCATCATATAATCTTCTACTGCGGTTATATCTGATCAAACACACATTATTATTTAGCTTGGGTTGAACAAACCATTTTTGCTTGGATGGAACAGCAGCTATATAAATATATTGTACAAACTTAATTTCCTGTAAAGCTGCTTTGCAACGATTTGTATCATAAAAAGCGCTATACACATTGAACATTGATGGTTGCACACGGTCTTAGATTTTTGTTACGTTTACAGTACTTGTTTTTTTTTTTTATTGTATTTCAAAAGCCCAACCAGGGACTGGGGCTGCAAATTAGCCATTGGCTAGAAGCCTGTGTGTAGAGCATCTGTAATGTTATTCTGCACTGTCCCTGTTAAATAAACAACTAAATAAATCAATAAAAATGAAGGGTTAGAGTTGATACAAAGAGCACTTTTGAGAATTGAGGAACTAATCACATTTGACAAAGTTAGTCAGTTAGAGACAAGAAATCTTTGAATGATTCCAAAAAACATTAGACATAATTTCTTCTGTGAAGAATACATTTAGAATTTTTTTTTCACAATGACCATCAATGGTCCAGTACTGTTTGACCCGTTGACTCTTATTATTGTATGGATGAAAAGTTGAAAACTCAGTTGTAGCACACTCAATTCCTCCAATCAGAAACAAGCTCGAGTGATGACCCTTCATCTGCATTTCACAAGTTTGGTGAAAAACTGTTCTTGACTGATTATTGTGTTTGAGTAAAATATATTTAAATACTATATTAAATTGAAATGTATGTATGTGTGTGTGTGTGTGTATATTAATATACTAACATACTAAATATTAAAATATTATATTAAATAATTAAAATCTAGTTACCACTAGAGTAGTTGCCTTGCTTTTTGAATGCATATGATGCCTGACATCTAAAAGAATTTGAATCATATACAAAAATATAAATAAATAAAATCTTAAAGGGATAGTTCACCCAAAAATGAAAATTCTGTCATTAATTACTCGCCCTCATGTCGTTCCAAACCCGTAAGACCTTCGTTCATCTTCGGAACACAGATATTTTTGATGGAATCCGAGAGCTTTCTGACCCTCCATAGACTGCAATGCAACTGAAACTTTCAAGGCCCAGAAAGGTCATCGATAAAACAGTCCATGTGACAGCGGTTCAACCGTAATTTTACAAAGCTACAAGAACACTTTTTGTGCACAAAGAAAATAAAAATAACGACTTTATTCAACAATTCTTCTCTTCCGTGTCAGATTTGATGTGTTTGTGCATTCCTCTGGCTGGAAACAAGGCACACCACGCATGCGTCGTGATACGTGAATATAACTGGTGTTTGCTATAGCAAGCCCTTGATATAACTCAGGTCACTAGCTCTAAACATTCAGTTTGACCAACTTTAACTTGCTCTGCAAAGTTTTCTCAAAACTGTTGCTCAATCACCACAGCAGCAAAACTGAAGGAGAAATTGATCGCAGCAGACATATAGACCTTACGCGTCAGAGAAACAAGCACAGACATCTTTAGAATGTTGTCTCTGAACTTCCGTGTTCGTAGCAGCTCTACATATTTCTATGGCATTGCTGTTTATGAGTAATTAGCTGGTGAAATGTATTTACAGGTGCATCTCAATAAATTAGAATGTCGTGGAAAAGTTCATTTATTTCAGTAATTCAACTCAAATTGGGAAACTCGTGTATTAAATAAATTCAATGCACACAGACTGAAGTAGTTTAAGTCTTTGGTTCTTTTAATTGTGATGATTTTGGCTCACATTTAACAAAAACCCACCAATTCACTCTCAACAAATTAGAATACTTCATAAGACCAATAAAAAAAAAACATTTTTAGTGAATTGTTGGCCTTCTGGAAAGTATGTTCATTTACTGTATATGTACTCAATACTTGGTAGGGGCTCCTTTTGCCTGAATTACTGCAGCAATGCGGCGTGGCATGGAGTCGATCAGTCTGTGGCACTGCTCAGGTGTTATGAGAGCCCAGGTTGCTCTGATAGTGGCCTTCAGCTCTTCTGCATTGTTGGGTCTGGTGTCTCTCATCTTCCTCTTGACAATACCCCATAGATTCTCTATGGGGTTCAGGTCAGGCGAGTTTGCTGGCCAATCAAGCACAGTAACACTATGGTCATTGAACCAGCTTTTGGTACCTTTGGCAGTGTGGGAAGGTGCCAAGTCCTGCTGGAAAATGAAATCAGCATCTCCATAAAGCTTGTCAACAGAAGGAAGCATGAAGTGCTCTAAAATCTCCTGGTAGATGGCTGTGTTGACTGTGGACATCAGAAAACACAGTGGACCAACACCAGCAGATGACATGGCAGCCCAAATCATCACTGACTGTGGAAACTTCACACTGGACTTCAAGCAACATGGATTCTGTGCCTCTCCACTCTTCCTTCAGACTCTGGGACCTTGATTTCCAAATGAAATGTAAAATTTACTTTCATCTGAAAAGAGGACTTTGGACCACTGAGCAACAGTCAGTTCTTTTCTCCACAGCCCAGGTAAGATGCTTCTGGCGTTGTCTCTGGTTCAGAAGTGGCTTGGTAGCCCTTTTCCTGAAGGCGTCTGAGCGTGGTGACTCTTGATGCACTGACTCCAGCTTCAGTTCTCTCCTTGTGAAGCTCTCCCAAGTGTTTGAATCAGCTTTGCTTGACTGTATTCTCAAGCTTGCGGTCATCCCTGTTGTTTGTGCACCTTTTCCTACCCAAATTCTTCCTTCCAGTCAACTTTGCATTTAATATGCTTTGATACAGCACTCTGTAAACAGCCACACCTTTCAGTAATGACCTTCTGTGACTTACCCTCTTTGTGGAGGGTGTCAATGTTCGTCTTCTGGATCATTGCCAAGTCAGCAGTCTTCTCCATTATTGTGGTTTCAAAAAACAAGAGATACCCAGAATTTATACTGTAGGGATGGTCATTTATTCAAACTCAAATGTAAATATTCTAATATTTTGAGATACTGATTTTTGACTTTCATCATCAAAATTAAAAAAAAAAAAAAACTTTTGAAATGTTTTACTTTACATGCATTACATTACATGAATCTAAAATATATGAAAGTTTCACTTTTTGAAATAACTTACAAGAAAAAAATGAACTTTTTCACAACAATTTATTGAGATGCACCTGTACTTAATGTAGAGTTAAGGCAAGTTATCATGAGAATTGTAACGTTTGAAGCGGATGTCATAACAAATGTCTTTTTTTTTTTTACTATTATTTTAATGTTCCTTACTTATAAAGGTAATAAAGTTTTTTGCACAAAAAATTTTTTTTCAACCCTCATTCTGACCCTCTGTCTAAAATGACCTGTTTTTAAGGGGCGTGTCCTTTAAGGCTTCTCAGCAGTCGGCCACTGTTGTGATTGGCTAACGTCACTGCATAGGAAACAGTATAAACACTATTGCATGTGAGTGCTTTGACAACATGATCAAAATAAAACTGTCTTTTTCAGACAAAGCATTATGAAATGATTTACTTACGGTTTGTGCTGCAGCTGCAGTCAGATCTAGTACCACTTCATCTTTCCTTTACAAATGTTTCTTTGTGAACTCTCCATGACACTGTGCCTCGTTTACAAAACAAAATCCTCCGGCACGATCTGGGATGCCATTAAAAATAAACTATGCACTTGTTCCTTACGCTGAGATCCTTCTGATATCTGTACAAAGACGCAAATGAGTCAAAGCGAATGTTCTTTCACTCCATTTGTCCTGACGACAGACTCGTATCTGTATACTGTATCCAGTGTAGATAAGATAGTGCAGTGATAGTAAATTCTATTTGATTTTGACGTGACGCGACAGTGGGTGGGGCCTATGGTGAGAAGATGACTATTCGTCGATGTCTTGCTTTGGAGGCGTGTTTATGCAAATGTTTGTGCCCTTGTGACGTCATCATGTACCTCAGATCCAAAACGAGCCATTTTTGGAGCTTAAAGTGCCCCTATTATGGATTTTTGAAAATGACCTTTCATGCAGTGTGTAAAACGATCCTGCTAAATTTTAAATCGGAAAGAGCACCATGTATAAAATTATTGTCTCTGAATCATTGAAACGAGTCGTTTTTAAAACGAATCACAAGCCATTTCATGTTGACGTCAACATGAAACATTAGCATATAGCTGCACACTTGTTGCGTACGCAAACCTTGGAAAACCTGATTTTCGTGTTGGTCTGAATGAAAATGCAAATTCATTCTTTGCCACTAGGTGTCGCTTTTGGAGCGTTAAAAGCTCACAAACACTGCTTTAAATGAAATCGACCAATCACCGCAGATTAGCTGCATAGGAGGGGTTTGGAAAAAATGAATCGTTGAGCAAATAAGGTAAAAATAAATGCATATTATAAGAAAATGAAAGTGTTTTTTGACCTTGCATGCATGTCAACCTGTTGTGGGGACTCCCAAAACCAAAATATGAACCTTTCATAACCCATAATAGGTGCACTTTAATTAAATAAATGCTTTGTTTATAATGAAGAGGACGTTTTAAGCTATGAAACTTGCAGGATGTTTTAAATGGTACAAAGAGCTCTTATATGCTAAAAGATCAAGGTAAATTTGATTTCTCATGTCATGACCCCTTTAAAACGGGCGGTTCATTCATAAATTTGTAAAATACCAACGCTAACTCACGACCAATTCGTACATATTTTATGAGGTGGCTAATTCGTACGAATTTTGTGCAATTTGTCTAAACCACAGTGACGGGTAGGTTTAGGGGCGGGGTTAGGTATAGGTCATTCGTACAAATTCATACAAATTGTGCAACTCGTAAAATACGAATGATTTAGCAAAAATCGTATGAATTTGTACGAGTGAGGTCGTACGAATTAGCCACCTCGTAAAATAGGTAAGAATTGACGTGAGATCGGGCTGAAAATACACAAGGAGAGCAGGACTGAAAAGGGGATGAGCTACATAAGGCCTATTACGCTAATCCCTCTATAGCGCCCCTTGTGGCGACACTGAGAATGAATGCTGCTCTGAAAGTGAGAGTTGTGTACATTGTAACAGACCAGAAGCAGACTTCACACACTGTGAATAATTGAGCGACGCAGCAGACGAGACTTGGGCAACGCAAACACTCCCATCAACGGCAAGCGTTTGACCTCAGACCACTTTAATCTAATCGTGGTATGAGACACTCGTCATCAATTTTGCATGAGTCTTTCTGTTAAGGATCTAGTTAAGCATCACTCGGGATGGACTAGATGATGGGAGATAAGGGATCTGAAATGTATGCATTATTAACAAATAAAGAAGACGGGGACAGGCGCTGAACGCTCAGCACGGGTGTGGGCGAGAAAATAATGGGGCAGAACAAAGTGGAGAGTTCTGAAGCTCAATGGGACGGACTCCATTTTTGTTCGTCTCTCTCTCTCCAGCTGTCAGCTTGCACGCCGTCTCGTGGGGTGGGGGGGGTGTTGCCACGGTGACAGGAGGCCACATGTCTTAAGGGCCTCAATTTGGTCAAAGGACCCCATTGTTCTGGTGCTAAGCTGCCTTCACTGGGTCTGCAGGATGGGGGAGAGGGGTTTCCCTCCTTCACACGCCACAGAAAAATCACTTCACACAATCATTATAACCCCAACAGCGACACACACACACACACACACACAGAGCAACACCATGAGCGCTTCATGTCATGGAAAGTGTTAACCTACAAGGTCAAACTGAGTATATAATAATGCATTAGTTGTCTAATCACAATCAATTAATTGATTTATCGTAGTTGAATTTTAAAGCTACTTAAATTTAACAACCATACAATCCACCTCAATTCAGATCCACTCAAACACCAAATATATTATTCGATACAACTTGAGAAAAATAAATCATCATGATTCCATGCATCTTTAAAACCTTCAATGTAATTCATTAATTTATAAAATTCTTATTAATTAGACTTCTGAAAGTGCCATCAACATTATTTCCTTCCTTCATACTTTTTTCCTTCTGTTTAGAATAATTGCTGTCTTTGCTCGGCCAACAATAATATTTAATAAATGCCCCTTTTTTCTACTTTCTTTCCAATATTTAAAACCATAAATAAAACCAACATTAGAAAATACAAGCTTGAAACATAAAAAAAATTTACACACAGAGCAACACCATGAGCGCGTCATATCAGGGAACGTGTTAACCTACAGGGTCCAAATGAGTATATAATAATGCATTAGTTGTCTAATCACAACCGATTAATTGATGTATTGTAGTTGCAAGGGATAGTACACCCAAAAACGACATTTCTGTCATTTACTCAAGCTGTTTCAAAACTGTATGACTTACTTTCTTCTTTGGAACATAAAGATATTTTTAAGAATGTTATGGAAAGCATTGGCGTCCATAGTTTAAGTCAATGGTTACTAACTGTTTGGTTGCCAACATTCTTCAAAACATCTTTTCTGCTCTACAGAAGAAACTCAAACAGGTTTGGAACAACTTGAGGCAAGTAATAAATCAAACTCATGGTGTGGTCACTCATATGAAGTGAATCTCGTTATTCTCAACTTGGGGAAAAATTATATTCAGCCAAAGCACGCATTTTATTAATTTTTTGTCTAGTAGATGAATACAATAAAGTGTGAAAGGCCTGTATGAGCGTGTGAAGGCCTAACTGATTACTTCCACTAGATGGCAGTGTCATTTCTATAATAAAACTGAAGAAAAAAGTCTAGCCAGAGCCAGCATGAAATGCCATTTTAGTGCCTTCCTACTAAATACCAATAAAAAACCAAATCTTAAGCTGCATTGCAAGAAGAACAATTGGTCATAAACCACTCATCGGGTTCAGCACAGGTGTAAGTCTGTGCTGAAATAATGCCTCTGGATCTCTGAAACTGAAATTGGAGACTGACTACAGCACATAAATATTTAAACGCTGTTGCAGTGCTATTTCTCCCATGGATACACTACAGCAGCACTGCTGAGGATTGATTCACATAAAACATAATGTGCGCGCTAGTAAACAAACACAGCTGAATGGAGACTGGTGCAGATGGCTGGAGTAATTATTTCCAGGTTGTTTATCCGTATTGACAGTTTTGTGGGACACTGAAATCGTAGCGCAAATATAATTGTAAATAAATAGTTCTTCTGAACTCCTATTGTGCTCCATTCCGTAGACATTTCCTCTTTGAATTTTCCATTAGCTTTAAACACAGTCGGCTCTTTCGCAGCACGAACTGCAATTACAGGTGCAATGCACAACTGTGAAGAGTGGCACATTAAACTACTGAGAGAATTTCACTTGCATTTCAGAATGTTTTACGAGTGTTGCTCCTGTTCCGAAACGAGAGTAACGGCTGACTGCAATTACAAGAGCATGCGATTCCTACGAGTGAGTGTTAAGAAACCCGTCAAGAGCATGTCTGGAACATATTTTACCTAGCCAATAAATAAATAAAATGATACATACATTTCATTATAATACATAAAGTAGAGAAATTAATAAAAATGCTATTTTCTACAAAAAGCTATACATACATATATGTATTAAATTATTTTTTATATAATTCATAAAAAATATTTTCTTTATAAATGACAAATTAAGAAATTAGATAAACAGCTGTGAAACATGTATACATGAAGTTAGCAATTATACTGTAATGCAAAGGCGGTTTTGTTTTTTTGTGCATTAATTACTGTTTTAATGCAAGCAATTACAGTATATTAGTAATCAGGATAACGAGAATTGAATGAGAATAAAACATTGACAATTTGACTAGATGCATTATGGTAACAAGACAACGTGCATGACGGTCAAAATAAGTGACACAAAAAATCTTTTCTATGCAAAAGATATTTTTTTCCTCTTGATGGGTTCAAATATGATAATCATCCATGAAATATTTAAAGCAGGCCCTATAATGTCTTGCCGAAGCACTGTGAATGACAAACAACGGCAATGAAAACAAGGTTTGGATGCAAATATTGTATTGTACCACTGAATTGCGAAGTAGGCAAATTTAAAATAATAAAACAAAAACCACTGTCCAAGCAAACTTGGATTGTCATTTATGTAAAATAATATAAGATTACCACAGTAAAATCATCTTCAAACATCAATTCATTCACTCAAGAGAAGATTTAATGAGTAGAAGTAATCTAACAATAATACAATCTTCTTATAAGAGCAGGTTTCATCCATCAACACTAAAATGCTATAAAAAAACAAACAAAAGAAATTTAAAACATTACTTAAGGGAACAGAGCGGTATTTTATCAGAAGTTCGTTGGACAGTAATTAAACGGCTAACTGACACACAAATGATTGAGGCGAGTTACTCTGTGAAGTTTGGAGCTGGTTCCTCAGAGGCTTGAGAGAGAAGAAGCTCAGATACTCCGCTGAGTCTTCCCCGCGTCTTCCTCCGGCTCGCTTTACTCAGCTCCGGAGAAGTGTGATCCACCCAAGCCAGACCCACAGCCTGGAGGTCCACGCTCCTCCGGTTCCTCAAGCTGCGTCGCACAGAACCTCGACTCTTTGCCACAGGTTTCAGGATGTCGTCGATGTTGAAGTCCGCCTGCTGCCAGGGGGCCAAACTAGGCTCAGTGTTGCTCTCATCAGTAACTCGCTCTGACTGACTGCTCTCAACAACCTCCTCCACCACAACATTAAGCTTTCCACGAGGGCTTTTCAGTGCCTTTTGGACCCGTCCGTGTTTTTTATTACTTGGCGTCTTCTGCTCCAAGCTCTCAATGTTCATGGAGTCTCCATTTGGCACCACGCAGCTTATTAAAGCCTCAATTTCTTGGTTCTCAGAGCACTCAGTTTCATGATGCACTGGTCTATCAGGACTGCCTCGGGACATTGAGGCACATCCAGGTGGCTTTTGTCTCTCAGTATCTTGTTCCCCAGTTTTGGAGTCAGTATTGGAGCTAATAGCTGGACTGCAAAGCTCTTTTCTTTTGGCTGCGCCTGAGCTACGGCGTTTGCGTACGGGCCTCCTTGAATCACGTTTGACTTTGAAAGCCTTTGATGCCGAGTTTCCTCTTTCTGCAGGATCCTGAGTGCCAACTAAGGCTTCCGCGCAAGTCATGCCCACGATGGAGCTCAACGTCTGCTGGTTTTCATTGGTCCGTGTACAGGCAGTATCCAGACTTACCATGGGATGAACTGTCTTGCTATGGGGAACGCTGGGAGTCTGAATGCAGTCTTGCTCTCCATCTGCGTTGGAAGAGTAAAACTTTTACATTAAATGTTTAAAACACGCATAAAGTAGTTCTGTGTTACCAACTCTAGATTGCTATATGTGACCCTGGAGCACAAAAGCAGTCATAAGCAGCACAGGTATATTTGTAGCAATAGCCAACAATACACTGTATGGGTCAAAATTATCCATTTTTCTTTTATGCCAAAAATCATTAGGATATTAAGATCATGTTCCATGAAGATATTTTGTAAATTTCCTACCGTAAATATATCAAAACTTCATTTTTGATTAGTAATATGCATTGCTGAGAACTTCATTTGGACAACTTTAAAGGTGATTTTCTCAATATTTAGATTTTTTTTGCACCCTCAGATTTTCAAATAGTTGTATCGCAGCCGAATATTGTCCTCCTATCCTAACAAACCATACATCAATGGAAAGATTATTTATACATTTTTTTTACTCAATTTAAAAAATATTTCACTTATGACTGGTTTTGTGGTCCAGGGTCACAAACGCATTCAGAACCTCTGAATGGTTAGCAGAAAGGTTAGCTCATTAAATAGAATTTTAATTCGGTACCCATTTATTTTACCTTCTTGTCATTCAAAATTCATATGACCTGTTCTTTCATGCAACACAAATGGAGATATTTTGAAAGAAACTTTTTTTTCCCCCATACAATGAAAGCACATAACATTGGGTTTTCTGTCCTTTTAAAAGCTTCAAAGCAATGAAATACCATAAAATTAGAGCAAGTTGTGTGCTATATTTCAAAACGAATGCCACACGATGGCTTTGTTGGAGAGAAATGTAACACATTATTCACTCAAAGCATTCCTATATACACAATACTGCTCAAAAGGTTGGGGTCAAGGAGATTTTATCATTTCGAAAGAAGCCTCTTATGCTCAACAAAGCAGCATTTCTTTGATGAAAAAGACATTTATTCCTGTGCTGGCAAAGCTGAACTTTTATTACTCCGGTCTCTTCAATGACACATGATTCTTTAGAAATCATTTTAATATGCTGATTTTTCTTATTGCTGTCAGTGTTGAAAATATTTTTTTTGGGAAAACTGTGATTATTCTTTAATGATTAGAAAGTTTAATGAAAAGCATTTTTTGTTTAAAAATAAATCTAAATCTTTTGTAACCTTATTCAACAAGGATGCATTAAACTGATCAAAAGTGACAGTAAAGACATTTACATTCTTATTAATTTCTTTGGAAAAAATGAATAAAATCTTACTGGCCCTAAACTTTTGAAAGGTGGTGACATATTACGATTGATCTTAAAAAAAAAAAAACACTAAAACTAAAAGGTGTTGGGCATCAATGATATCAAACCTAGAGACAATTTGTTTTAGCAAATGATGCACACTATAGCACACTACTTTAACAGTGCTCTTTGGAGCTTAATAGCCCCTGGTCACAATATTCTTTCATTCTATAACAAAAATCAGTCAGAAACTTAAAAATATCACAAAAAAAAAAAAAAAAAAAAAAAAAAAAAGTCATATCATAGACGAAGGTCTTTTACCACTAAATCATCTCATTTACATTAATCGGTCCATTCAGACGTCAAAATTTTAAGGGGCAGATCTTCAGAAAAAAAGAAATGCTTTATAAGGAATGGTGTTCAACATTTACTCTGTAAGCAAAATTTGAGCTTCAACTTCCATGGCGTTTCGGCGGCCCATAGTCGTTTTATCAGACTGCTTTATATATTAAAAAAACTAAATAAATAACTCGCCAAGAGGGTGAGTCATTAATGAAAGGCTTGGACAAGGTACCTATTTGTTTTCCTGATTGAGCCTGTGTGGGCGTGCTGTTGAGACTGGCAGACGTCGTCTCAATTATGGGGCTGAGTAGAGGGTTTTTTGAGGCATAGTCTCTTTTCCCATACAGAGAACGATCCACCTCCTTATTACCAAATCGTCTTTTTACTCCTGACGGTTTCTGAAAGCAAGAAAACAAGCTGCAGTGAAGAACATGGACAGAGTTCACGTGTATGTGCTCCGAGGCTCTAGACGTATGAAATCACACAGCATGCTATTTATATACCAAACGCAAAGTCCAAGTCACATTAGTGTGCTTATTTCAGGCTCAGCGTCAGTTTGATGCCAGCGTTAATAATCAGAGCTTAAAAAGACCCGTTCACCAAAACTCATCACATGTCAGCTTGACGTCTAAAAGTATAAAGCATAAATCCACTTCTTAAGCGTCACACCTTCATCTTTCCTGAAGCAGAAGCTGCTGCCGTACGCGAGCTTCTCCTCGTCTCAGGCTCATTCTCTCCTGGTTGCTGAAACAGAGGAACAGAACAGAGCCGGATGACTGAAATGATATCTTTGTCAGTCTTTTGATGCTATTCAATAAAAAGCCTGAACGCACACTGAAATCTGGGATTTCTAACCTAGAAATCAAGTTAGGACTCTGTAAAATGTACAAGTAGTAAAATAAAAGATGAAATATTACACCCATAATACACACACACACACACACACACACACACACACAAGAACACCTAACATACATAACGAAGGATTATGCATGTATCAATATACAAAATATATATTTCTTTGTACAAAAATATTTAGCAACACGAAACACAGGTCTGTCACAAACTCCTCCGAGAGATAAAACATGCAATAGCTGAATCTACAGTTTAAAAGAGGTGATTTGTAGATATGAGACCTCACCTTTCTTTTCCTACTGCGAGAGCGAGCTGGTTCAACGCTGGAGTTACATGAAAGTGTCTGTTCAGAAGACTCAACCTCTTCTGCTGACAAGGAAACATTAAGCCAGATGTTATATTAAACACAAATGCATTTTTATTCACAAAATATTCACACACTCTTCTGTTTATATATATATATATATATATAGAGACACACACACACAGCTAAAGTAATAAAATCTGTTTAACAATACAGTTCTGCTCATGAGTTTGCATTCTCCTCAGAAATTTATGACCAAAAAAGTTGCATTTTGCTTTTTTAATTTAGTACTGCCCTGAGGAAGCTATTTGACTTCATACACTTTCACTTGCACTCCGCGAGACACAATAACAAACTACACATCTTGTTTTATAACGTTTACACACTTGCTGCAAAAACGACATTTTCAGAATCAAAGTTAGAAGGTGGGTTGTCTGAAAACTAGCTGCTCTTCATGAAGTCTTGTTTAAAGGGTTTCTGCAGGTTTTATATAAAAGGTAAGGCTTTTTAAGAGTAAAGAAAACTAAAGTAAATGTAAGAAATAAATCGAACACAATACAATGTTCTCTAAATGTAAACTTCCAGGGAGCACGCAATGAGTTGCTTCAACGGATGTTTTTGCTTTAAGCATGAATTGACTTAATTAGATAAAATTTTTAGAAAACAAGACTTATCTTCATTTTGCATCCTAAGTAAATATATATTGATTTAAGGATGTTTAGAAATTAGTATCGGAAAACAAGAAAAATACTGAGGAGGATAGCTTTTTTTCAAATTTATTTTTCAGCAATGCATGCAAATAGTAATGCCATGACTTTATGAATTATGAAGACTTTCTGTTCTGATTTAAGACCCTTTTAATTAAGACTAATTAAGACTTTCTAAGACCTGCAGAAACTGGGTCATGTACACAAAACACTGATCAGATGCATTTCATGCATAATATGGAATGCATCTGATACACAGAAAACACATATACATACATACATACATACATGTAGTTATGCATGCATGCTAATATATATGACATAAACACACACATATATTTTTATAGGCAAAATATCTAATTGCACAAAACTATCAAAATCCACACAAGAAGCTGGCTGATTTTTCACAAAAGCAGTGTATTGATGACTGATTTAAAGGGGGTGAATTTAGAGATGCAACTTCTCAAATACACTTTACCATGTTAACAGTATGCTACAATCCTCGGAGGAGTTGAGTCTTTGACTTCAGTTTGTGTAAAGCACCATCACTAAAAATATTCAAGAAATGTCTAAAACAAAAACTGGAGAAAATTAGTGCGGTCAAACGATTAATCGCGTTTAACCGCATCCAAAATAAAAGTTTCTGTTTACATAATGTGTGTGTGTACTGTGTGTATATTTATTATGTATATATAAATGCACACATGCATATTACATTTCAGAAAAATAGGTTGTTCATATATTAAATATATTTATATACAATATAAATTATATGAACAATTTTTTGTTCTTTTAAAATATACACTGCATGTGTGTGCTTATATATATATATATATATATATATATATATATATATATATATATACACACAGTACAAACACACATATTATTATGTAAACAAAAACTTTTATTTTGGATGCGATTAATTGTTTGATTAATAGATAAACTTAGCTCACTAGCGCACAACTAGTTGACCAACCAGCCACACTCCCAGGCCCTTGGTGCGAATTTAAATGAACATTAACCTATTTTTCTCCATTGAACGCTCGTAATCTTCATTCTATTTTGCTTAAAACTTTCAGCAGAGAAATAAAACCTGATTTACTGAGTGGAAGAAAGAGAGAGCGCTACAAAAAGTGGAAGAAGTTGAACTCACCGGAGAGAGCCAGTGGCTGATCACCAGTGGGACGTGGTAGTTTTTCCTCCGTCAGTGAATTTAATGGTACATCCTCTTCCTCTTGAAAAGCAGCGTTCATAACTTCAGCGTCTTCAGCCTGGGGCTGCCCTGGGTCCTCAGCAGAGAGTGCATCTGCAGTTTTAGATACACGATTAGAATACAGAAGAGAAACTTCTTCCAAAACCTTTCCTTGTTTTATAAAACATTTCACAACTCACCTTCGCAGTCCTCAGAAAGTTTGTTTGAGGGAGACTCGTCCTCCATACTGGGAAAACTGATCTGAGAAGATAGATAGAAGAAAGCCACAAAAACTCACCACCAATACAAAACTTTATAGAGCAGTCTGTAATTATGAACTAAAACCACAAGACCCTGGACCATGGGTAGTGACCCTGGACCACAAAACCAGTAGCCATAAGTAGCACGGGTATAATAGCCAACAATACATTGTATGGGTCAAAAGGATATTAAGTAAAGATCATGTTCTATGAAGTAGGGCTGGGCGATTTTTCCCATTTTATCAATTAATTCTAATTTAATATGTTTTGCCACGATTTTGAGGAATCACGATTTTGAATAGAAATATTACCAAATGTATGATTTAGACACTTCGACAATATGCCGGTGATAACAGTAAAGAGAAAAGAACGATCCAACGAGATTAACCGCTCTGTGAAGGGACCATAAATATAGCGCTAAACGCCATTTACACAGAATGCACTTCTGTGTTGACAAAGATGTGATGCAGGCAGTGGAATAGGTAAAACATGCAAGAAGATGGGAGTGAACTTCTTTTAACTTCATCGCAGTGTTTTTAGAATGGCGTTTCATGCATGAGACGCTGCCAGAGACGCGAGCGCATGTTAACACAGGAAAAAAAAAAGGAAAAGCAGCACAATCTAATAGAAAACTTGTAAAGAACTACTACTCTGATAGTAGTCTGATATTTCATGTTTGCATCACGGTGACAGGCTGAAAGCTGCTGTAGTTTTTACAGAACATTTATAGTTAATAATAGTCTACCGGTGTTATTGCCTTGACTTTTGAGATTTTTTAAAAGCATTTCCTCGTATTATTTCTGAACACATAATACGTATAAGACAGGTTTGTACTATATATAGTTGTAGTTCATGCATCTTTTCTGCAAAGATATTTAACATTTACATCATGTGTGCTGCACTCGGAACAGAATTTTCTTTAACTAGAGGGTTAGTAAAAAAATTAAATAAATAAAGTTAGTTGAATCATGTTGTAGTTACATTTTCAAGTTACCTAGTTAAAAATGGTAAAAAAATAAATAATTTTTTTTTTTTGCCAACTCGAAAGATATGAAGATATTTTGTACATTTCCTACCAAAAAAAATAAATCAAAACTTAATTTTTGATTAAGTTTTAAAATTACTTAAATTGACAACTTTAAAGGTAATTTTCTCAATATTTAGATTTTTTCCCCCTCTAGATGACAGATTTTTAAATGGTTATATCTCGGCCAAATTATGACTGGTTTTGTGGCCAGGGTCACATATATGCTTCATCTACAATCAAATAAGTTATTTTGGAGAAGCTGGTAAGCGTCACACCTTCTCGATCTCTTCAAATACTTCATCACTATACACCAGTCCAGCATTGTGTCTGTCGATAACCAGGACAGGAGAGGCTCCATTGCTTCGAGGACTACTAAAGTCAGGCTGGGGAAGAGGATCATTGCGTTGAGGGGTCTTCAGCAGAGAGAGTTTAGGGCCCGTAGATGACGGAGGACACTTTGGGGTGGCTCCTTTCTGTAGTGGGGTACTGGGAGGGAGAGTTTTGTCAAAGAACTCCGGAGAGAGCGGAGCCCCGAAACGAACACGCTTCTTGCGTACAGAAGATACGATGTTCTCATCTATAAGAAGAAAAAAAGATTTCATGAGTTTAGGACTTGAAACAAAATCAACCATTAATAAACAAATGATTAAAAGGGTCATTTATGTTTTTATCATCAAATCTCTTCTTTGATAGTTTAAGTAAAAGTCCAATGTACTATGAAACAACACTGCAACTTTCAGAACCCCAAATCTATCTATATATCTACACACACACACACAGTATATATATATATATATTTTTTTTTTTATAAATGCAGCTTTGGTGAGCATAAGACACTTTCAAAAACATCAAATCTTCCGACCGCAAAGTTTTGAATGATGGATTTATGAATGACATAGCAATATAAAAAGTATGATATGGCCTTTTAACGTTTCAAAACATTTTCAAGCACTCAGAGCTCCCTTACCTGCTGGCTTAATGTCTGGTTTTGACAGCATAGGTAAAGACAGAAGCTCATTCTTTGCATCCGAATCCAAGTCTGAAAGAGGCCTCTGGCTTTGAGACTCAAAGCATTTCAACTATAACCATATAAAAACAAAAGAAGTCAATGCTGACTACAGGAACACCATCCATCGGTTGCACTTTACCTGTGCCACTTTATCTGTTAATAGCAATTTAACAGATGATGAACTTCAGAAGCATATGAAATATGAGACCGTTAAATGCTGATTTGTTTACCCCTTGCTCCTGTTGTGTTGTGAAGGTGGGGTGAGGGAGTGGCGTCTCAGTAATCTTGTCCTCACACTCCCTCAGCGAGGCCCGGCAGCGTTTCTTAGACGGAGGAGGCGTCATCGAAGCGGGTGGGCTATGCGTAGTCAGCGTGTTCTCCTTTCCTGCAAGACAGAATAGCAGAAAGAGATGACTTATGACTCTTACAGAAAATATGGGTCATTCTACATAAGTACATAATTCATCTGTGCTGATTTTAAAATTGAAGTGAATCAGCAATTGCTAATTGTTCTCAACAGTAGCTGACTAAAATGCATAAAAGCCATGCAGAGCTTAAAAATGCTTCTAATGATTTGAGCCCATCATTTATCCTAGTTAAAGCCCAACATGAAAGACAGAACTCCACATCTAACACATAAATCAGAAGAAATACAGTTGCTCATAAACTTTAATAAATAGGTTGATATTTCAGAGGGTTTCAGAGTAAAAAAAGCATCCAGTGGTCAAGGTTGACATTATGAATTTTAAAAATTGTACTGAAATAACTATGCTAGCATCCCTCAAACGTCTTGTTTACACTTGAATAAAGCTTAAATATTCATAATGTCAAAACCTGAAATCATCACAGATTATTCTAACTGAAAGACCGGATATGCTTTTTCAGTCTTTTTCATTAACACTGAAAGCTCTCTGAAATGTGAAAGTGTTTATTTTAAGACTCATAATCATCAGTTGATTTATTCTGCATATCATCCTGCCGCGCTCTAACCGAGATCAATGGAAGAAATCAAACTGCGTCAAATTTATTACGCCGCCTGCTTATTCTGAATAAGTTCTATTATCTGGAAATGGCAAGCAATGACAGTATGACATTCTCTTAATTACTTCAATTTCATCTGGTCCTACAAGACTGCATCTAAAAGACACTGTGTTTTCGTGCTGGCAGCAGTCAACATTCTGAGGAGAGACTGACCGTTCTTACAATCTTCAGCCAAAGTGCTTTTATCACTCTCATTCTCCTCATTTTTCTTCTGTTCATCCTTCTCTTCGTCCTCCTCCATCAGACACTGGAAAGCAGCCATCTTCTTCTTCAGCGAGTCACAGCGTGAAAGAAATGGACTCCCCTGTAAAAGCTTCATGAGGACAGAGCACAAAGTCACAACTGAAAAATACAAACAGCCTTCATCATCATCATCATCATCATAATGACGACAAATAATGTGGTCCACTCTTTGAAACACATGCATGTTGTCTTATACCAGAGGTATAACTGGTGGGTTGTAGACAATGGGGGAAAAAAAACAATGCAAATAGCTATATTATCATGCATTTCAGACAGCAAATTAAATAGGCTCATATCTGTAATTGTTGACATCAAACTCAAACTTTGTCACTTGGTAATATGGCTTACTAGAACATCATTTGCTTAGCGTATATTGCATGGGTTATGCTGGTTAATCGCATTCACAAAATGAATGTGAAGGGAATTATTGTGTGTAACTGGCTGTAGTTCACAGTAATATTTAAAGAAACAGTGAACCAAAAAATTACCCTCAGGCCACCCAAGATATAGATGAGTTTATTTCTTCATCAGAACAGATTCTGAGAAACATAGCATTGCATCAGTGTCTCAACAATGGATGCTCTGCAGTGAATGGGTGCCGTCAGAATGAGAGTCCAAACAGCTGATAAAAACATCACAATAATCCACAGCACTCCAGTCCATCAGTTAACATCTTGTGTGGAAAGCTGCATGTTTGTAAGAAGCAAAATGAAGCCGTTTTTAACTTTGAACGTTTGCTTCAGGGTAAAACACGAGTACTGCATCTATAATATTGCTTTCTCCGGTGAAAAAGCTTGTCTTGTCTGAATCAGAGGAGAAATATGCACAGGTCAAGAACCATTAACAAGCAAACAGTTCTAAACAAATATGATGATTATGATGTGTGAGGACAACAGAGGATGGACTTTTTCACTGGAGGATGCATTATTATTGATTATGGACGCATATAATGGCCTGTTCCGCTTGGATGGCCTTAGGTGAGTACATTTTAATTTCTGGGTGAACTTTTCGTTTAATTTTTAAGTGCATTATGATTATTTTGTTTGATGAACACTTTGGTACTGTGTTGGGTCACCACTTGATGTCCAATGTAAAAAATCTAAAGCAAAATCAGCTGTGTTATACCATCAGTCTACCTGAGGTGTTCGTGGAGGAGTTTTTGCAGCTTGTTTGGCTCTGAAGCAGATGAGAGAGTTTGTTTCTGGAGATCCCCGGACCCCAATCGTGGATCTCCTCCTGGCCTTCAGTTGAGCAACTCTGGATTTATCTGAGGAGAAAACTCAGTTACTAAAGGGATAGTTCAGCCAAAAATGAAACTTCTGTCATTAATTACTCACCCTCATGTCGTTCCAAACCCGTAAGACCTTCGTTCATCTTCAGAACACAAATTAAGATATTTTTGATAGCTCTCCCATCGACAGCAAGGATCCTCACACGATCCGTAGCAAGGACATCGTTAAAATAATCCATGTGACATCAGAGGTTCAACCGTAACTTAAAGCTACAAGAATACTTTTTGTGCGCAAAGATAACAAAAATAATGAATTTACATAAGTGATACTCTCCAATTGAATGTGAGAATCCACATTCAACTCTGAATTCAATAATGAAATGCCTTTAACTGAAAATTGAGTGTTTAATCTTATCATTATACATTACTGACACTCTATCCTCCAATTTGATACTGTTAAGTGCTTTGACACAATCTGTATTGTTAAAAGCGCTATATAAATAAAGGTGACTTGAGACAAATTGTTGAAGTCGTTATTTTGGTTTTCTTTGCACACGTATTCTCGTAGCTTCGTAAAATTACGGATGAATCATGTCACATGGATTATTTTAACGATGTCCTTGCTACGGATCGTGTGAGGATCCTTGCTGTCGATGGGAGAGCTATTAAAAATATCTTAATTTGTGTTCTGAAGATGAACGAAGGTCTTACGGGTTTGGAACGACATGAGGGTGAGTAATTAATGACAGAATTTTCATTTTTGGGTGAACTATCCCTTTAACAGTGCTTCTTCAGTTTGATTTCAAATCCATTTAATACAATACAAACCTGCAAAATAAAACAATTCAGAAAATTATCAAAAGTAATAAGTGAATAAAAAAAATAAAGAACTCAGAATGACACGACTAATCAGTGATACTTTAGGAAGAACATTAGTAAAACCAGTTTATTGTTGTTAACCTTTAATCTTGGAGGACGGTAAGAAGCTGTTTGTTGATATGCCAAACTGTGAAGGAGTAAGTTTGGAGAAATCCACATCTCCAGCTTCACTGTTCCTCTGAGAGAAATACAGGGCTGCCAATGGTGTTCTGCTGTCCATGGCTTCAGTAACCTCCATTCTTGAGTCCAGTACATAAGATATGAGATCTGAGTAAACAAATGAACTGAAGATGAGACAGAGTCATGCTAAAAATCAGAAAGAGCTTCCAGATTTACTTCAGGAACGTCTCTTAGCATCTCAAAACATGCTAACATAAATATACTTTAAGAAAGATTACATATCTGAACTGTTTTACACAGCAGTGTGACTAAAACACAACTACAACTGTGTTTAGATATCGAAAAGTTCCGTTAAATATGGTAAAAACAAATATCGTTTGTATTGTAAGTTAGTGAAACGTTCAAACTTACCGCACGTTAAAACGGCGCAAATATCCCTCCGCTCTGAAGGAAACCCAAAAGCACCTGGATTATACTTAAAATAAACGACTTTTTACAGCCACTAATCTTTAAGACATTTGTACATGTATTTTTAATGTGTTTCTGTATGTGCACTTTCAGGACATGAGGAGGCACCACTAGTTCTAACGCATCTTGCCGTCCAAACCCCTGCTCGTATGAATCAGCCAATCGGGTTTAAGGAAATGCATCATGTGCTTCCAAATGGCCAATCATATTCAGGCTCACCGTACGTGCCTGTTGCACTTTGAATCACGTTATCATATGTAGTCAATGGAGACGTTTTAAAAATTATTTATATCGCAAAAATATTTTTTGGAAACATTTTCTAAATAAAATGTAAATGCTCTAGACGTTATAGGCAGTGTGTAACTGTAATAACAATAAATAAATAAATAAATAAATATTCTATAAATCTGTACAATATTAGGCGGTTAAATACAGTCTAAAAGGTTTTTAAAAGATATTTCACCCCAAAATGATAATTTGCTATTTTCAAGCTGAAATTTCTAAAGCCTGTCTAAAGTGATGTTTTTCCCGTTAAGCAGCAATTTTCTCTGCATGCTGTCTCTTTGTGCCAGTCATAGAGTGCAGTTAACTACTAAACATCTTTTCAGAAGGAAGACACATTTCAAGTTTCTCTGACATGCAAGCAGTTGAGTGCTCAACTCTGCAGGGGTTCTGCAGGCATATTTCAGGGCAGCAGGGTTTGGATGGTGTGCTTTGGCCCCTGCTGGTAGATTCCATAACTACATCATTATGAAGCCCAAAAAGCATGTGTTTCCATTGATGGACATTCAAAAGTAGCCTGGTGTTCTGAAAATATTATATTTATTGCCAGTAACCTTATGGCAAAACAACAACAAAAACTAACAGCATGGTTTGGTACAATGATGTAGAGCTGAGGAGTACAGTTGCACTACTAGATTGTGGTCAGTAAGATTTATTTTATTTTATTTTTTTTAATTTTATTTTACTATTTAATTTAATTTAATTCAATTCAATTCAATTCAATTCAATTCAATTCAATTCAATTCAATTCAATTTTATTTTATTTTATTTTATTTTATTTTATTTTATTTTATTTTATTTTATTTTATTTTATTTTATTCTTTTAAAGAAATTAATTATTTAAAAGCTGCAAGTTTGGATTAAATTGATCAAAAGTGACAGTAAAGACACTTACAATGTAACAAAAGCTTTATTTTTCAAACAAATCCTGAAGTTTATATTCATTAAAAAAAAATCCTGGATAATGATTTCCACAAAAATATTAGGCAGCACAACAGCTTTCAGCCATGACGATAATAATAATAATAATAATTAAAAAATCTTGAGCATTAAATCAGCATATTAGAATGATTTCTGAAGGATCATGTGACACTGAAGACTGGAGTAATGATGCTGAAAATTCAGCTTTGCGATCAAATTATTTTAAAACATTTAAAAATAACTTTTTCAGCACCTTTATTTTTAAGAGCGTAGATGGATACATCATTGATAGTGCTGATTCCAATCTATTCAAGTGATGTGATCTGCATGTTTTAGCAGTTGGCGGAGGGTGCGCAGTATTTAGTGATCAGGGAGAGAGCAGAAAACCCCGAGGTCTGGCAGGACTCACAGATATGAGGTTTGACAGGTAGACGTATGTGCGTCAAGACTTTGACCTGTTTATCGGGAAGACTGATGGAGTGACGTTTGGCATGGAGATGCTGTGGTCTGATTGTGTTGAATGGAAAGCTGAAAACCACACACAGGATCCAGAGGAGCCCAGGTGTTTCTGGACATAGAGGAGGATGCTTCAGGCTACTGTCAGATAAATGCTTCCTCATAAACTGACATTTCATATTGATGAGTTTTTGTAGTGATGAATACCATTAATAATGAAAATGTGTTTGGTTTCATGTTCATTTGACCTTTTTGATTTTGTTTGTTATGCTCTGCGCGCATCATTATCTGTGTGCCATAAAAAAACAAAGCTAATACACTGAAAATAAGTGGAATTCACAAATACAAGCAAAGGTCACTTGAGACATCAAAGCAGTACACAGATTTAAAAAAAGCAAGAGATGAATCCTTCATAGATAAAATCAAATGCACTATTTTGATCCCTGAAATGTATTCATGTACTTTACATTTGACTATGCCCTTTTGGATTTGGCACTGTGGTAATACCATGTTTTTGTTCATAATACCATGTTTTTCTTTGTCCCGGAAGACTGAGAGCGCCACATTTATTTATTAAATAAATAAATAGCTTTTAAAATGAGCAAATAAATATTTTGTTTACTTAAACCACATATAAAAATTACAATAAATACATTTCTTTTTAAAAGTACAATCAAACAGACATTTAAATATTTTTACTCAATTAAATTGCATTAAAAACGAAAATATAAATAAATTACTTTTCAAACAGACAAAAAATAGACATTTATATATTTGTATTCAATTAAAGTACATTTAAAAAATGAAAATATAAATAAATTATTTTTAAAAGGACAAATAAATATTTTTTTGTTAAATTTAGAAAAAATGGTCAGTTTGTATATGTCATTTGTTCATAAATTAATTTTGAATGAAAATATAAATTTTAAATAAAATGAATCATGCACATTTAAGCATTAAAATGATATTTGATTGCTTTATTTTATTTGATTTTTGTTGTACTCCCAGTTCTCCATTGTCTGTTGGCATTTGTTGTACTCTAACATAGAAAATCTGACAACCAAGTTGCTAAAATAACGACAGCTTACCAATATAAAACAAAAGTACCAAAGAACATCTGATTGACATGATGTGTCTGTGAGTTAGTGATGTGAAAGCACATCATGTAAAGATAGAGAATTGGTTTAGTATTGACTTTCACCGCATAAGCACCGCCGATATCCACTAATTTGGATCCAGTGACAGTTATGGCTGAGTCACCGTCTCTTTGACGTGTTCTCGCCGCGCACCCCAATTCTGTCAAACACTGTTGAGAACTTGTGCTTTTTCACATTAATTCTTTGATGCCTGTGGTAGCATTAAGCTGGGCTGCAGAACACCGCTTTGATTTCTTATTAGCAGTTTGCCTCTAACTTTAGAATGCACACACAAACATCTATATTTTGTCGTGTTAGCAGGGTTTTACAGCTGATCCGATAATCACATTATATCCCGCTTCTGTAGTTTAGACAGTTTGTAATTATAGTTTTCCATGTTACTCTAAAACCAGTGAATTTGCATTTTGTATCTGTTTATGTGAAAGAGACTGACACAGTTTATAGGTTGCAAAGTGCAAGATCAAAAGCTGCTTTAAATGAAACTGATCAGTCATAATTTATTCCTTAAGATATTCAGTCAGGCACCGCAAACAGCCTCCATCTCGAAGGAAATAAATCGTGTGATCTTGAAATATCTCGCTCTGTTTGACTGGAGGTGTTTCTTCGTGAGAGATTGAGCTAAGTGTGGATGTCTGAAGAAACTGTCTGGTGTCTTCTTTGATCTTTGATGTTTGCTGCCTAAGATTGTCAGCTTCCCTTGCTTTGACAGATTTTAGTACGTTAATTGACTGGGGTACAGTGCTTTTTGCAGGTAGGCAGGCTGTTTGAAATTGCAAAGAGACAACTTTAACAATATACAGATTAACATGTATAGCTCCAATGAACTGCGAGTTGCTTTGGACAACGTCTGCCAAATGCATGAATGTAAATGTACTTTCAAAATGGGCAGAAATGGATATAAAAGAAAAGATGGCAGGTGCATATCAAAAACTGCTGCATATATTGCCATACAAGCACTCATATAAATTCAGAGGACTTGAAAGCCTCTTAATCATATGAACTATATAATTTCTCTGTCCTTTTTGGAGCTTGACAGCCTGTGGTTACTTTCTGTCATTATATGCAAAACGACAATCTCATGAGACCTTCATATGAACTGTGAATTTGCCAACAATTTGCCACAATGTGAAAATAGTTACAAATTGCAATTGGCAAAATTTTTTTGCATTTTGCAGATTTTTGAACATTTTTATATTCATACATTCACATGAAAAACAAATTACCTTATTTTTCATCATTTGGAATGACTGCAAGAACATATTCACATTTTCATTCTTTGCTTTCACGTCAAGGCCTCCTGGATCTCAAGACTTCTGAGTGTCCTTCTGGCGTGAAAATATTTATCATTCAATCATTTTCTGTTCATTTCTTTAACCAGAACAGTGTTGGGACTTAAACAGATCGTACAAATTCATGCAAAATTGCCACCAATATACCAAAATAAAAGAGTTGCAGTGAAACTCTTTTGGCAAAAGAGCAGAAGAAACATTTTGGGATTTGGGAACATGAGAGCGAGTAAATGCTGAGAATATTTCATTTTGATTTTTTCTAATTAATGTTAATTCTTGCATTGACTGCGAAGCCTTTATTGCTGAAATAAATGAACAGTATGAACAGAAAATGATTCCGTACTCTTTACGGCAGCAGGACATTCAGAAATAGTCCTGAGATTGTGGAGACCTTGAAGTGAACACAAAGTGTGAAAATGTGAATGTGTTCTTGCAATTATTCCAAGCAATGATAAATAAGCTCAAATAACACGCATGCTGTGAGTAAGCCTTTGACTAGACACATGAAAGAAATCTCAAGATTTCACTTCTGCAGTAATGTAACATGCAAGTTAATTTTGCAACTCATTTGATGAAAAATGTTTGCCAGTATGCACAGTGTTGTTTTAAAATGCCATGCATCTCTTGGGTGAAAGCCTTTGCTTGCTGTGAGTCCTTGAAAACAGTAGAAGACTAAAAATAATGCTTTAAAAATAAAAGTGTTGCCACATTCCAATAAAGATTTTAAAATGCAGGCTAAGTGTTAATAATTAAACAAGTACATGTTCAGCTAATTGTCAGCCTCTACACATGCTTCTCATAATTAGTGAAAATGCATATAAACAGCTTTTTAATTAACAGAGTAGAATGATCACGGCTGATAGCAAGACATGCAAACGTAAAAGAAAACCCTGGATGCAAGAACAGCTGTTACTTCTTGCCCAACTGGTTAATGAAAACAAGGATATAATCAAAGGAAAATTTGGAGTTGGAAGAACCTCCAA
The DNA here is from genome assembly GCF_012432095.1 of Onychostoma macrolepis. NCBI lineage: Eukaryota > Metazoa > Chordata > Actinopteri > Cypriniformes > Cyprinidae > Onychostoma > Onychostoma macrolepis. The sequence goes on from NC_081159.1 coordinate 1,304,772, forward strand.
AATCAAAAAAGATGCATGGAAAAACATATGTGTGCAAATAAATGCAGCGTGTTACTAAAATGTTCAAGTTCCGAGGCAGATTGCTGGCAACAGACATTTTAGGATAGTTTGTGGTTTGGTCTTAGTGACTCCTAATGTTTCGCAGATTTAGGAGCTAGTTGTAGCGCTAAAATGCTTTGTGAGTAATTTAGGACTGACACGCCCATTCATTTTAAGATTTTCTAATAAATCGGCCAGTTACGAGCTACTTTTAGCCTTAAGGTCCTTGCACAATGAGTCTGAAATTTTCGTATGTGTTTTTCCGTTTTTTTCCGACCAAAATGCATGCTATGGATGCGAAAACGCAGAAAATGTAACCTGATCTGAATTTTTAATGACAGACATAAGTTTCAGAGGCAGTGTGTAAACGTGATTGACACAACGTGAGGTCGTATTTATTTTTTAATGTGCGAAAATTCAGTGTGCAATGACCTTTAGCCGTTAGATGTTTTGTGAATCCTGGCCCAGATCATCACCACTATTGTTATCCCATCAATAAGATGCTGTAACCTCAAGCTCTAGGCCTAAATCAGCATTGTTTGACGGTAGTTACTGGAAGCTGTGTAACAGGGAACAATGATGATTGCGGTGGGAGACAACAGGCCTACACTCCCCTCGGAGCGATGCATTTCTGCAGAGAGCTTGGCAAACAGACGTGGTGTGAGGTCAGTCTGCCTGAGCCAAGAGTTTGGCTGGATACACCTTGGAAATCTATCAAACCATTCAATGTAACGGCCAGAATGGGCCTGGGGAGGTCGATAGAGGACTTTACGGGGTCACTCCAAATCAGTTTTTGTCTTTATGAGCTTTATAAAGTACATTTTTGGCTGACAATTTGGCTGAATCTGCCCACTGACAACTGATTAGGATTTACAAAATAAAGCAGAAAGACCTGCCTCCCGTAGACGATAGACAAACTCTCAGGACACAAGGAAGTTCACCTCCAGATGATGGAAGCGGTCGAGAGGGAATATAAGGAGAAAGTAAGTCAGACAGATAAAAAGGAGCAAGATAATACAATGTAAATAATACAAGAGGACACAGGTGATATTAGTCATTTAGCAGATGCTTTTATCCAAAGCGACTTACAAATGAGGACAATAGAAGCAATCAAAAAACAAACAAAAGAGCAATAATATACAAGTGCTATGACAAGTCTCGGTTAGCTTAAGGCAATACATAAATGATATAATAAATAAAAAGAAAACAGAATAGAAAAAGAATAGCGCAAGCTAGTGCTAGAGGCCTTTTTTGCTTTTGTTAGTTGTATAATAAATAAAAAGAAAACAAATAAGTAGAATACAAAAAGATTAGAAAAGTTAGTGTTTTTTTTCTTTTAAAGAATAGAATTAGAATAGAGAGTACTAGAGTACAAGGGTCAAATAAAGATGGAAGAGATGTGTTTTTAGCCGATTCTTGAAGATGGCTGAGGATTCAGCTGCTGGGATTGAGTTGGGCAGGTCATTCCAGCAGATATGATAAGAGCAGACCGTTTTTTAATGTAAATTATCATTCTCACAGCAGAGTTTTGAATATATTTCAAACGGGAGATAGAGTGCACTGGTAGTCCAAAAAAAAAAAAAGAAGAGCATTACAGTTCTCGAGGACAGATGTGATAATAAATGCATGTACGAATGATTCAGCATCTTTTGGGCTGATACAGGAACATAGCTTGGCAATACAGCAAAGTTGTAAAAATGTTTACTAATATAAGCATCTGGGTCAGAGAAGAGTCAAGAATGATCCCCAAGTGTTTGACGGTGGCAGATGAAGTAATTAATGTTGTTTCAAGGTCAAGTCTGGCATTAGTTATATTTTTGGTTTGAAAACAGCTAAATGAATAAATGTTTAAATACCGTATAAAAGCTTATGAATGGGATTGTGCAAATTCATGCCACCAAATTTGCCAAAATGTAAAATAGTTTATACATATATGTGACCCTGGACCACAAAACCAGTCTTAAGTCGCTGGGGTATATTTGTAGCAATAGCCAAAAATACATTGTATGGGTCAAAATTATAGATTTTTATTTAATGCAAAAATCATTAGGATATTAAGTAAAGATCATGCTCCATGAAGATATTTAGTAAATTTCTTACCGTAAATATATCAAAACTTCATTTTTGATTAGTAATATGCATTGCTAAGAACTTCATTTGAACAACTTTAAAGGCGATTTTCTCAATATTTAGATTTTTTTGCACCCTCAGATTCCAGATTTTCAAATAGTTGCATCTCAGCCAAATATTGTCCGATCCTAACAAACCATACATCAATGGAAAGCTTATTTATTCAGATTTCGGATGATGTATAAATCTCAATTTCGAAAAATTGACACTTAAGACTGGTTTTGTGGTCACATATACAAAATGAATGCCAGATCTTGCATTTCCTCTGAAGCCTGTTCTGGTTAAATAAAGGAACAGAGTATAAACAAATTCAGTAAATATTCTTTATGTCTGCAGGGCACTCATATTTATTTAAATAAATTTTGAAATATTTATTTACTGAATTTTACATTATGTTTTTACACTACCATTTATTATTCTGCTCTCTAGAGACTTGTCATAATAATAATCAATTAAAAAATAAATAAATAACCAGAACTTTATTTCTCCTCAGGCTTACACTACATTTAAAACATTTTTTGTTGTTGTTGAAAGAAGTCACTTATGCTCACCAATAATTGAATAACAAATACAGTAAAACAATAATATTGTGAAATATTATTATAATTTAAGATAACTCTTTTCTATTTTAACATATTTTAAAATGTAATTTATTCCTGTGATGCGCAGCTGTATTTTCAGCATCATTACTCCAGTCTTCAGTGTCACACGATCCTTCAGAAATCATTCTAATATGCTGATTTGATGCTCAAGAAGCATTTAATATTATTGTCAAAAACAGCTGTGCTGCTTAGTATTTTCGTGGAAACTTTTGATACATTTTTTCCAGGATTCTTTGATGAATATAAAATTTAAAAAGTAACATTATAAATGCCTTTACTGCAGCTTTTGATCAATTTAATGTGTCCTTGCTGAATAAAAGTATTAATTCCTTTCAAAAAATAAAAAAATAATAATAAATAAATAAACAAAATAAAAAATACACATGTATATATATCAGTGGCGGGTGGAAGAAAGATACAGTGTCAACTTAGAAAGCAAATATTTTGCAGATAATGGCCCTCTTTCTTCTGTTCAGATGCATGATATTAAAGCGAAAAACATGACAAAAATGATACTATGATACATTTTTTAAGGTTGCAAACAACAAAAAAATTGTTGAAAGTTAGTCAACTAAATGTGTTTTTTTAAATGTATCTAAAATAATTTGATTGCAATCACTTACCTTACATTTTTTTTTGTAAATTCAACGAATCTTTTTTTTTTTTTTTCAGTGTATAAGCAGCAGAGACTGCACTTTTGGTTATTGTCCAAGTGTAGTGTCTGGACTCCATGAGGTTAACCAAACACTGAATGGAAATATTTTTTAGCAGAATCAGTATGAAAAGCACTATATAGACATTCTGCATTAAGCAAATGTAACACTTGACATTTCCATGGCATTTTAAAGTCAGCCGAACACTCAAATAAGCAAACACAACCTACTCGCTGTGAACTGATCTCTACTTTTATTTTCTGTTGATATATACATATATAAAAAATAAGGGCATATGTACAATGGTAATAAATATCCACTTTTTGTACAAGCAAAATAAGTTACTTAACATAATTACCTAAAAAAAAAAAAAAAAAAAAAAAAATAACAGCAAGATTTTTTAAAGATATCTTGAATTGCAAGAAAAGAGAATTTCGTAAATACAAAAACTCACAAAGTAACAGCAGGTTTAAAGCCATGTGAGATGAACTGAGATGACCGTATTTTTCTTTTTTTTCTTTTTTCTAATCAAGCAGGAAATACCGGTCAGTACAAAAAAGCCATGCATGATGCAAACAAGCATATGCAACACTTCTGGTCACTCAGTGAAATTATGTCTGACTTTAAGTCATTAGACAGGCTTATCAAAGCGATTAATGAAATTAAGAACGGTGAAATTTCACAATTTCAAGAGAGTCAGAAGCCCACCCTGAGAAGTCCTGGCAGAAAGGATTGGGTCCTCGTTAATCTGACATTTCTCGACGGTCTTTTTAGTACAAAGATCTTTTCTGACAAGTGTAAACTTCCCTCTTCTGCAGTGCGGCGCACACTAGATTGTAGACTAGAAAAGAGCCAATGACAGAATGGAAAGCCGCTTGAGAAAATCGTAAAGCTCTCATGCCACAAAGAATAGCATTCCACCAAAACAAGAGTAGTAGTAGTAACAAAGATTTCAGACAACACTTGAGTTCTGTGCAATGGACAAATTCCAGAACATAAAAACAGAGAATAAAAAGAAACGAAAAACAGGGAACGGAAGAAACATGTCTGCAGTCTGCTTTGGCTTCACCCGAGGTGAAGAGGCACAGGTACGAAAACTTGGTTTTTCTTCCTTTTCTGAAATACATGAGACTATTGTTTTGTCGTTGAAACTGATACAATACATTTTGCAGAACATCATGCAACAAAGTATGGATCCGTGATGAGCATCGTAGTGCCTCTCCACCCGCAGGGTCACGAAAAAAATGGAAAATCTCCTTCATTTGTCTTCACAATCAAAGTCAACGGAACGAAATGTCCTCTACTTTCTTTTTTGACCCTGTTTTTGTATTTAGTCTTTAAGAGTTGCAAAGCCCACACTGAAAGACAAAAGAGAGTCAGGTTATAGCTTTTATAGGTTATTCAGACAAAATCAAGTCAAAATATGTCTGTTAACAGTGTTTTTGTTGTATTTTTAAACAAAACACATACAAATCATTGAATATTCAAAATTAACAATAATGATAATACGAGTTATGTTTAGTGTTGTTGTTGTTGTTATATTGTTAAACACAGGATATCTTTTAATCTATCAATAGTTTGCTGGTTTTATACACTACCGTTCAAAGGTTTGGGCTCTTTAAAGAAATGAATACTTAACAAATCATTTCTGTCTCAAATAAATATTGCATATTTGTGAGCCTGGAGCACAAAAGCAGTCATAAGCAGCACAGGTATATTTGTAGCAATAGCCAACAATATCATAATTATCCATTTTTCTTTTATGCCAAAAATCATTAGGATATTAAGTAAAGATCATGTTCCATGAAGATATTTTGTGAATTTCCTACTGTAAATGTATCAAAACTTCATTTTTGATTAGTAATATGCATTGCCAAGAACTTCATTTGAACAACTTTAAAGGTGATTTTCTCAATATTTAGATTTTTTTTTTCTTCAAATAGTTGTATCTCGGCCAAATATTGTCCTATCCTAAGAAACCATATATCAATAGAAAGCTTATTTATTCATCATTTTGAAAAATTGACCCTTATGACTGCTTTTGTGGTCCAGGGTCACATTTGAATGATTCCTGAAGGACCATGTGACACTAAAGACTGGAGTAATGATGCTTTGCATCGCAGCAATTAATTATATTTGAAACTATTTTCAAATAGAAAACGGTTCTTTTAAATTGTAATAATATTTCACAATATTACAGTTTTTACTGCATTTTTGATCAAATAAATGCAGCCTTGGTGACTCATGAGAGACTCGTACCAATCGTGCCAATTTTTGAACGGTAAAGTATAATTTCAAACAGGTCTCACGCCTTCATATAATTTCAAATCACGTAAACATCCCAAATATAGGATTTGGTGCAGTCTCACCTGTGTTTAATCAGCCGTAGCCTCTGCCATTCATTCTGGACTTCTTTAAAAAGTCCAGCTCCTTGTAGTCTGTAAAGGATCCCTTTCACGCAGAACAATTCGGCTTCATAACGTGGGCAGAGTCTTCTATACTAGTCCAGAAGGAAGGTTTCATTCCTTCATGTGGCTTCATTCACCTGCTTTATCATGTAGGCAAACACCGGGGTTGTACTTCATTTGGCAGCTCAAGCCAAATATATACAGTAATGCACTTGCTGTCACATCCAACACAGTCTTAGTACAACATTCTGTTGCATGCTACTAGCACTGATAATCCTTTCACATTTTAGATGAAACTATCAATCGTAAAAAAAGAAGAAGTAGAAGAAGAAATCCTTGCAATAAACAGACATGGAAAAACCCCACAATATATTAGTCTCAGAACACATTCTCAGAAAAAAGACTTACTAATGTTTTAAAAAAGTTATTGAGCTGCGAAGAAAGAAAGGCAAAGCATCAGTCCTGTTTCGGTTTTACAGCTCACTCGGTTGTGTTTTGTTTTTTTATCATTTCTCCTCTGCGTTCCTCGAGCGTGATTGTCATCAAGCGGTTTGAGTTTATGCATGTCCTCGTCTCCTCTCTCTAAGGGTGCAAAAAAACGTGTTCAAACACCTGAGGCGAGCAACCTCACGACGTCAAAAATAAACTCATCCTGGCATCCTCTTGCCAAATGATAGGGATCTGTTATCAGACGCCTGCCCTGCGCAGATCAGACTGACGGCTACATTTGGCTGGTTGGGTTCCTCTCAGAGATGTACCTGTGGTTTAGCCAAGATCAACACGAGGCCCTGTCGCTCCGGTCCTTCAAATACAGACATTTACAAAAGCTCTGTTCAGTCTCAGACAAATGTTAGTAGTGCGAGAACCAGAATAATCCAAGGGAATGTCGTGAAGCACGGTGGCCTTATGGCACAGGAGATGGAAGTGCTGACAGAGAAGAAAGAGTTTGCGGATGAAGAGAGTTCCCCAAGCAGGAGGGAGGTAGGTGAGGTTTTCTGCGGTCTTCCTGCGAGATTTACACAGAAGACTCCTCGGGATTGGCGTCGGGAAGCACGCTCCTCTGCTGCAGAGTTTTCCGGAGCTCCTCTTTGAATGGACTGGAGTAGTCGCTCTCTCGGCCGCCTATCCCGATTCCCTGGATGCTGGATCTCTCGTCTCCGGCCGTGCCCAGATTGAGCCGGATGTATCCGTTGGCGCTTGAGCTCCGGATGTTGGTGAGGCTTAACCTGCTCGGCGAGTGAATGGGCTGACCGGGAATCGTGCTCGGGGATGCCGAGCTTCCGGTGGAGCACAATGCATGCCCAGGCACGATTTTTAGGGAGCCGTCTGAGTAGTAATAATTCGCCCCTGTTTCCCAAAAGCGATCTTCGTCGTTTGCCATCTTGCTCGGCACGAATGACGGGCGACTCGGAGGCTCTTTGGGTAAAGTAATGGGGTACACCAAAGTGCTCTCCAGCGGCTTCATTTCCGCACCTTTTCCCAGCGCCAACTTTAATCTTCTACGAAGATACAAAGATGCAATGAGCAGCAACAGACAAGCAGCTCCCAAAGTGATCACCAGGACCCAGAACAAACCCATGCTTCCATCCGGAGCGCGGGCCTCCATGAAGACAGGTGCGCTGGCTACCACCGCCACCTGGTACCTTTCCGTCTGGAACTTCACGCCTTGCTCCTCCGAGTAGCAGATGTAGCGGCCCGCTTGAAGGGGCCCGGCTTGGGGGATGACGAGGGCACGGAGGCTCGGTCGAATCGGGGCCCCGGGGCCTCACCTTCCACCAGGGCGAGCTCACGTTCATTGAGCTCCCAGAAAGGCTGGGCCAAGTTGGAAACCAGATGGCAGGGCAAAACCAGATCCGACCCAACAACCACAGTCACATTTCGCAACCTAGAATGATCTGGGGAAACAACAACAACAACATTAATATATGATATTTTATTTTTTAAATAATAATACAAATCAATAAAATTAAATAAATGTAATAATATAGTCTTCATTTGTTTTTACATTTTGCATTTTGTTTTATTAATAGTTTCTGCTAAAAAAACAACAACATATATATACCGTTGGTAAATATGATCAAAGAAGGCTGTGAAAATTAATCTGCATTGTTAATCCTTTTAATCTTTTATTAAAAAAAATCACAAAAATCTAACCTTTCATTGGATAATAAGAATTTAAAATGGGGGGAAATATCATTATGAAATAAATGTTTTTCTCTAATACACATTGGCCACAATTAACGGCACCCTTTTATTCAATACTTTCTGAAACCTCCATTTGCCAGTTTAACAGCTCTAAATGTTCTCCTATAATGCCTGATGAGGTTAGAGACACCTGACAAGAGATCAGAGACCATTCCTTCATCCAGAATCACTCCAGACCCTTTAGATTCACAGCAGCTTCTCTTCAGGTCACTCATGTTCTACAGGGTTCAGGTCAGAGGACTGGAATGACCAGCAGAAGCTTGGTTTTGTGCTCAGTGTTTGGATTATTGTACGGTTGGAAGATCCAAACATGGCCCATTATAAGATTTCTAACAGAGTCAGTCACTTATTGATTTTTTATCTGTTGGTATTTGATAGAATCCATGATGCCATGCGTCTAAACAAGATGTCCAGGACCTCCAGCAGAAATATAGGCCCACAACATCATAAATACAGCAGTATATTTCATTGTACACATGGGGTACTTTTATCCCTGTGTTCACCAAACCCATCTTGAGTGTTTGCTGCTAAAAGCTCATTTTTAGTTTCATCTGACCATAGAAGCCAGTGCCATTTGAAGTTCCAGTCGTGTCTGATAACTGAATATGCTGGAGTTTGTTTTTGGATGAGCGAGGAGAATTTTTCTTGAAACCCTCCCGAACAACATGTGCTGATGTAGCTTCTGTTTGACCATTTTTAAAAAAAGTTTTCTGACCCCGAGACTCAACTATTTTCTGCAATTCTCCAGCTGTGGTCCTTGGAGAGTCTTTAGCCGCTCAAACTCTCCTCCTCACCGTGCATTAGGACGATATAGACACACGTCCTCTTCCAGGCAGTTTCATAACATTTTATGTTGATTGGAAATTCTTAATTATTGCCCTGATGGTGGAAATGGGAATTTTCACTGCTCTAGCTCTTTTCTTAAAGCCACTTCACTAATTTGTGAAGCTCAATTATTTTTTGCTGCACATCAGAAATATATTCTTTAGTTTTTCTCATTGTGATGATGATTAAGGGAATTTGGGCTTTGTTTTCCCTCCTATTTATATTTCTGTGAAACAGGAAGCCATGGCTGGATAATTTCATGTTCATAATCACCCTGGAGTGCTCAAAATTGTGAATATGAATGGGAATATTCTTCAGAGATATTTTACTCATAAGAATTTCTAGGGGTGCCAATAATTGTGTCCAACGTGTATTTGAGAAAAACAATTTATTAAATTTGTTTAAATTCTTATTATCCAATGAAAGGTTAGATTTTTGTGAATTTTTTTAATAAAAGATCAAAAGGATTAACAATGCAGATTAATTTTCACAGCCTTCTTTGATCATATTTAATTTCATATTGATTGATACAAATTCAATCATGAATTTAATCATCAAGTTGTATTTGGTTTTCCGGGGCTGCTGAGGGAACACTGGCGCGTTTGGCTGCCGCTGCTCTTACCGTCCTTGTTCGGCTACATTATTTTATTATTAATTTTATTTATCTATTTTTTACTCCACTTTTGCGGCTGCGATGTGGTTGTGCCATTTTATATATTTTGGATTGTTGCTTTTATTTCTGCACTCCACTTGGATTAACTTGCGGCGTGCTAAGGAGAATTGACTGTGTGGACCGGCTGTGCATGTGGATCTTGTGACATTGAGCTCACGGTGTGCTTCAGGGATTCAATCTGGACCGGCCGTTTACGTGGACTTAAAGACTATGGCCCTAAGGTACACTGCACGCCAACTTTTGAGCTTAAAACAGTTTTCTTATCGTTTACCTAAAGACTCTTACGAACTTTGTCAAGATGCTGACTTGCTGCGTCCTAAACGATACATACATTGGGGCTCGAAGCACAGACTTTTTCTCTCATCTTCTCCTAATATATTTAATTTTGTCACTACATGCCAGCATAAGATTAACTGTTTGCCTTCCACTGGCATCAATCATAGAAATTTCTATGATCTGTCCCCTGCGTGGAGGATAAACCACAGCCATCTTCATCACATAGCCCGATTCATGCTGCATTGTTTAATGCCCACTCTGTGAATAATAAGGTGCTGCTTTTAGCCGATCTAATCTCTGATAAAAACTTGGACTTTCTGTTTTTAACTGAATCAGGGCATAAAGGAGATGATGGACGACTGTTTAATCAGATCACTCCTCCTGGATTTGGAACTTTAAACCTCCCGAGGTCATCTGGCAGAGGTGGTGGTATTATTGCTGTCTACAATTGGCAGTTCAACGTCAGTGCTGTGACCATTCCTCATTATTCAACATTTGAGTCCTTGGTCTTAAGTGTCTCTGATTCTACTTCTACAATCGTTGCTACTGTCTACAAACCACCTAAAATGAAGTCTCATGCAGCTTTTATATCTGATTTTGCTGACTGTTTTAACTTTTCGCAGTTGGTAACAAGACCGACACATTGCAAAGGCACTGGACCTTGTCCTTACAAATGGCTCATTTGCATCTCAGCTATCATCTGTTGACATTGGTCTGTCGGACCATTACATCGACCAAGTGTGCGTACCCCTCGAACTGTAACATTTCGGAAGTGGAAATCTATTGTTCAAACTGCTTTTTCGAATTCTGTCATTTGCATTTTAGGTGATTTGCATTTAACATTGTTGGACGAGAAAGTTTCACAGTTGAATAATACTCTTATTGCTAACTTAAGACACTTTTGCTCCTCTGAGGACATGCAAGGTTACTTTTGCTCGTTCTGCTCCATGGTATAATGACAATCTGCGCACTAAGAAGGCTGCCTGTCGGAAAATGGAGCGTAAATGGCTGCTCACTAGCTTGAATGTTTACTATCTAGCTTGGAAGGATCTTCTGGGTGAATACAGAGTATTAACTGAGTCTGAAAGATCTTCTTATTTTTCTCAGACTATTGAAAACAACCAAGAAAACCCGAGACACTTGCTTCAAACTATAAATTGTCTGCTTCAAGTTGATGCTGTTTCTACCATGCCTGTTTCTCAGCAGTTATGTAATTCATTTCTTCAATTTTTCAATTCAAAAGTTGATAATGTTCGTAAACAAATTTCTGTTTCACCTGTTTCTACTACCACATGTCACTGTTCACCTGAGTTCACTGGTGTTTCTCTTATTAACTTTCCTAAACTCGATACTGAGACTCTGAAACGGGAGGTATCTAGCATGAAATCTACCACTCCCTTGCTTGACCCTATTCCCACTAGCTTATTTAAATCTTGCTTTGATGCTTTGTGTCCTGTTGTTCTCAGTATTATAAATGATTCCTTACAGACTGGGGTTGTTCCAGCAGCATTAAACCTTGCTGCTGTAACCCCTGTACCTAAAAAAGAAAACATTGCACTAGACGATTTCAATAACTTTCATCCTATTTCAAATCTCCCATTTTTGGCAAAATTACTTGAGCGTATTGTTGCCTCTCATTTGTGTAATCATCTCACAGTTAATAACCTTTTTGAACCTCTTCAGTCGGGTTTTCGTAAATTTCACAGTAAATGAGACTGCCTTGGTCAAGGTCACCAATGATTTGTTGATTTGTTGACCAATGAGTTGTCTTCCGACTCTGGTGCAACATCTGTTCTTATTCTTCTTGATCTAAGAGCCGCGTTTGATACTGTGGATCACAGTCTATTACTTACTCGTCTTGAAAGAGTGTTTGGTGTGTCTGGGACTGCCTTGAAGTGGTTGCGGTCTTATTTTACTGACCATTCCCAGTTTGTTTCTATGGGTGGTTATAGGTCCGAGATTAGCTCTGTCTCAACTGGTGTCCCTCAGGGGTCGGTTTTAGGCCCTTTACTTTTTAATATTTATTTGTCACCTTTAGGCCACCTTTTGAGATTGCTCGGCCTTCATTATCATTTGTATGCCGACGATACGCAGATTTATAGCGCCTTGACGTTGCTTATTTGTCTGACTGCATTATTGAGATTAAAACATGGATGGATAATAATTTCTTGTGTTTGAACGGTGATAAAACTGAAGTTATGCTTATTGGTTCCCGTCATCAAATTTCTAAAGCTGGCCATCTGTCCCTGACTCTGGATGGCTCTGTTTTGGAAGTCCAGAGTCGAGTGAGGAATCTTGGAGTTATTTTTGATGCTAATCTGTTTTTTGATTCTTTCATCCAGAGCACTGTTAAAACCTCTTTTTTCCACCTCAGAAATATCGCAAGATTATTGCGCCCTATGTTAAATTTTACAGAATTTAAGTTTTAAATTCCTTTGTCGTCTCACGTTTAGACTATTGTAACGCTCTTTTAGCTGGAGCTTCTAAATCTACACTTGATAAGTTGCAATATGTACAAAATTCAGCCACCAGGATTTTAACTGGGACTAGCATTGACAGTCATATTACTCCAGTGTTAGAATCTTTGCACTGGCTCCCGGTCAGGTTTAGAGTGGATTTTAAAATTATGATGCTTACTTTTAAAGCATTACATGGCCTGGCACCTCATTACCTCGCAAAATTGTTGCATCCATACACTCCTAGTCGTAGATTGCGCTCCTCTCAGTCAAACTTGTTGGTTGTTCCTCAAACACGTCTAAGATATACGGGTGACAAGGCTTTCTCTTTCTATGCCCCTGTCCTTTGGAATTCTCTGCCTCTTGAACTTAGGGAAGTTCAGAATTATGTTGGTTTTAAAGTTCAACTTAAGACATATTTTTTAAAACTTGCATTTGCTTATTGATTTTGTTTAGCTTTTTATTGTATTTGATTACATTGTTCAGCGCTTTGAAAAGCTGCTTTTACATTTATGCATTTAGCAGATGCTTTAAGCAACTTACAGTGCATTCAGGCTATACATTTCTTTTTAATCAGTATGTGTGTTCCCTGGGAATTGAACCCACGACCTTTTGCTGCTAACACAATACTGTACCACTGAAACACACTCTTCATATATATATATATATATATATATATATATATATGAGATGATATTTTATTTTCTAAATAACAATATAAATAAATAAAATTAAATAAATGTAATAATATAGTCTTAATTCTTTTACATTTTGCATTTTTTTAGTAATGATTTCTGCTAAAAATGTACTGTTTCTCTTCAGCTATTGACAATAATTAAATTATTTAAAACAAAATTATATTCTTTATATAATTTTTTTCTTTTTTCTGCATTGTTAATATTTGTCTGGTATTATTTTTTTGTAATTTTTAAAATTAAATTAGTTTTAAATAATATATATATATATGTATATTCATTTTCATTAACATTAACATTAATATAAATATGTTAGTTCATACAGTGCTTAACAAATTTATTAGACCACCACCCAGTGTAAGGTTTGCGCCACAGCTGCCCTAAACCAACAGTACTGGTGATTACCAAAATAATTTTTTTATGTTTCTGTAATGGTTAATCCACCAGTGTGTGTAAGCTCTTTAGTCACAGTAGAATTTCTAATGCCAAAATATAATTGCTGTTGTTATCCATGAATTTTCAAATTTACTGTTTTACATGAAAGGCAGAAAAAATAATAAAGCACTTTATTTTTTTATTCAGATGCCCAATTACAGTTGATACATTCAGAATGAAGCGCCACGACGCGCAGTTTGTAGACAGACATCTACTTCTTCACAATGCAAGGGTAAATAAAGAACTGATCAGTTTGAATAAGAGCATCGTTTCCTTTACTCAAGAAACACTGTCTATAAAGGCTAATGTTTTTGTATGTTTAAAGAGCACTCTGTCTTAGCATTTTCTGTCTAGTTGTAGCCAATTCACTTCTGTACGTTTTAAATATCCTGTGCATAGCGGTTCGTCTTTTATATCGTGAGATTTTGGTCAAATGTATTAAACAACAAGAGAAATTGAGTGCCCATATAGCTACAATAAACTTTAAAAATGCAAACTAATGAAAACGTGATGCTATTTATTTACTACCGCAGATCCTGGCCGTAATGATGGACAAAACACAGATCTCTGTCATTCGGTCGTCAAAAACCTTGTTAACTCCATTTGAGTTTGATTTTAAGAAATTAAGTGCAAGTGTCCGATCATATATAAAGCCAAAATACCAACTCTGAAGACGCAGTGTTTAATTATTGGGGGGAAAAAACCCTTTCACCCTTTCTATATATATATATATATATATACCGCGGCAGTTTTTGACAGATTCATAAAATATTAGTGTTTTCTCTTGTGACAGGTGGTCTAATAAATGTGTTAAGCACTGTATATATCAGTCACTGTTGCTTTTTTGTCAGTAATCCTGTTGAATCATTGAAGTGTATGGGACCTCTAATGGAAAAGCGATCACCACAGGGGCACAGGCCTGCAGGGGGCAGCGTAAGTCTGACGTACCTGGACTGGGGATGGAGAAAGGCTTATCAAACTTGGCTTTTCCTCGGCTGAACCTCTCCAGCATGAGGTCCTGCGAGAGTGTGGATGTGGAGCTGTGGGGGGGAGCACAAACATTGACGATGTGTCAGAAGGCTGTTAGACACACTGCTATAGGGATGCAGCTTAAAAGTACAAAGAGGGTCCTGTGGAGGAGAACAGAGGGGGCGGAAAGGGAAAGCCTTTGCAAAATGATGAAGAGCGAGCGGCAGAGAAACAGAAAGAAAATAAAGAGGCGAGCACAACAGACATGAGCGAAGCAGCGGATGGATGATGGTGAAAGGAAGCAGTGTTGGGAAGGTTACTTTAGAAATGTAATCAGTTACAGATTACAAGTTAGCCGATTTAAAATGTAGTAAGTAGAGTAACTATTTCAATTACTTTATTCGAGTAATGTAACTGATTACTTTTCTAAATTTCTAATGTTTTCAACTTTTAATTATTTTCAAACATTTAAAGCAAGCAGGGTGAACCTTACAGTAGACCTCAACACTGATTACTGTCAGACTTTCAGAATACTTCATCATTTGAATTAAGATTATAATAATGTATTTTTAAAGCACAGCCACCACAAAATCAGACTTTAGCACCTCTTTTTACTTTAAGATCGTTCTGAGGTTAAATACAGAATATAAAAGTTAATCTTTAAAAAAATAAAGCAAAGGCCTATACATAAACCCAAATAGGAAATAAAACAGTAATTGAATAAGTATGTGTCCCAAACTCCTGAAACATCGGCCTCTCATATTTTAGAGCAGTCAATTCATAAAATAAATAAATTTAATCAATATATGTGTGGAAAAAAAAAAAAAAATCAGATGTAACCCCCGTTGTAAGATGTAACATTTTCATAAGTAACTAATTTAATTACACTTTTTTTTCAATTTTTTTTTATCAGTAACTGTAACAGATTACAGTTACATTTATTTTGGGCAATACTTTTTGGGTGTCCTTGTTACACATGTTACATGTACGGCTATAATAATAACAATTAATTATGCATAATTACATGCAAGTAACCCTAAACCAAACCCTAATCCTAAACATATAGTAAGCACATGTAGCTAATTAATATTACTCAGTACTTAAATATATAATTACACTGTAACAAGGACACCTTAAAATAAAGCGTAACCTTATTTTGTAATTAAATTATGTAACACCGTTACATGTAACTAGTTATTCCTCAACACTGGTTATTATAATAATCAGTATATGTAACGTGTAACAAGGACACCTTAAGATAAAGTGTTACCTTATTTTGTAATTACATGTAACTAGTTCCTCCCCAAACACTGAAAGGATGTTAGCGGATGCAGAAGCAACTCAAAGACAGATGAACGTACCCGCGGTGGAGGTCGATGCGGACACAAGCGCGTCCCTCGCTGTCCCAGGCGCAGTATGGATCTCGGGACAGAAGGCAGTCTGGCTGTGAATGGTAGCGGCTGCAGTTTGCCAAGGGCAGCTGAAGAACCTCCGAGCGGGAGCCAATGTACAAATACTTCTATGGAGAACGAATGGGAAGATTTGAACAGTGTTGGGAAGGTTACTTTACAAATGTAAAAGGTTACAGATTACAAGTTACCCTGTTTAAAATGTAATAAGTAGTGTCACTATTTCAATTACTTTATTAAAGTAATGTAACTGATTACATTTCATTACTTTTTCATTACTTTTCTAAATTTCTAATGAATGTTTTCAACTATTATTCATTTTCAAACATTTTAAACAAGCAGGGTTAACCTTACAGTGGAACTCAACACTAAACTCAACACTAAACTCAACACTCAACACTGATTCTGTCAGACTTTCAGAATCCTTCATCATTTGATTTAAGATTATAATAATTTAATTTAAAGCACAGCCACCACAAAATCAGACGTTAGCAGCTCTTTTTACTTTTTTTGTTATATACAGAGGTTAAATACAGATTTAAAATCATAACAAGAAATAGTTTAATAGCTATGAAACTGTTTTTGAAATCAAATCATTGCATAACTATGACAGGAAACACTGGCATCTAACAATGCTTTGGAAAAAAGCAGTCAATCTTAAAAAATAAAGCATATACATAAACCAAAATAGGAAATAAAACCGTTATCAAATAAGCATGTTATAGGAAAATATTCTGTGTCCTAAAACACTGGTGTCTCATATTTTAGAGCAGTCAGTGCAATTTGGGAAAGAAATCATACAAATCTGTATGTGTGTGAACATATTCAGATGTAACCCTCTTTGCACTCATTAACATTTTCATAAGTAACTGTAATGTAATTACAAATTCTCAGTAACTACCAGTGTTGGGTAAGTTACTTTCAAAAAGTAACATTACATCATCAATATTGTATTTAAATGACTTTACTAATTACTCTGTCTGAAAATTAACTTAGTTACTCAATAAGTAACTTAATTGTTCAAATCGCTAATTAGGCTACATCTTAGAATCCCTATAAACCTTAATAGAAATTAAACTCTTTATTCTTTCAATTTGAGTCAAACATAGAATAAGTTTAGCCTTTTAGCTTTAAAACAACTGTAATACTTAAACATTTAAAAAAAAAAATGTAACCTTCTTTGGTTAACAAATAGAAATACTCTGAATAACAAAATATCTGAATAACAAAAAAGCTTAAGAAAAGTTAAACAATACATTTCAGTTTGGCAAGATGTTCAGGAAAAGCCCAACAAGTAAAATCCGTAAAATCCATAAATGATCTTCTCTGCTGAATAAAGCCGTGTCAGATCGCGCTGTTCTTCTGAGGTTAATTCCTCAGCAGGACTTCTTTCAAAAAACGATGAAATTTAGACAAATCTTGATTTTTTTTTAAATCAATTTTTTGCATCTAGATGAGGGTGTTTGCGCGCAGGTGACAGCATATAATGAGCTCAGATACGGGAAAGACTGAACCTCGCAACTTAGTTTCATAAGGATTAGCCTACATAATCAGAGAATATTCGATTTCAATTTAAATTCGTTCTAATTAAAAGTAGACACTTCAAGCTCAGATACAGGAAAGATTGTACCTCGCTTTAGTTTCATACAGATTACATAATCAGGAATATTTGTTTTCGATTTGAATTCGTTCATTTAAAAGTAGACACACAAGCTTTCGATAGACATATTTCTCATGTCTCTGTGTCAAATATTCGCGTTTGTGACGCGTTGAAAGTTGCTCACAGAGACATAGACGGCAGAAAGTGCACCCTGTTTGTTTTGTTTATTTTGTAAAAGCACAATGTTTTGTTGTTATTGTCAGTGTACACAAATAAAAGAAGGCCCTTTTTAGATTCGATTGATTTTAGTTTTATCTGTATCTGAGTATTTAAGATTTCTCTGTGAATCAGGAAAAACTGAAAGTGAACGTGCCTGGCGCGCAGAGGGTTAAAGACGCTGCATTCAATTTCATCTTTAGACGGTAAATTTAGATTTCAAATTCATTATTGATTTCAGGATTGTTGAAATTATTTACTGTATTAGGCAAGTACTTTATAAGTAACTGTAATTAAATTACCTAAAAATGAGCTGTAATCCCTTACTTTACTTTTTCAGTGGATAAGTACTTAGTACTTAGTTACTTAGTAACGCGTTACACCCAACACTGGTAACTGCTGAGAAAAACACATTACAGTTACATTTATTTTGGGTAATACTTTATTTTAAGGTGTCCTTGTTACACGTTACATGTACTTACTATTATAATAACATAACAATAAATTATGCATAATTCCACGCAAGTAACCCTAACCATATAGTAAGTTAATTAATATTACTCAGTACTTAAATGCACAATTACTCTGTAACAAGGACACCTTAAAATAGAGTGAAATCTTGTTTTGTAATTAAATTCCGTAATTCCGTTACATGTAACTAGTTACTCCTCAACACTGGGAATGAAGTAAAACAATACAAGCAAGTCAATTATTTTCAGTTATCAGTGCATTCTGTTTTTCAACTCAGTTTGATCAAAAGAGGTTAATGCAAGTCAGGCAGGCAAGCAGCGCTCAAAGAGATCAGAAATTACTTTGCTGTGTGAGATGGTGAGGCTGTCCACCGGTTGCTGCCGATCAAACAGCTGGATCTCTTCTATCACATGAGCTTCTGAACCCAGAATCACCACACGCTGGAGCCATCCATCCGCTGAACGACAAACAGTGAGGAAAGATGGGGATAGATTATATTCATAGGGGGAGAAATAAATGAATGGGGAAGGAGAGGGGAAAAGGCGAGAGAGGAGAGACAAATAGTCCATTAATGCATCATCAACACATGGCATATTTCTCCGTCATTGGATTTTAGGAACAAGGTTACGCCGATTACGGCAGGAAAATTGAATACACCCCAGCTGGTGCCGTGACCTATCATAACTCTGTATGTGTGTGTGTACTTTATCCCGTCCTCTCACACAGTGCTTGTCACAGATAATGTGCCACTGACCCCTCTCTCCGTCAGGAGAAAAAAGGGAGAGTGCGGAAAAGGGATAACGGAGGAGAGTGGAAGAGCTACAGGGTGTGCTTTACAAATCCGCCCTGCCACTTTTGCTCATGTCAGACTATCTATGTTCACTCTTAATCCTCAATCCAAGACTCTGATTCTCTCCGCCACACACACACACACACACAAACACACACACACACATACACACACACATACACACACACACACATACACAGTCTGCCTCAGGTGCTGCCTGCCCTCGAAACAGCTAACGGTAGTTGATATGAGGTTTAACTCTGCCTGAATGTATAGGGCGATGTGTATATTTTAGGAGTGTTTTTTTTTTGCCATTTTACTATCATTATTAATTTTTAATAGTCCTGCAGTGTGATAAATTAATATGTAAAAGTTTTCAAATATATAAATATATATATATTTTATTTAATTATACTATAATTATTATATTCATGTAGTTTTCAATTAATATGATGTTTTTGTCTTCACTAGTAATTTTAAACAGTTCATGACAAATCATTTATGTATATATATATATATATATATATATATATATATGAATTATATATATACACACACTATAATATTATTTATGCAGTTTCTGAACTAATATGATGTCATAAAAACTTTTGCTTTCAACAGTAATTTGAAATAATCCTGTGGCATAGCAAATGCATTTTTAATTTATATATATATATATATATATATATATATATATATATATATATATAAATATTTTATATTATATTCATGCAGTGTCTAAATTAATGTCCTTAAACCCTTTTGCCATTTAAATAGTAATTTATGTAATTTTAATGTAATTTTAAAGTCTTAAGATATGAAAAATACATTTTTAAAGTATACAAATATATTTCAAAGCATATATTTTATGATAAAAATATATTTTATAATAACATTCATGTAGTCTCTTAATTAATTTGATGTTTAATATAATATTTCATTACAACTGAGTAATAATTATTTAAAAAAGGCAAAATTGTTTAAAATTTGACACAGCTTACTTTTCTGAAAATCTTTTGTTAACTAACTAGGTTAAGGCTAGTTGTACTGTATTTGTCTTTTGAGTGCATTTGGTGCAATACTGGACTCATCGGATGCTTTAAAGAGACGCACGCACATGGCTGAGCTTTAAGTGTGAGTGTGTTTATGTGAGATTGCCAAGGCCAAATACATCTTTTCAATTTTTATTTGAAGGACTGACCTTCCTGCATGACAGGAATTAACTGGCAGAGGTGACTTTCCCACTTAGACACAACATTATGGCTAATAAAATGGTTTCTTTGGCTGCTCTATTCACACTTGTGCAAGAAAAGACAAAGGAACAATGAAGACGATGCAGGAAACTAACCCTCTAGTCTAGACGAAGAAATACTGCGGCCATTTTTCATACATGAATCCATTTACGTGTTTCACTTTCAATAGCATACCTGTGCCTATGAAGAGCATGTTGTAGGGTCTCTGGTCCAGCGAGCTCACTCTGTCCACTGCTAGTCGGGTGAAGTTGATCCCTTTAGTAAGCAGCAGGGGGCGAGCTTCTGCCCGGTCCTCCATCAGCGGATGCTTCTTGGCAAAGTTTAGCGTGGCGTCAGGCAGCTGCAGAGAACTGTTGTAGCCGTTTTCCCTGTCAAAGTTTGTGATGCACTGTGGAAAAACAAGAGAGGAAGGTCTTTTAACTTGATAAGGGATTTTTACTTAACTTTATAGCATGTCATTTTGTATATGACAAGTATTTTTAGTGTTACATTTTTTTTTTTCATCCAATTTAAAATACACCCCACTTGAACTGAAATAAGAAGAAAGAATTTTGAGAAATGAAGCATTCTTTCATACATACAAGTTAATAATATATAAAGTAGAAAAGCAAAGCTTTTTTATATTTTCAGTTAAAACAACAACACATTTCTGCCTTTCATTTTCAATTCATTTAAATTCTACAAAGCATCCTGACAGCAATCTCAAGATTTATTTTCTCTGGCTCACCAAGGCTGCATTTATTTGATCAAAAATACAGAAAAAAACAGTCATATTGTAAGCTATGATTTTAATATATAGTTATAGACGCCATTTATTCAAGTAACAGCAGCGCTGTATTTTCAGCATCATTACTCCAGTCTTCAGTGTCACATGATCCTTCAGAAATCATTCTAATATGCTGATTTGCAATAAATATTTCTTCTCATCATCCATGTTGGAAACAGTTGTGCTGCTTAATATTTGTGGAGACTGTGATTTTTCTGGATTCTTTGATAAAAAAGTTCAGCATTTAAGTGAAAAAGCATATATATGCATATTTGTAAAAGTCTGTCAAAGTCTTTACTTTCACTTTTAAATTGATTTGATGTGTTCCTGCTAAATGACTAAATGTGTAAATTATATTTTTAAGTTCAATTCAATTCAAGCTTATTTGTATAGCGCTTTTCACGATGCAAATTGTTGCAAAGCAGCTTTACAGAAAATTGAAGTTTCTACATTACATTTAATAGTAGCTTATCAGTGGAAATCTCAATTTGATGCCCATATGGCAGAACTGTACAGTAAAAATCAAGCAGTTAATGACATATAATCAAACAGATGGTGAACACTATTAACAACGGTGATTATATGTTGCGTTCAAACTTATAGCAAAATTTGGTAGTTTTGTAATTTCTAGTTAAGTTCTGAATGGCCCTGCTAAACGTCACTATACTCCTCTGCTTCATCTCAAAATATTTATATTATACTTATATTACCTGGTTTTCCAAAGTTCCACAAACAAGTTTTCCAAATCGCCTTTTCTGATCATTTTTATTTTTATTTTTTGACATACTCTCACTCAAAATCTTTTTTAACCGTTGTAATCCAGCAGGACACTTATTAACTTCTGATTTACGAGCTGAAAAATGACTGTATGCACAAAAATCTATTTTTAGCCAGCTGCTTAGTCACGGCCAGCGTCTGCTGAGCTCACCGCTCCGGGTCGAGGGCTGGGAACGGTGCCAGTATATCGGCCCCAGCGCTGAGACGACTCCCTGTATTCCTTATACGGCCCGTCGAACACGTTTTTCACCTCTCCGATCTGGTACTGACACACAGCAGACACGTCCACGTCCCCCCTGAGAGAGAGCAAAGGATGAAGAGAAAGAGTCAGTCTGAACTAAACGACTGCGCTACATTGGCTGCTTTATTACTGTAATAGCCTTACTGTCAACATAATGACAGCGCAGCATTTTCTACACTTGAGGAGCACGGCTGGATGTTTGGCACGGTGACACTTTTACACAAGCAGAGGACAGAGCGACTTTCACAACTACAGAGAAATACACTATATTGCCAACGCATTGGGACACCCCCTTCTAATAAACAGGTTTGACTACTTTAGTCATTTCCATGAGCACAAATCTTAATGTTTAAGCATATTCTAGGGAATTGTGTGCTTCTAATTTTATAGCAACAGTTTGGACAGAACCCTTTTCTATTCTAACATGATAATGCATCTGTGTATAATACAAGGTTCAAAAAGAAATGATTGATTGAGTCAGTGTGGAAGAACTTGACTGGTCTGCAGAAACCTCTGCTGTGACTTTAAATGCAGATCTTGAGCCAAAAACTCATCACCAAACACCATTGACTTGTATATATGTGACAGTGGACCACAAAACCAGTCATAAGGGTCAAATTTTTTAAATAATCACCTTTAAAGTTGTCCAAATTAAGTTCTTAGCAATGCATATCACAAATCAAAAATGAAGTTTTGATATATTTACGGTAGGTAATTTACAAAATATCTTCATGGAACATGATCTTTACTTAATATCCTAATGATTTTTGGCATAAAAGAAAAATGGATAATTTTGACCCATACAATGTATTGTTGGTTATTGCTACAAATATACCTGTGCTGCTTATACATTTAGCCATTTAGAAGATGCTTTTATCCAAAGCGACTTACAAATGAAATATATATATATATATATATATATATATATATATATATATATATATATATATTTTTTTTTTTTTTAATTAAAAAAATCAACATAAATTTCTTCCTTTGATTTTCAATTCATTTAAATTCTACAAAGCATCCTGACAGAAATCTCAAGATTTTTAATTTCTCTTGCTCACCAAGTCTGCATTTATTTGATCAAAAATACAGAAAAAACAGTCATATTGTAAGATATGATTACAATTTAAAATAACTATTTTCTATTTTAATATATAGTTATAGATGCCATTTATTCAAGTAATAGCAACGCAGAATTTTCAGCATCATTACTCCAGTCTTCAGTGTCACATGATCCTTCAGAAATCATTCTGATTCGCTGATTTGCTGCTCAAGAAATATTTCTTCTCATCATCCATGTTGGAAACAGTTGAGCTACTTATTATTTGTGGAAACCATGATGCGCTTTTTTTCTGGAATCTTTGATAAAAAAAAGTTCAGAATTTAAGTGAAAAAAAAAAAATATATATATATATATATATATATATATATATATATATATATATATATATATATATATTTGTAAAGGTATGTCAAAGACTTCAGCTAGGTTTAGGACTTTCTTTTTGAACCTTGCCTTATACACAGAGGCATCATCATGTTAGAGTAGAAAAGGCTCCTTTCCAAACTGCTTCTATAAAATTAGAAGCACACGATTCCCTAGAATATCATTATATGCTTAAACATTAAGATTTGTACTCATGGAAATTACTAAAGTAGTCAAACCTGTTCATTAGAAGGGGGTGCCAATACTTTTGGCAGTGTAGTGTCTGTATGACAGGAGGGTTCGCTCACCACTGAGCGTGGAAGATGCCGTAGAAGCTGGTGCTCCTCCAGTCCGCCCCGGGCAAGGTGAAGACGGCACGAAGGTTATTGAAGGTGATGTGGCGCTCGGGGAAAGAACACATCAGCCGAGCTTTCTGGAAGGTGGTCCACTTCTTCTGCAGGGTCCGTGTGCCGCCCAGGTCTCCCTGAAAAGTGAAGCAAGTAGCCATTTTAACACAACGCTTCATACAGGTACAATCGCCCTAGAGTTAAATTCACTCGCAACCTTCTGGTCCTTTACCTCTGCTGTGTGTGAGTTCAGAGGTTGTGTTCATCTTACACACATGCCACGCGTGCCACAGTGAGAAACAGATTTCTCAATTAGCATGATGTCATTAACCCTTTCTCTAGTAATTTAATGCCCTGTAGCATGACAAACACTTTTCTAAAGTATAAAAATATATTTAATAATATATTTGATAATAAAAACTTCACTAGTAACTCTCAACAGTCATGTGGTACGACAAATGCATTTTTTAAAATATAAAAATATATTTAAAAATGCATATTCTATTACAAAACTATATTTTATAAGAATATTCAAGTTAATATGATGACATAAAACCCTTTTTGCCTTCAATAGTCCTGCGATGCCAAGTTTAAAAAAGTTACACAATTCTGACTTTTTGACTCAGTTAATATCTCACAATTTTGACTTTTTAATTCTGCGTTTATGTCTTGCAAAAAAACTGGAGTTACCTTTTTTATTGCATTATTCCATGGCAGAAACAAGCAACAATAAATAACATATATTGCAGTACACAAATATATTTTATAATAATATTCATGCAATCTTTCAGTTAACATGCTATCATAAAAACCTGCCTTCACTAGTAATTTTAAATAGTCATGTCATGTAACAAATGCATTGACAAATACATTTGTAAAAATATAAAATTATATTTAATAATTATGGAAGCTTGTTTCTGCCATGGGATGAAAAAAAAAGGCAATTGGTCATTTTAACTCACAATTTTTTCTCAGTTAACATTTAGCAATTCTTTAAATCTTGCAATTCAGAATCGTCCAAATTGTGAGATATGAACTCTGGGAAAAATCTGGGTTGTGAAAAAAAAAAAAAAAATTAAAAAATTACACTTTTTATTGTATTATTCCGTGGCAGAAACAAGTGACAATAAATAATATATACTGCATTATAAAAATATATTTTATAATAACATTCATGTAATCTTTCAGTTAACATGCTATCATAAAAACCTGGCTTCACTAGTAATTTTAAATAGTCATGTCATGTAACAAATGCATTTTTTTTTACTATATATAAAAATGTATATTTTATTACAAAATATTTATATAAATAATTTTATAACAATATAATAATGTAGTCTCTCAATTAATATGACAAAGTCCCTTTTACTAATTTTAAATAGTCCTGCAATAGCAAACACA
Organism: Onychostoma macrolepis; assembly: GCF_012432095.1. Taxonomy (NCBI): domain Eukaryota; kingdom Metazoa; phylum Chordata; class Actinopteri; order Cypriniformes; family Cyprinidae; genus Onychostoma; species Onychostoma macrolepis. The sequence continues at coordinate 1,329,841 of NC_081159.1, forward strand.
TTTTAAAAAGTGTAAAAATATATTTTAAAGCATATATATATATATATATATATATTTTTTTTTACATATGCAAACTTCAGGTCATATAGAGTTGAGGTGTGTGTGCTTTATGCTTTAGTTTACTCTCACCTTACACACACGTGCCACCCGCGCCACAGTCAGGTCGCTGTCGCAGTCCAGCTCCACTGCTCTCTCGCTAAAGAAGAAGTAGATCTTATCGTCGTCTCCATCTTTACTGCTGCGGCTCTCCCGGACCAGCGCCGAACCCACAAAGTTTGGCTCTGCACCAGACAGCAGGGAAAGATATGGAAGGACGTGTTAGAATTGGGGACACACTGCTTCACAGATAAGGGGCTGCTGGTTACTTGATTAACAGATAAAAGATCTTAAGTTTCCACCTTGGGACATTGTTTATTGAGCCGATTTTAGATTAACCCTGCTAGAAAGATCCCTGTACATCGCTTAATACCACACATCTGAGATAATACGCTGTAGACCAGTTCTTTTAATCGTGATCATTCCTCTCTGGCTGATTCAGTTCTTCAAACACATGCTTATGATGCAAAGCTCAATCTTCATCAGCATCATTACTCCAGTCTTCAGTGTCACATGATCCTTCAGAAATCATTCTAATATGCTGATTTAATGCTCAAGAAGCATTTATTATTATGTTGAAAACAGTTGTGCTGCTTAATACTTTTGTGCGAAACACGATACTGTTTTGTTTATTTAAAAAAGAGACATTTTGTAACAGGGGCGCGGGAAGATGTTTTAGGTTGGGGGTGCTGTACGCGCGCGGGGGGTTGTGATAGAGGCTATTTACACTAAGTGAAAATAGCAGTATTCTTTAGTTATATGCTATTTACACAGTGCAAATAGCTTTAGATTATATTTATTCTGTTAAAATAGCAGGATTCTGCTAATTACTTATTGCAAATATTGAATAAAAGGGTATGATTAATTGTGGCGAAAAACATTATTAGAGAAAAACATTACTTATTGCAAATAGTGCCACTCATCTGCACCTCTGCATTGTAATACATTATAAAATAGTATGCAATAACTTATTGAGTGTATTTTTTAAATTTTATTTCAAATTATTAAATGGACACTCCATTTTTTTTTTATATTCCCAACAATAAAACAGTTGCCTACAGAAAAAAACAGGGGGTGCTGCAGCACCCTCAGCACCCCCACTTCCCGCGCCCCTGTTTTGTAACAATGCAAACATCTTTGCTGTCACTTTTGACCAATTTTAATGTGTTCTTCCTAAATAAAAGGAGTCATTTCTTTTAAAAAACCCTTAATGACCCAAAACTTTTGATCAGTAGCTAGTGTATAGTGTTATATATTTTGGTCACACTTAAGTTTAGGGACCAATTCTCCCTATTAACTACAACTTTTGCCTCAATAAATTCCTAGTTTTCTCCTTATTAATAGTTAGTAAGGTAGTTGTTAGTTTAGGTATGGGGTTTATGGATTAAGGGATCTGAAATATGGTCATGCATAATAAGGCTAATAAACAAAGTACTAATAAACAACCAATATGCTAGTAATATGCATTATAATAAGCAACTAGTTAATAGTGAGAACCATTGTTACCATTATATTATATTACATTAAAGACATATTACTTGAAAATGCAATTTTTCAAATTGTTCTGCCAAACAAAAATAATTTTTAGCATTTACCAGGAATTTCTTGTCTTTAAAGAGCAACAACAACACACTGCTGAGGCAACTACAAGGAGAAAGAGCGGGGATCATTTAAATGTGTAAATATTACATTTAATTAATCAATTACATGTTACATTATATTTACATTTTCATTTCCCTTGCATTGCAACAGGTTTCATGTGTTTTTTTCTATGCCAGTTACTAATGCACCCAGATTCACTTAAAGGCATAAAAGCTCTTTTTAAAAGCCGGAAATGCAGCCGGGAAACAACGAAAACCATAAATGATGTCTTATTATGTAAGAACACCAGGTACTTTTCTCTAATGGCACGACAGACAGCATCTTCTGAGCTGATGAGAACACAAAGAACCAAAGTCTGTGCTGCAGTTAATGCACAGATCAGACAGAAATGACTCCCTCACAACTCAAGAAGTACTTCACAGCAAGAACAACAGCTGTGCCTATTATTGTCAACAATCTGATTATTTTATTTCAAATTAGACTATTATTAAAATAATTATAATAATACTAAATTATTGCATCCTCTGGTTCAACAGGGTGCTCTCACAGGAATGATGCAGAGGCTGGGACAGACTTAAACAGACGAAATATAATCCTGTTTCCATTAAACAAACCAGGTCTGAGCTTATGGACCTGTTGCTATGACAACGACTCAGAGATGAGTTTTGGAGAATGTAACAATACAGGATTGTGTCAAGTCACCAACAACTGAATCCAGATAACTCCATATTCGAAGAAGCAACAAGGTCTATTCTCAGTTAATAAATGCTGTTAATTGTTTATTTTATTATTATTATTATTATTTTTTTATTATATATAAATTGTTAAATAATGTGTATGCGCATGCACACACACACACACACACACACACACACATACACACACGTATATATATATATATATATATACAGTTGAATTCAGATTCAGAAAATTTAGTAATCCATCCATGTTTCTTTTTTTTCTGCTAACAAATACTGTAAAATGTTAATTTTAAGTAATATATTTTAATATTTTTATATATAATGTATTTTAAATATGTTTTAAATGCTGTAAAAAGGTTAATTAACATACTGATGATAAAAAAATACAAATAAATGTATAGCCTGAATGCACTGTAAATCGCTTTGGATTAAAGCGTCTGCTAAATGCATAAATGTTAATTGTTAAAATCAGCCATTTACTACAAATGAAAGACAAAACCATGTATAATATTTCTATGTATAATATGATGAATATTATGAAAGCAATGTAGGATTATGTTAATTTGCCAACAGTTGAATCCAAACAATTCAGTAATCCATGTTCAAAGATATATATATATTATTTTTGAAACACTGTTCATTATTAATTGTTAAAACCAGCCATTTAACTGCAAATAAAATCGAAGAAATATTATATCTATGTATAATATCTATATGATGATTACGAGAGCAACGTGGGTTATGAAAGGTTCATATTTTGGTTTTGAGAGTCCCCATCAACAGGTTGACATGCATGCAAGGTCAAAAAACACTTTCATTTTCTTATAATATGCTTTTATTTTTACCTTATTTGCTCAAACAACTCCCAAACAATTCGTTCAACGATTCATTTTTTCAAACCCCTCCTATGAGTGAAGCTAATCTGCGGTGATTGGTCGATTTCATTTAAAGCAGTGTTTGTGAGCTTTTAACGCTCTAAAAGTGGCACCTAGTGGCAAAGAATGAATTTGCATTTTCATTCAGACCAACGCGAAAATCAGGTCTGCGCGCGCGTGACAAGTGGGCGGCAATATGCATGTTGACGTCAACATGAAACGGCGTGGGATTCATTTTAAAAACCACTCGTTTCAGTGATTCAGAGTCGACTCCTTTTTTTGAGAGAAAATAACTTTACACACGGTGCACTTTCAGATTTAAAACTTTGCAGGATGTTTTCATTCACTTAGAGCTGTTACACACTGCATGAAAGATAATTTTCAAAAATCCATAATAGGGGCACTTTAAGTTGCCGACAATTGATTCCAAAAAACCCAGTGTCCGAAGAAGCAACATGGTTTATTGACTGTTCTGGTGCTGGTCAAACTGATCATCCGTGTTTACCAGGACAACATAAGCTGGTCTGTTCAGCAGAGGCATGATATATGTGACCTTGGACAACAAAACCAGCCATAAAGAGTAAATAAGCTTTCCATTAATGTATGGTTTGTTAGGATCGGACAATATTTGGCTGAGATACAACTATTTGAAAATCTGGAATCTGAGGGTGCAAAAAAAAAAAAAATCGCCTTTACTAATCAAAAATTATATTTTGATATATTTACAGTAGGAAATTGACAAAATATCTTCATGGAACATGAACTTTACGTAATATCCTAATGATTTTTGGCATAAAGGAAAAATGGATAATTTTGACCCATACAATGTATTGTTGGCTATTGCTACTTATGACTGGTTTTGTGCTCCAGGGTCAAATATATATTTTGTGTACGTGTGTGTTATGAGGCTTACCGTTGAGCCACGCCGGCAGGTATTCACTCTTCATGCTGTAATGCTGCTGTCCCAGGTTCCTCAGGATTACGGGCTCTGTGCCCAGAAAGTTATTGAGGGTGGCGGAGTACAACTCTTTGTCTAGGAAAAGAGAAGAACGCTTAGAGCGGGAACAGGAGCACACGCACGCACTTCTGTCTACAGCCTCACGGTTATGAGATATTAAAGAGGGACTCCATGCTCTCCTGAGTGTAGGAAGAGAGGAGGCATAAACGCATCCACCGGCTGCACCGAACACAAAAGGACACCCACACACAAGACACAAGAATAATAATGCAGGATTTTGCATTTGTGACTCACCCACAATGAGGCCTGTGTGACCCTTGGCGGGGTCGTAAGGGCACTTTCCCTTGCCATCCTCCAGGGCGGCGCTATCCAGAGTAAAATGATCTGCATTCTATCAAAGACAGAGATGGTCACATATGGATCGAGCGCACACACACACACACACACACAACCTGATGAGCACACTGCACCACCGGCCATGTTTGCCAATAGAGTTTAAGCAGCAGCTGAGCCCTCTTGTCCTCCTGCCCACACACAAATAAGTGCGCACACACAATGACAACACACACACAACATGCCGTCTTATCACATTGTGATAACACAACCTCATTTACATTTGATATATTTCACTTTGACACACTGGAAGCCACTCGCTGAGTCACACACACACACACACACACACTCACAGATTACCGGTCAAAAGATTGGAATAATGTTTTTCAAAGAAGTCTCTTATGCTCACCGAGGCTGCATTTATTTAGAAAAAAAAAGTAAGTAAAAACAGTAATATTGAGAAATATTATTACAATTTAAAAGAGTTGTTTTCGATTTGAATATGTTTTAAAATTAAATTTATTCCTGTGATGCAAAGCTGAATTTTCCAGTCTTCAGTGTCACATGATCCTTCAGAAATCATGCTAATATGCTGATTTGCTGCTCAAGAAACATTTCTGATTATTATCAATGTTGAAAACAGTTGTGCTGCTTAATATATTTGTGCAAATTGTGACACACTACCATTCAAAAGTTTATATATATATATATATATATAATACTTTTCTTCAACAAAGGTGCATTGAATTGATGAAAAGTAACAGTAAAGACATAACATTGTATTATAATGTTACAAATGATTTCCATTTCAAATAAATACAGTTCTTTTTGAACCTTCTATTCATCAAAGAATCTTGAAAAAAACAAAAACATATCACTGGCTTTACAAAAATATTAAAATTTTGATTTCTGAAGGATCATGTGACACTGTAAACTGTAACTAATATCTGCTTAAAATTCAGATATGCCATCATAGGAATAAATTACTTTTTAAGATATACTCAAATTTACATTCTTTAAAAATTGCAAGCATATTTCAATCCACTGTTTTTCACCATAAAAGCATGAAACTTCATTAAAAAAAAATCCTCCGCTAATGTAGTTCCTCCATCATATCGCCGGCCGCTCCACTCGATCACGTGGCTCAGATGGATTTCTGAGTCAAAGATAAAAGCACACACTCACGATATAGGTGCATTTGGGCTGGAAGGCGTATGTGCCGCATGTGTACAGGAGTGTGTGGTTGTAGCTCTGCAGGAATCGAATGTAGTTGAAGCACTCAGTCTGCAAAGACGGCGATGACAGAGAGAAAGACACAAAGAAAATATAGGTGAGAGGGAGGGCGAGTAAATGCATTTCAGACAAAGCAAAGCTGTTAAAACATAAAGGATGCAACATCAGCCGCTACCTGGTTATTCTTCCCCTTCGCTGAGCACTCTCTTTTCTTTTCCGCCGGAGCAGACCACTCAATCTGAGAGAGAAAGAGATGTGACTTTTACGAGCAAATGGCACTCTGCATGTAAAACCTGGATTCGCTATTGACTGCCGCAACTGGCAATTTACTACAAATGGCTGTGGCATTGAAAGAGTGAGTCATTTTTAAATGCAGATATTTGAATGATAAAATGCTAATGCCCTTTTTGCTTGATGGCTTGTGGATTAGTATTTATTGGGTGCATTAGAGGTTTTCTGAATGAAATATAATGCATACCTGTGGTCGGAGCTGTCTGCTGATGTCGTTGGGATCCAAGGCAAAGATGTGCTCTCTGGCTCCAACGTACAAAACCCGCTCATGCTCCGCCAGGGTCAACATGGTGTAGTTCCACACCCCGACGGCGCGAAACCTCGCCATACTGTCGTGCACATCTGAAAAGAGAGAGGAAATGTGTGTTTTTTTGCCGGTATTAAATGTGATCCAAATGTCACTGATCCAATATGACTCTTGGGCTTTAAAAAAATCTCTCACATTTATCATCTTCTCCGACGCTCCTGCTGAAAATGCCAACTTAGGCAAGCATGCATTTCCATGGATACTCATAACCTTTGCTTAAACCGGTTGGCAATGTGTTAAAAAGATTAATTTGGGCAAATACGAATTGAAGTGATCCACAGCGGATTATGCTGGTTAGTAAGGTAGCAGGCTTTAAGTAAGGAGGTCTTACATCAGATAATGAACAAATATGAATTAACAGTCAATGACATAAATGAAATCATTATGATTTAACATTTAAAAAATGTTCATCGTTAATGTTATATAAATTACATTTATACGTAAATGTATTTTAACGCTCATAGATATTGTGTTCATATTTTAGAATCATGTATGTTTTAATTATATAGAAACAAACAAACAAATAACCATCCATTTACTACAAATACAATTATATTATATTATACACACACATTTTTTTCGTAAAAATATATTTCTACATATATTAACATAACACTACACACACACACACACAAACACACACACACACACACACTTATTTATCTCTCTTATTGTAAATATAAATATATATTTATACATTATATCAACATGTGTATAGATATATAAATTAAAGTATTAATTAATGTACTAACTAATGTACTTATTTATTTCAAATACATTAAAAGAAGATTTTAAATTAATATATTAATTAAAATTAAAAATAGTGTACTATTAACATATGGGATTAATAATATATTAATTTATATAATTAATATAAATGATCATTTACTTTTAGGCATCATTTAATCATTTAATTTAAGTAAATGATAATTTTAAAAAATAAGTTAATTGAATTGTCAAGTTCACTTAACTTTTTAAAAAAATTATTATGTACTTAATAATTTTAAGGCAACGGGTTTCCTCAATTCTTTTAAGTTAAGTCAGCTTATCACTTTTTACAGTGCACACACATACATATATATATATATATATATATTATTGATATTTGCACACAGCTACAAGTTGGCTGTGATCTTGGGCTATCTGTCGCAGACTTAAAACAAAGGGCGACATCTTCAATCTTGGTTTAAGCCGGTGAAGAAGCCAGGACGGGACACCAGAATGCATCCCTGAACACACGAGGACACCGCGCCTGATCTGATTTACCGCTACCATGGGAGATGAGTGCAGAGAGGAGAGAAGGTTATGATGAGCAAGTGCTCCAGGAGAAGAGAGGAGAAAAGGCATCTTGGAGAGACACAGCGAGTGCTGGTGATGGAAGTCAGGAGAGCGTGTGGTTATTAGTTGGAGAGCGGCAGCTTGTTAACGTATAAGAGGGCTGGATGATCCAAGAGGAGAGGAGAAACAGATTTCCCCCAGAGAGGACAGAGAACATCTGCTGGGCTGCAAACAGCCAGGGAGATGTGACAGAGCGCACACACACGCACATGCTCACACTTCTAAATACCTGCATAATGAATCAATGCCTCTCAGACAGTCACAGAGCTTTGAGTTCAGTGAGCTTTGTGCTGAGCCGAGCACAGAGTGCCATTTCTAATTATTATCCCGAGGAGATGTCAATTACACACAGTGGGGCAGGACGCAGTTACGGATCCTGACCAGACAGAGGCAACGCTGAGCAAACTGTCCACTGAAGGGTTCTTTGTCTGTTTTGCTCAGGGAGAAGAAAATATCTAGTCCCAAACCCTTCACTAGTAACTGTGCTGAGCTGTGACATGAACAATAGCTGACAGCAGAAAAGTTAGGGATAAATCAATGTCTGATAATTATTTTCATGTTATGGTTGAAAATGATAAATGGCTGCTTAAAAATGCATACATTCGAAGTGGATCAAAAAAGTTCATCAAAGTTGTCCTAAGACAAGAACGCATTTTGGTTTTAGGACAACTTTGATGAAAGGCTTTGATCCACTTCAAATGTTGACTACTGTATTTGAAATAAATTGAAATTACATCAATCCTTCTGAATGCTACATATGAATTTAGGCATCACAACATTGTAACAATATTACACGTGTTGACACTCTAAATTTACTAAAACTGAAATAAAAGTAAATTAAAACTAAATTGACAAAAGCAAGACAAATCTATATTTTAACAATTTTCTTTTTTACAAATTAAGCCTCAAAGAATTACAAAGAATTAAGCCTCACATCTATACTAATTATTCAATTAATATTATGCATCCCATGAAAACTGTTTGTATGTAAGTAAATGTATAGAATATATTTATAATGTTACATTTAACAATGTTTATGATTAGTTTTTTGATATATATTATATATATCTTACATTCATAACAAATATACAATACATATTGTGCATCCCATGGAAAATATAAGCAGGCATCACAACATAGTAATGTATATTTGCAATATTACATTTAACAAAAATTTTGAAATTTATAAAAGACTTAAGTCTTACATTTATAAATAAATTACAAATAATATTGTGCATCACATGGAAAATATATGTAGGCATCACAGCAGTATAATGCACATAATATTGCATTAAACAATGTTAAAATGGTACCATTGATGCAAGGCAATGTTGTTTGTTCAAATGGATGTTGTTTTGTTGATTTAAAAAAAAAAAAAGTTGATCACCAAAAAAAAAACAATGTTAAAATGATACAAGTTTAATATTCATATAACTATATAGTAAATACTGTTCATTCCATTGAAAATATGATCCTTCCAAAAAACGAATTAGGCACTGGTAAAACATCTGCTATTGCATTTCATATGCTGGTTTAAAAAAAATAAAAAATAAAGTAGATACATGGATACTTTTGAATGGCTGTCAATGGAGAAAGATGCCAGATGGCGCAGTTACAGCATCTACCAGCAGGGGCTGACTGCCAAAGCTAAACTTGCAAAACTTTCCCACTTGGTTTTGGACTGGTAGCAGAATTTAATTAAAAAAGCAAACAAAAGATGATCAAAAACAAGGAATACAAGTCGTCCAAAGCCAACAGGAGCGTATCTAATGGGGAGAGATGGAGTGTAGGGCCTAAAAAAGGAACAAGCTAAAAATAGATGTCACTTTGAATGGAATCCAGATGTGAGCAACATAAAGGGAACAGAGGTGAACTCTCTGTGTGTGTGTCTTTGTCCTTCATGAGTTCTCAGCTGGGCCGAATGAGAGGGCAGTGATCTCCGGTGGAGGGAAACGAGCCGCAGAACTGAAACAAGTCGAGTTGAAGGCTGCTGTTTTCCTCTGATGTTCCTCCATGGCTCCTTACAAAGCAGCTTTACTATAAATACAGTCCTGCCCTGCTTATAGCTCATAACCGCAGCGCTCCAAACACACACTCTGCTATTAAAGACCTATTTTAAGGCCTTTGAAGCTTTGACATGGATACCAAAGAATGACTTAGAAACACAAAAAATGGACACACACACAGGCTAATTAGGAAGAGAAAAGCGCATATACTGGCTATAAAAACACCCACGTTTGCTAGGACAAAGACGAGTGGAGCCACCGTCTGAGGCTGACACATAACGGCACAATTAAAAGAGAAGAGAGGGAAAGAAACACATTAAGAAAGACACAGGTGGCGTGTTTACGCTGACACACGAACACAAGCGGTGCGCTGGAGAGCGTGAGAGAGCAGGGGACGAGGGGAAGTGCTGTAATTGCAGTAGATTAGCTGAAGGGAAGAGAAGAGAAGAGAACACGGCTCAGCTTCAGGAAACGGTCAGAACGGAGCACCACAACAATAGGCCCAAACACTCGCAAATGCCACAAAGTGCACAGAGCGAGCGAGGGAACGGTGACAGGAATGCAAAGAGGTGTGGAGAAAACGACACGGCTTGGGAATATACAGTGGTGGCCAACACTAGTATTTCCAGCAGCTAAAAAATGGTTTAAAGTCAGTTATTTCTATCTTTTGCTGTAGTGTCTCAGGAGGAAATATCAGTTTACATGTGATCTGATCATCATCAGTCTGTCTGGAATGACATGAAGAAACAGAACAAACTGAGACTAAATCCAGAAGAACTGTGTCTCTGCTTCAAGAAAGCTACCTGCGAAGCTCCTGAGAAACTCTGCTCAAGTGCAGCGAGGGAAAAAGCTGCTTTAAATGCAAAGGATGCTCACGACAAATGTTGATTTCATTTAGTTAATAGAAGTTAATTGATCAAGAAAATCTATTTTTGACAGCATCTCCATTTTACAGCATTTATACGCAAGTGCCTAAAACTTTAACCCTATAAGGTATTTTAAGAGAGATTATGTTGTGAATAAAACAGTTTATCCAAAAATAAAACGTCTTATCACTTACCTTTGTTTCTTACCCATATGAATTACAAAAGGGGATGTTAGGCAGAATGATGTGTCATTCAGTCATTTTGTGCCAAATATATAATGATTTGTATATAATGATTTTAATTACATAATATGATTTTCAAAAGCTGAAGTGATTACCTTTATTTGTTAGAATATGTATAACTGAATGCTTTGACTAAATGCAAAAGCTGAATAATTAACTAAAGTCTACCGATTAATCGGCGAATTAACCAACGATTAATCACTCGCATATTCGTTAGATTAATCGGTTATCAAAATACTTGTTTGTTGCAGCCCTACTCCACAGGAGAGAAAAATCACACTCAACTCTTTCTCCTCGTTAGCAAACAGAGGCTTCTGCTTAAAGCTGCTGTGGAATACCACACATAAATTGACAGACATCTCAAGATCCTGACAGATGTCACTGGAATACGTGTCATACCTGTCTCGCTGACTGTGTGAACAGCAGGAAAGAGTCAGGGGAGCGACCCATGCCTTTTAGCCGAGCCCAAAACTGGCCTATCAGAAACACTCTCTGCATGTGACTCATTGTGCGTGTTCATGATTGCTGACATCTGGTTTGCCAACATGTGTTAAAGGGCCTTTCAGAGGAGAACATGTGGTTGAATTTAGCAAAATGGTGGGAGTTAGCTAAACAGCTAAGAGAAATGACTCACAGCACCACATAAGTCTTTTTTCTTCTGAGTATCCTCTATAAAATCTTATGCTAGTTGCTGGGTTTTGGAGAATAGCAGGTCATGGCACCAGTTACCATGTTTCAGAAACCACTGTAACCCTACATTAAGACTAGCTTCTACCTGGTTTGTTGCTGGTCCAAGACGGTTTAGACGTTTGTTAACTAAAACTAAAAATATTAAAAACGCTTTTGGGTAATTAACAATAAAGCTGATATAAAACACATAAATATTAGATGAAAACTTAAAGAAACTTGAAAAACTTAATTAAGAAATATTGTATTGGCAACTAACTGAAATAAATAAGTTGATTACCAAAGCGAAAACTGAAATAAAAATTAAAGCTAATAAAAACTAATAAAAATTTTAAAAGCACACATTTATTAAAACTAAAATTAAAATTAAAATGCAAATTGAAAATATAAAAATAAAAGCTAATTGGAAATATTAATATATCATACACTTATGAAAAATTTACCATGGTTTTACAACAAATAAAACCAAAAAACATGGTTACTATAATTAAACCATAGTTTAATCATATGTGACCCTGGAAGACAAAACCAGTCTTAAGTGTCAATTTTTCGACAATATTTGGCTGAGATACAACTATTTGAAATCTGTAATCTAAATATTGAGAAAATCACCTTTAAAGTTTTTCAAATAAAGTTCTTAGCAATGCATATTACTAATCAAAAATGAAGTTTTGATATATTTACGGTAAGAAATTTACAAAATATCTTCATGGAACATGATCTTTACATAATATCCTAATGATTTTTGGCATAAAAGAAAAATCAATAATTTTTGCGACTTAAGCGACTTAAGACTGGTTTTGTGGTCCAGGGTCACATATAGTATTTATAGTAAAACTGTGGTTATTCTAATGGTAATCAAAATGCCCAAAAACCATGGTCACCACATTTTTACTACAATAAAACCATAGTTAATTTTCAAAACGGTACAAATATGCTATATAATATATATATATATATGATAGTACATAAATAATACTAAAATAACACTTGCACCAGCTAGACTAGCTAGAAACCAGTTGCTATTCCAAAACACAGCTGCCAGGGAAAGTTTCAGACGAGATCTCAACAGTTTTACAAACTAAGCTCAGATTTGCCAAGATACCAAAGTCTGCGATGAATTTAATAAAATCTCACACATTAAATCAACATAAGTCATTCACAAGCATTCATGTGACATACTTCAGAGGAAACAACATCATAAAGTAGCACAGAATGTGTGTACTGCCATGAATTAATAGAATTATAAATTAAAAAGGAAAGTAATTTCATAGGTGGAGCAAGATTATGATAATTTTAATGCATGCAATAAGACCAAAAACGTGTGCTAGGAAAGTCAATATGGTCAATTTTGATTTCACGTTGACTTGAAGTCTCCCGAGCTATGAAACAGCAACATCAGAGGAATGAAACTGTCCTCGGGGCCCAACAAGAGCGAATGCGGGAATGAAGAGAGAGTGGAAAGGTGTGGGCGCTGAGAAAATGACAGAAACCGTATGGGAGTAAAAGAGCAAGGTGGAAATGTGGGAGGGGGGGGGGGATTCAAGATTGAAAGAAAATGAAAGAGAGAGCGGAAGAGACAGGATGACAGTAAAAGGGAGAGATGTGTGAAAGGTTGTTGGAAATAGGCTAGCGTTTGACAGACCGGGGGGGGAGACTGCAGTCGAGAATTGAGCTCACAGCTTGTACCGAGTTTGACCTTTTCGTGAAAGTGGCGAGCATACAAAAAATAGAAAGAAGACTTTCTTTTTTCTGTCCCCTTTAACAAACAGCCTCCTTCTGGAGCGAACAGTCCCACAAAGGGTATGGGAGACAGATTTATTGAATGAAAAAAGAAACACACTTTTACAGACAATGAGACGTACGAGTCCGTTAGAGAGGATAAATCACAGACGTTGCTGCATATCTGTGTGAGAGGAGGATAGACGGATAGGACTGGCTTCGGTCCACTGACATAAACACGCACACATACACACGCAGTGGGCCTGTCCTTTTCAGCGGAGGCCGTCATTATAGTAATTGGAGGGTAGAGAGATGTGCTAGGCAGGCAGTCCCTTTCTCTCTCTCTCTCTCTCTCTCTGTAGCTTTGCCATCCTCAGCGCGTTGGACTTATTCACATATAAATGCACAAACCCTTTAAGTCAGCTGAAGATTCATTTGGCCTCTGATCAAATTCAGCTTTAATTTTCTGTTTGATCTGCTCTTTATATTTTTATTTTTCATTTTAGTTTTAGTTAAAAGTTTTGGCAATTTTGTTCCACGCTTAATAATCCTATTAAGCTTACATTTATTCTCATTTTGTTTTTGTTATATTTATTTTTTTATTTAGTTTTTGTTATAGTAATTTTACTATGCCATGTTAAACTTATTTCTAAATTAAGTTTAATTTTTAAACCTTTATTAAAATTCATCTTTAATTTTGTATCTGATCCACGCGTTATATTTTTTTTGTATAACTATAAATTTATATATATATATATATATATACATATTAGTGCTGTCAAATGATTAATCGCGATTAATCGCATCCTAAATAAAAGTTTTTGTTTACATAATATGTGTGTATACTGTGTATATTTATTATGTATATATAAATACAAACACACGCATGTATATATTTAAGAAAAATATGTTATGTTTATATAATAAATATATTTATGTATAATATAAAACATAAGAATATAAATATATAAATGTATACATGTAAATATTTTCAATATATATATATACTGTATGTGTGTGCATTTATATATACATAATAAATATACACAGTACTCATACATATATTATGTAAACAAAAACTTTATTTAGGATGATTAATTGCGATTAATCATTTGACAGCACTAATATATATATACGTATAACCTTTTAATTTAATTTAATTTGAGTAATTTTAGTATATCACATTAAACTTATTTCAGTTAGCTGACAAGTTAGTATTTTAAATTGTTTTTAAAGTTATTATTATTATATATTTTTTTTCATCCAATATTTATATTTTATTTCAGCTTAAAGCGATGTTTAATAGTGCATTCAAACAATTCCTCAAGTTAGATGGAGTTTCCTTTGGCTTCCAGTGAAATTCATTTTTTAATTTTCAGTTTGACCTGCTCTTTATATTTTCTCTTTAATTTTATTAGGTTCGTTTTTTTTTTTTTTTTTTTTTGTAATTTTATTTAATTTAATTTTTTTAATTTTTATAAAAAATTTTTTCAGTTTAGATTTAATAAATTTTTATTTCACTTTTAGCTTGTTTGTTCATATTGTATGTTCAGTTAATTATAATTTAAGTTTTTTAAGTTAAGTTTATCATCCGATATTTATATTTCATTTCCCTCCCCCTTTATTTGATTACTGAAAGCGATTTTGAATAGTTTTAGTTTGCACACTCATCGTATTCATCTACTAAGTCAGCAGGAGGTTCCTTTGGTCTTTAATTTTCAGTTGGACCTGCTCTGGTTCTCTCTCTCGATTGCTCTGCTGTGGAAAGTTACGGGTGGGGCCTGTGACTCACCTTTGAACTCTCAGAGCTTGATTTTCAGGGCGAAGACAACAGTATAACGTCTGCCAAAATAAGTCACATCACTTTGATAATGAACGGAGGGGGAGAAATGGGAATGAAAGACATTTAGTTGCAAGAAAGACACGTATTTACTTGTGAATCCCCGGTGTCTTTAAGATGGAGATAATTGTGGAGGAGGGGTCTTTAGGGGCTGTGGGTGTGGAAAGTAGTGGGTAAATATTATCTCTGCTGCGATCCAGCTCTCCACCTCCAACCACACACACACACACACACACACACACACACGAGCTCTAAATCCCTCAGACTGCCAGTCTAAGCACTCTGCACGCTCACACACATAAACATTAAACTGCACTCTGATGCTTTGCCTGCTTTTCAGTCTTTCATCCTCCCTGAAAAGCGCATGTGTGCTGCGCAAGCCTACTGCTTTCGTGGTTTAGGGCCCAAACGTAGTCACACATGACCTGAAACAGTAGTTAAACACACACTGTGTACTTTTCTGTTCTTTCTGGACTTTCTTTGACGTCTTTCTCTCTCTCTCTCTCTCTCGCTCTCTCTCTCTAAAGCCATTTCCTGTCCATTTAAGGCTGTGTTCCCAGCCGCTTTGCTCCCTACTGAGGGATGAAAAGGAGATGCTATCAGTTTCTGTGTGTACATATAAAATCATGTCTACTGCTTGATGTTTACTGTAGTTGTTTGTTTGATTATCAACTGTGATTTGGATTAAAACAGGAAAAGTCTTAGGGGCAAAGTTGTGCCACTTTTGCATGCAGCTTATCATTAACCACCAGTAATCTAGTCGTTAAGCTTTAATGTACAGTTTTTTTTAACTGCTTACACTCAAAATCTTTGCTTGTCACACAATTTCTGAAACCTGACGCTCAAACAGCAGAAGCACACACCAAATCTGCAAAACCATACACTAATTCTCAGCCTTTGAACACTTTTCACTTTTTGCAAAACACAACACACAATTATGCAACACACACAAATCTAACAAGAAAGGTGTTTGCAAATGTTTGCTTTTGAGATGTGTTTGTGATATTTTGAATGAAGTGCTTCATTTTGCAAGAGATATGAGGCATATTGCATTTTGTGTGCAATTCTGTAAGCAACCGGAAAAAAAAAAAAAAAACGGTAAGCCATGCAATTCATGTTATGCATCTCCTTTAAATGTAAACTACTGTTCAAAAGTTTAGGGTCAGTAAGTTTTTTTATTTGAAAGAAATTTATACTTTTACTCAGCAAGGACATTAAATTGATCAAAAGTGACAGTAAAGACATTTACAATGCTACAACAGATTTTTAATGTTGTTCTTCTGAAATTTTGTTCATGTAAAAGTCCTAAAAAATCTTTAAAATCACAAGAATAAATTACATTTTAAAACATATTTAAATAGAAAACCGTTCATTTCAAATAAATTCACAATATTAGTCTTTTTATTGTATTTTTTGATCAAAAACATTACAAAATCTTACAGACCCCAGTGTGAATTATGCTTATTTAAATAGTCAAATGAATAGTAAATAGTCAATGCTATTTACCTGGTACAATTAACTTTGAGATAAAAAAATAGATATTTGTGTACATTTTCTATTGATCTTTACAGAAGTAATTCATCAAATGATGGAGAAGAGTGTTATAACATGGCATGCATCCAGACATGTGGTGTAGACTAGAGCACTTTCTGCATTTTAAAGAGCCGATTCAGATGTCTGGACTACTGTAGTGAAGTGATGTTTTACAATCTCAGCACAGTATGCCAGATCACGGTAGTCTGCTGCATTCTTAACGACCTTTTTATTCTGAACTGGCCTGCAACTGGCATACAAATTGTGATCAATGTTAATTTTGAGTATGTGTTTGCATCAATTAATCCCACCGGTCACAGTAGTGACCATAAAATAGTTTTAATTTATAAAGCTCTAAAAACCTTACTGACTGATGTTTTAGTGCACTCCCTGCAAATATGGAAACAATAAAGGGTCCAATTTAATATGTGCAGTTTCACCTATTTTGGTGCAAATTGTCACATGACCAGAGCAGTTTATTTACTGTTTGCACCTTGAGAATATGATAACTGCATCAAAGCTCCAAAACAAAAGGATAGAAAAGTGTGTTAACATAAAGACATGACAAATATTTTTGGTACACATTATCTTTAAGGTGTCTAGTATTAATATATGAATTCACATATATTCAGTTTTCTTGAGTGTGGTCATAGAATGAGTAAACATGTTGATGGTCACAATAGTGACCGGTGGGCTAACAGTGAATTTAGGTTTACAATATAAATCCAATTGCAGTTGTTAGTGAAAATTGCAATGACAAAATATTGCACTAAATTAAAAATTCAAATGTTACAAAATTTACAATATTGATGTTGTAATACTAGTAGCACTAATATAAAAATTTGATGTTATATTTTACAAAAAAGTTCCTATCAATGTTGTATATTTTTGTACATAATAGTAACCCTAGAATGTGATCAAACAGTTTAAAATAGCTGGGCTAAGATATATAACAATTTTATGACAGCAGAAATATGTTAATTCAGTACTCACCTTATCCCACCGGTCACAATTGTGCCCGACCATAAACCACAATTTTTCACACACTTTTACAAAATAAAAAAAAATCCAAAAAATTATTGTTGTTTATTTTAAAGAGTTACTAATGACACGTCATTTGGATATTTTCATGTCTGGGAAAAATTTGGGATTAATTGGGTTAACCTGATTTTAATGCCACGAGAATCCTTATCTTAGACCAAGAACATCTGCAAATGCTTAAAACAGGACATATTTACTTGAGAAACAAAATTGTGAAAATAAGCTTTCAGAGCGTTTTACTGCAAGTCCAAAAGTTTTCTTACCCAACTGTCAAATTGCTTTTCTCCTATTTTAAGTATAAACCTCACTAAATTTGGTTAGATGTATGCTAAAAATTTAAAAAATATTTTTCCAGTGAGGAAAGGAAAGTTCACATAATTCAAATGATGTTATCTGAAAACAAGTCTTATAATATTAAGCAATTTTGCTTCTCAAGTAAATGCATTTTTATGGATGCTTCTTGGAAAAGACACAAATACTGATGAAGAGTAACAGCACTGTTGCACAACTTGTTCTTAGTGAATTCCCCTCAGAGAAAGCATAAGAGAAAAAGAGGAGTAAAGAGCGAAAACATCGTGAGAAAGGAAGAATGGACACAAATGGAGCGAGTGCAAATGAATAGGGATGAAAGCTCTTTACCATAAAGACCTATAAAGCCATGCAGTAATGTGATATCTCAGTAAATTCAAAGCAGAAATCACCTCTTATCTCAAATCTGCATGGAGAATGAAGGGAGGGGCCAACCAAAGAAAAGAAGAAAGAGACGGACGAATAAAGAAAGGAGGAGTACCATAAAAACAGTGTGAGAAAAAAGGGAGTTTTGTTTGGTCATTAGATACTCACCATTATATTTAACGGTCTTCCGTGGGATGGGGTTCCAGTTGACGCAAATCCCCTTTTCAAAGCCGATCACGAACATCACGAGGAAAACTTTTGCACACCCCATTTCACTGCTCCCACTCCTTTTATAACGCAGGTTCTGATTGGATGAGAAGCGAGGGTTCTGATTGGACAGCGAGGCTCCAGATGCACACAACGGCTCCTGTCAGGGAAGATAAAGAAAACAAAAAACAGAAACAAAAGTGATTATGAGACACATGTCAATGTCCCTAAAGCCTTCCTCTCGCTATCCCAATAGAGCCGGAACTGTTTATGGACTGACAGGACGATTTAATGACACTCTTTCAGAAGGTACAACGATAAATGCATCTTCACTGTAAAAAATAGTTGCGAAAATGTAAAAAAATAAGGCAACTTAATGCAGTAAGACGTTTGAGTACTCTCAACAATAGTTTTTTAGTTCTTTGTTTAGCCAATGTACATTTATTTGTTCATGCAATGCTGATTGTTTTATTTTGCTAATAGAAAAATTCTTGTCACAGAAACCGAAACAACAATTACTGTCGTTGAGCTAATTTTTTATTTATTTTTTTGTTCCCTGGATAGAAAAAGAAAGTGTAAAAAGTCACCACATTATCAAAATTATGTTTGTTTATGAATAACAAACCTACAGAAGAGGATTAGGGCCAAGCAATAATAAAAAAATAAAACCATCTCGAGATTAAAGTCATTATAATATGAGATAAACTTCAAGAAAAATTTTGAAATAAAATGTTGAGAATAAACTCATTTAATTATGAGAAAAAAAGTCGTTGTGTTTCGAGAATTTTTTTTTAACATTTTTAAAAACTTTTTTTCTCGAAATTTAAGGACTTTTTTTCTGGTAAATAATTACTTTATTCTCAACATTTTATCTAGAGTTTTTTTCCCGAAACATAATGACTTTATTCTTGAAATTTAATGAGTTTAATCTCAACATTTTATTTTGACATTTTTCTTAAAATTTAACAAGTTTAATCTTGTATTATAATGACTTTAAACTAGAGATGGTTTTATTTTTTTAATATTGCTTGGCTCTAATCCTCTTCCGCACAAACTGGATAACTTAGTCTAATATGTAAACAACATGGTCTTTGTTTGTAAAACAACTTAAGGCTAAGATATCCAGGAAACAGATATAAGCTGTTGAATATACTCTAGCCCTCAAAACTAGAACAGTGGCAATCAACAAATGAGCTCTTTACATCACAGCACAACAAATAACTAACAATAATGACAAAACAACAACAAAAAAGTTTAAATGAAGTCAGCAAACAACAAAACAACAATAATCCTATAACAGTAACTGCATTATTTAATCATGCTGCAATGCATGCTGGGAACTCACAAAGCCTTAACATTTCAACAATATGAAATTCTTTGTTCAGACAACTGTGTTAGACTAGTTGGGACAACATTTAGGGTAATTTTGTTGGTCTGACAAGAGTTTTTATAAATGTAGTTTCAAGAAAATAGCTTTTTTTTTTGTATTTGAGACTCAAAAGGTTTCGTAAACTGGAAAATGTTTAACAATGTTGTTGGCAGACCAAAAGCCAAATTGCGGATGCTTGTCAGAGCATGACAGCATCGACACAACTCTCCATCGTTTACGAAGAACATGTCATACGCGGAGGAAGGCCTGTTTTTGACAGGCGCGGACAAACGAGAGATGCGTTTGTAATTATAATTGGAGTCTGCGTTCTCTTGAATGCATTATGATGCAAGGTTTCAAGGGAAAGAGCGGAGAAAAAAAAAAAAAAGGCCTGAACGGTCCAGTCTGTTCAGCAATTGCCATTTTCACACGTTTGCTCTAATCATCAACTCGCACCTGTTTCTCTCCATTAAAAAGGGAAATTAGGGCCTTGATAATATTTGCTGATTTGAGAGCAAACCCATTGACTTTTAAATGCGCGTCAAATGTCAAATAGTGTTTAGCGGTGCAGATAACAATGTAAAGCCCTTTTTCTGCCTGCCCCCGTGTTTTATCATTCAGTCTGAAAAGGTTGTGTGAATTTAAAAGTTCTCAATGATAAGCAAGCGTGGAGGGGCTGGATTGAGATGCGGACCAATCTCACAACCATTGATTTCTGTTTTTCTTTTTTCATTAGCATGAAAGAGAGAGCCAGAGAGAGAGAGACAGATAAGAGAAGTCAGAGATGGTGGCGATTTGCTCCAAATGAGTTGTCCGTAATAGAGGGGTTGCAATATAGCAATTCGATGACTCACATCTCCACTTGCATGGCAGTTTTTTATTGGATCGATGTGCCGTTGCTTATATCTGTGCTGTGGGGAGGGACTGGGACGCGTCAGACTGTTGTGACAGGTGCTGTCTGCTCGACTTTTAAAAACAGGTGATTGTGTTCTCCGCACTTTTTCTTGCACGGCACTTCCAAGCTAAATATATGCTCTTTTGCTCTCTTTACTGCCCTTCAAAAGTTTGGGATCAGTAAGATTTTTAATGTTTTTTAATGGAGTCTCTCATGCTAATCAAGGCTGTATTTATTTGATCCAAAAATACAGAGAAAAGTGTGAAATATTATTGCAATTTAAAATAACAGTTTTCTATTTTAATGTACTTTAAAATGTAATTTATTCCTGTGAAGCAAAGCTGTATTTTCAGCATCATTACTCCAGTTTTCAGTGTCACATGATCTTCAGAAATCGTTCTAATATGCTGATTTATAATCAATGTTGGAAACAGTTTTTGCTGCTTATTTTTTATTCATTTATTTTTTGGGAGCCGTGATATTTTTTTTTCAGGATTCTTTAATTAATAAAAAGTTAAGAAATAACAGTGTTTATTCAAAATAATAATAACAATAACAATAATAAAATTAATAAATATTAAAAATATTATTTTTTTTTTTTTTAAAGAAAATAATACTATTATTCAGCAACGATGTGTTTAATGGATAAAAATTAATAGTAAAGACTTATATTGTTAGAAAAGATTTCTATTTTGAATAAATGCTGTTCTTTTTAACTTTTTATTCATCAAAGAATCAAAGCAAAATGTATAACGTTCCAAAAAAAAAATATATATATATATATATATATATATTAAGCAGCACAACAGTTTCAACATTGATAATAAATCAGCATATTAGAATGATTTCTGAAGGATCATGTGACACTGAAGACTGGAGTAATGATGCTGAAAATTCAGTGCTTCTAAGAAATAAATTATATTGAAATAAGAAGCCAGTATTAGAAATTGCAATAATATTTCACAATATTACAGTTTTTCTGTATTTTTGATCAAATAAATACAGCCTTGATGAGCATAAGAGATGCATATCTACACACACGCTCACACACAATTATTAGCCATTTTTTTAATTATTGAATTAGATATATTTATTTTAGAATAAATAGTAATACTTAATAATAATAAATATTATTCTTCTGCCACATAATAAGCCCTGTGTTGCTGCTCACTAACATATATCTGACTGTTACACTAAAGGCTTCATATGATCATGTTTGACCTGCAGAGGGATTATGGGTAGAGCTCCAACAGCAGCAGAGCAAAGCAGACCTTGTGCTAAATATCCGGAAAACAACCATTTCAACCCCCAAGAACAGAGAGTAAATCTCACTTGTCATGTGCGAAAGAACATTGCTGTTGGCGGACCATTTAATAAATGTGAAAAGCTATATTATTTCCCATATATAAGACTACATTTCTTTCTACACTTTATAGCTTTAAAAATGACAACATTAAGTAATGCTTAAACGACATCAAAAATCTAAAAAATGTCCTGAAGCTGTTTGCCTTAAAGTTTTCTCAACTTTTGATTTTTTCCAGCGATACAAGAAATTTCAATACACAGAACAAATGCAACAGTTTAACACAAATACCAAACAAATCAACAAACAACTAATCAAGCAACAAATAGTGTCCTTCCTTCAAAGGAAGTGAACTATGTGAAGATGAATGCATGCTAAAAGAGTATGTTTTGAAATGAACTCCTCCCTAAAGAAAACAAACTGCCTTTCTTCCGCCGTTTTTCATTCCCGCCCGGAAAAAGGCCAAAGGTTGAGTGATGACCAGCTTTGTGAGTCTAAAGCGTTTCCCATCTCCTTCCAATCTGCTCTTGTCTTCCTGTCAATAATAAGCTCTTCTCCAGAACTAACGGCCAATCCCCATGTTCATCATCTAAACTAAAATAAGACCCTTTGAACTCTGACCTCCTGCCCACCGAGAGACAGCAGCGGTCAAGGCAACAGCACAGCCGTGAGATGAAGGTGGACTGTGAACGAAACAACTCCACCCCTCGACATAAACACATCTTTCCAGTGTCAAGAGCTTCCCTCCTTCCTTCCTTCCATCCCTCGTTCCCCCATCGTCTCTCCTTTAATGCAAGTTAAACAAAGGCCTTTGCATGTCAGTGGCCGGTGATTTCCCAACATCCTGTCACTATCTCTACACCAACTCTTCCACAAACTGACCACTCAACACCAGCTGCTCAACACTATCAACAGATCCTCAAAAAAGCACCCAGACGTCTCTAAAAGAACACAGCATGAACAGAACGGAAATCTGCCTTCAGCATATGATCTGTTTATTTCGGTATAAGATCAGATGGCACCAGTCAAAACACGGCAGCATGCTTTCATCCCCGAGAGTGGATCTCTTATAGCCACAGAAGCAGGGCAGTAGGTGGTTAGAGGAGCCAGTCTCTGTCCTGCCCCTTAAGACCTGTTTATGCTTGACGCATTCAGTCTGGCGTGAAGCACCTCAGCGGCACTGAGAGATGTTTACTCTATACATTTTCCCTTGTATTATTTTCCAAAACTACAGGCGATGATGTAGAGAAAATATCAGGTGAAGCGTCAGTAAGCAGTACTAGTTTATGGTTAACCCACTCGAGTAAAGACAGTTGAAATGTTGGCCTGAAAAACACTTTTCTGAATGTTTTGAAATGAATAAATAAAAAGGCTTGAAGGTTGATAGACAGAAAAAACAATAAAGTGTAAAACAAAGCAAATGCATTTTATACTGAAAAAAAAAAAGTTGTTGTAAAAAACAGATTATTGGAGCATGTTTCACAAGAAAATAGAATTTCAATCTTTCTACTTCATTTCGTGTTTATTTGCTGTTTCTATTTTGTTGTGCGAAATATTCTAGCAATTTTCAAAGTGAAATTTGTTTCAAAGTAAATCCTACACTGTACAACGTTTGGTGTAGAAACTTAAGAATTTAGTAAATGCAACTAATTTTCAAAGAAACAGCAAGTAAAATTATGAAATAAACATGAAATGTTGAAGTAGTAAAACATACTCCAATAATCTTTGCTTATTTTACACATTCGAAACATCATTTCTACAGCGTGCACCATTGTTTTTTTTAGTTTAGTAACATGCATTTAAATGCAAATTGATCTCATAAAAACATTTTAAACTTAGTTGACATCTTAAGACTAAAATGTAAGTGCTTCGTTGTCTTACTGTATATATGACTAACTTAGATTTTCTAGTTAAAATGATAGATTCACTTATTTTAATTCTCATTCCATACACTCACTTTTGCTGCTTTAAACAAACAGGGAACATTAATAGCCTGTACATTATATACTGCAGTTGTAAGTGTAGACAACAGGGTTTACACAGCCATCGTTTGAGAATATTGTATACAAAGTGATCAGCTAACTAATTAACTGACTACATATGACATGTAGATGTATGTATATACCATACACACACATTCATATATCAAATTCAAATGGCACTAAATTCAATTCCGAGTGGCACAGCACCTTGAAACAAAGACCTGTATTAAATGAACTTACATTTTCCATCTGCTTTCTGCAGGTGATAACAGCACAATGTTAATTGCGCCAGGCAAAGAGTTTTGTGAATTAAGCACAATCTATAATAAACCTAATTTACATAGAAGAGAGGTGTCTTTGCACTGAAAAGAATGACAACGACTTCATTTAAATAACACGGCACAGTAGCTGCATTTCACTTGGTTAATCTGTATTGCGAATGTGAAATGAATAAGACATTTTGCACTAAAATGTCGCACGCAAAACTGGTGCGACGCTTTAGTGAACTCACCCCTCAGACTTTCAGAAAGAGTCTCAAGACTTCAGTCTAGTGCTGATGAAAGTGTTGAGCTGAAGGTTTGATGCCGTTTGCTCTTTGTTTATGCCTTCGAGACGGCGCTTGCAGCTGGCATGCATGCATTATGTGTGCTTTTTCGTAGAAGAAAGTGTGAATGTTGTTTGGGTCGGACTGCATGAGTGCTGTAAGTGTGACTGATGATGTTAGAAGTGGGAGTGTGTGAATGAGTGGGAGGCTGACAGCTCCTGTGTGTGTTGAGTGATTGAGCGTGTGTGTCTGTTCTCGGACATCAACAAGCAGTGTGATGTTTCATTAGTGAATGAGCCTAGATGAAGGTCTTAATAATCAAATGGAGTTTGACCAGCTGCAGGCACATCCCACTTCCTGTTCCCTTCCCATCCCTTCCTGTCACCGGGAACCCAACGGCCCTCGGCCCACAGAGCAAGAGCTCCTTGATCAAGGCCATCGTTGAATCTGGAAAAATTACAGCTCAATTACAGTTTAAACCGCTTAATTATCAACCCAAGAGAAGAAGAGAAAGAAGGAGTGTTGAGATGCCCTTCAGGATCATGTGTTCTCTTAATTTATCACAATTTGTATCTAAAATTATATAGAGCTCACCTTTTGTTTTCATTCATAGGGGTTACTTCAACTTTAATGCTGCACGGGTTGATTTTTTTTCATTAAAATAAAAAAAAAAAATTATTTTGTTATATGAAGGTCATAATATATATATATATAAAATCTTAGAAAGCTATTAAATGTGCATGTACATATTTAAGAAAAATATGTTTTTATGTGTTTATATATTAAATATACACTGTAAAAAAAAAAAAAAGAAAAAAAAAAAGTTGAGCCAACTTAAAATTTTAAGGCAACCAGCTTCAGCAGATTTTTGAGTTTGCTCAACTTATTTTTGTGGGAGATTTTTGAGTTTAAACAAGTTGAGAAAACTCAAAAATCTGCTAAAGCTGGTTGCCTTAAAATTTTAAGTTGGCTCAATTTTTTTTTTTTTTTACAGTGTATTTATATATAAAATATAATAATATAAATATATAAATGTATATACATGTAAATATAAATATAAAATATATACTGTTTGTGTGTGTATTTATATATACATTAACACAGATTAATCGTCTGACAGCACTAGCATTTACATATATGTATAGATAGGTTTGTTGTCCCAGATGTTCTTAAGTCTTAAATTATAAAAACACCTCATAAAAATATGAATTTACACTTTAAGGCTATGAAAAATTATTTCAATATTACTGTGTGAAAATGATTTATATACATTCTTTTAAAAACACAAATTATGACAGTAACGTCATAGCTGCTGCACCATTATTCCCCTAATAAAGCAAATAAACACTAATAAAAATACTAGAATACTAATAAACACAAATGTAAATGACTTAAAAATGACATAATCCCTATGTCTGTGCAGTATATACACTATAAGCCATTCTTAGTAGACAAATTAAATAGAGTTTGCTTAAGGGAGTGTTTTTTTTTAAAGTGCCTATAATGGAAGAAACACCCATATCCTATAAAACTATCCATCTCTCTCTCTTTCATCGTCTCTCTATAAACCTCTCTCTGAATACGGTCCATCTCTCTCTGACCTTGCTCTGTCAGTTGCTCTAATGATGAGGTTTAAGCACAAACTGTTGAGTGAGTGTGTGTTTGAGGCGTATGTGAGGGAGAGACAGACATTGGCAAACACTCACGTGTTTCCATGCCTTTGCTCCATGCCCTCCGGAGCAGAGGATACTGGGATACCCTCTCTGACCTGTCGTTAATGCTGCATGTGTTCCCAATTCAATCAGCTTCATTAACAACAACTGCGACAACCTCATTACCCAGCTGCATTCACGTGTGTGTGTGTGTGTGTGTGTGTGTGTGCATCCATAGGTTGGATACAACAGAACAACAGCAATTAGCAGACAATGCAACGGTAACCACATTGTGTGCATACTGTCCCTCAGGGGCCTTTAGAAGCTGCTGCGTTTCTGTTAAAGACACCGGCGATCAGCGAAGGAAATAGCTATGCGACAGGATTGGCTTTAACATTATGCAATAACGATTACGGTTATGTTCTACTTTTCAGTGATTTCAGCAATGACTGCTGGAGCGCATAATCATTTCAGCAGAGAACTGTAGCATGTTTGGCGAGCTGGCTGGGAGCCTGGAAGGAAAATTTTGTATTTTGTGTACAATATGTTACAGGGACACACTCGCATTAGTTCCTGTTATTGTGCAGGGCTGTAATATTTCTATACATGTTTATATATGCACAAATCCACGCCACCACATTAGTCACAATGCGGCCTGCAAAACATGACAACGCAACTAGTGGGCGTGAAGAGAAGTACTGATTTACTACGGTATTTTGGCCAATTTTTACCATTTTTTAATGGTGCATTGATAGACATTTGTGCAATTGTGACATTTGATAGATAGATAGATAGATAGATAGATAGATAGATATACAGATAGATATACAGATAGATAGATAGATAGATAGATAGATAGATAGATAGATAGATAGATAGATAGATAGACAGACAGACAGATAGATAGATAGATAGATAGATAGATAGATAGATAGATAGATAGATAAATAGATAGATAGATAGATAGATAGATAGATGCAAAACAATAAGCTGGTCTAGAGTGTGTCTGTACATGTGTGTGTGTTTGTGTGAGTGTGGGTGTGAGTGAGTGAGAGAGAGAGAGAGAGAGAGAGAGAGAGTGTGTGTGTGTGTGTGTGTGTGAGAATCCTCTCGGTCCATTGCTACAGCTGTGTTTTACTCAGGTTGATCATGTCTGTATGTTAATAGTCTGTAAGTGCAGGATGCCCACTGCTCTCCCTCGGGGGTTAATTGTCCCGCAGGCCTCCATCGTTCTGCCTCCACCCTGCAGTTCCTGACAGCCGGAGCTCCTGGGGCCAGAGGTGTGCAGAGGTGGAGAGGCTATTTGTGTCCCCTCTCATTGACGTCTACGTCTTTCAGCTGGAATAAGTGAAAGCTGAGAGAGAAGGCCACGACGCATCTCTGCACTCCTCTCTAGTGTTTCCTTTTAGCAGAGTTAATGGAAAGCCATGCAGTGCTCCGCAATTGTCTGTACGATACAAAACTGACACCTTCCTTCCCAGTGTTGGGGAGTAACTAGCTACATGTAATAGAATTACATGATTTAATTACAATATAAAAGTAACTGTAATCAAAATGTGTAATTAAATTACAGGTATTTATGAAAATGTAAAAATTACAAAGTGGGGTTACATCTGAATATTTCTTTCCAAAATTGCATTGAGTGCTTTAAAATATGAGACACCAATGTTTCAGGAGTTTAGGACGCAGAATAGGACACATGCTTATTTGATAACTGTTTTATTTCATATTTGGGTTTATGTACATGCATATGCTTTATTTTTAAAGATGAACTCTGTTGCATATAAATGAACTCTCCAATGCATTGTTAGATTCCAGTGTTTCCTGTCATAGTTATGCAAAGATTTGATTTCAAAAACAGTAGCAGTATTTCTGGTTGGCAATTGAAATAGTTACACTACTTGTTACATTTTAAATAGTGTAACTTGTAATATGTAACCATTCCAAAGTAACCTTCCCAACTCTGTTCAATACTGAGAGAGAGAGAGAAACAGAGAGAAAGAGGAAGAGCGTTTTAGCAGACGATAAGATGCGAGATCAATGGCAGATCTGCTGGGATGTAAACAGGAAGGATCTCAGTGACGGAAGGAGGACAGATCGGGTTTAATCAACATCCAGTGTGCGTCTGTAGGAACGCTGGGTTGTATTTATGCTGATTCGCAAGTATCTGTGATGTACTCGCATGTCATGTTGAGACGAATTTGGTTTTTCGTATCGCTGGTGTTGTTTTTCTTTTATTTTGCTGAGAAGGCACTGTGGCGATCCATCCGTCTCTGCACTCGTCTCCGGATATCTGTAGCGTTTGTGGCTTCGAAACATGTCTTTACTGTCATGATATGTGTCCCGTGCTTTCAAAATGAGTCAGAATGCGCTAATTTTGTGCTACAGGCAAAAAGTCGTTTTTAGTCGAATTTGAGGTTTTCTCAAAGCCCTCATCTAGTAATCCCAATGCTCCAAATAGTAATTAAGTCTTTCCCCGCCAAACACAGAATTTTCTGGGTTTACGTGTTTTCACTGTTATACACTAGGGGCGCTATTACACATCTCCTGAATGAGTCTAGAAAGTGCCGATCAAAAACACAGACCAGGAAGACGCAGGAACAAGCGATCTCATATGTAAGCATATGCGTATGAAAAATAATACGATCATCAACACTGACTGCATATAAATTAAAACTTTTTGCTCAAAATGTTGCTTTTTTTTTTATGAAACCTACATATCCTGCATTGATAAAAAACAAAAAACAAAACAAAAAAACAATGCTTGAAGCTATAATAAAACAAATTTGAAACGGTTTGAAGTAGAGGGTCTGATCTTTATTTTGACGTATTGCATGTTCAGATATTCATACAACAAAATATTCTGGGTGCCATTAAATTTGAGTGAAAATCGGCAAAACGCTGGCGGTGGCCGTTGGTGGGGAAAGAGTTAAACATCTGAAATTATCTTTATGTACTTGCATGCACATGTACTTGCAAATGAATAAGAATTGGTTGACATGTAGTTGATAAGTTAGTTTGTACACTGTAAAAAAAAAAAGTTGAGCAAACTTAAAAAAGTTTTTACCAGCTTCAGCAGATTTTTGAGTTTGCTCAACTTATTTTTGTGGGAGATTCTCAAATTTGTGTTGTATAAAATTAAAACGACAAGTTGAGAAAACTCAAAAATCTGCAGAAGTTGGCTCAACTTTTTTTTTCAACTTTTTACAGTGTAGAATGTCTAAAGTCAACTATCAAAATAAAGTGCAACCCTGTTTTTTTTTGCATCTGTTCTTATTTATAATAACAAAGATAAAATAAAAATAGCTATATTGTGATTATTAATATAGTAATTATTATTATGGAAATAACTGGAGGAAAATGTTGTGATTTTGCGCTAAACACGGCTGATTATATTGACTTCAAACAGGTGTAGCTCGGTTATTTTTGGTCCAATCATGCATCATTTTGAAGGTCTTTTAATGGACAATGTGACAACAAAAATAACTCATTTTTGAAAATTTGACTCATTTTTCCAGCACAGGTCACATTTTCGCTTCTTTTCAAATCCCTCCCCATGCAGCCCACTTCACCTCAGACTTCCCTCTTTATCATCCAGCTTCCCTTCTTCTCTCCTCCCTAAAAGCATCCTGCTTTTATCATCTTCCTTCCCCTGGTCTCCTCCTTCCCAGCACGAGAGAGGGGGACATAAAGCTATTTATGATCATCTACCAATGGCCAGATTCAATCCATTCGCTTCCTGTACGCAAATGAGAGCTTGAGAGATAAGGTGAGATAAGCAGAAACAGAGGGGTTAAAGGAGGGGTTATTTTTACTCTTTCTGTTGATTGAGTGCGAGCCCCTCTTTTGTGTGCGAATTCGGGAGACGGTGGGAATACAAACGACTCGCCTTGTTTTCGCGACACTGTTATCTCAGGCAATTTGCAAAAGTCTGAGGTCTTCAATTTAACTGAATGCTTATTCTATCGCAACAATTGCCTCACACAACAATAATTTGTCTCTGATTTCTCCCGCACACCCCAATCTCACCCAAATCATCCCTCCGTCTCTCGCTCGCCAGCTCTATCTCTCTGTTTTGTTCCTCACCCCACAGACCTATTTGTTTCACCGCCATACTGCGGTCAGAAGAGAGGAAGCTATCTGTAGAATAAATCACTTCTTCTCTTTGACTAGTTTCTCAAATGCCTGTAATTTTCGTCTCATTTGTGACCCCCTCCCTGCTCTATTCTGAAATGCTTCAGATCTTCTTTTACTCAAGGAATATCTAGATTTCTAGCTATAAAAGTCTTTTTTCATGATTCCCATTTCAGAAATCTATCTAATGCAGTTTGTTCGACAAAAACTCCACAGGTTCGATCAACTTCAGCTGTCGCTCTTAACAATGTCCATGGCGTATTTCAATGGGTCTTTTAAAACATAATTACAAAATGATGCTGATTATATTTCAAAAACATGGAAGCAAGATTACCATTGGAAACAAAAGCTCTCACAAATACTAGTGAACTGCTTTGCGGTGTACAGTCCTTCCTCCATTTAACGCAGCATGCTAAGAGAAAAGAACAATCTCAAAACACTCTTCAACTCAACAGACGTGAAGTGAACAGGAGACAATAGATTCCAATGGAGTATAATGTTGCTAAGTTTAAAAAGCACAGCACACACACATATTAGATACTGTTTTATCAATATTAGAGGGATCGTTCAATTAAAAAAAATCCTTTACTCAGCCTTATGTTGTCCCAAACCTGAATGGCTTTTTCTTCTGTGAAACACAAAGGAAGATATTTTGAAGACCACTGGTAACTAAACAGTTTTGATTACCACTGACTTCCATTGTATGGACAAAAAAAACATCTCAAAATATCTTCTTTTGTGTGCCACAGATGAAAGAAAGTCATGCAGTTTGGAACCGAATGATCGCAGAATTTTTATTTCTGGGTGAACTGTCTCTTTTTTTAAAACTATTTTTATTAACTCTTTAATTAACTATTAGTATATTACAAATATATTAATAATCCATATTTAAAAAACAGCATATTAATCACAATATATTGATATTTTTTAAAAGAATTCAACCCAAAATGTTATGTATAAATTACATTTAGGCATATTTTTTGATAACCGAGTCACTTATTTTACACATTAAAGGTGCTCTATATATTTAATATTATATAGGATTTCATTATTGATTTTATTATTATTTTACTGGAAACTAAAAGGTAAGATTATTCTTACCAAAACAGAGATAAGTCTGGCATTAAAACATTATATAGCAAAAATATGATGCATAAATTACATAACCAAAGAATAATGCATATTTTTTGGTAATTGATTTACTTTTAATAGATTAAATGTCCTTAATATTTAATTACTGTATTTGATTTGAATTTTTTTTTTTTTTTTTAAACTAACCTATAAGATTATTAGGTCTGACATCAAAACATCAAAAATCATATTATATAACATGAGTTAAATGATTGTAAAAGCCAATATACAATAAATGCGACTGCACATTATTTGAATTCTACATTAATGCGTTAAGTTGGCTTTGCACCAAAACACAATCTTTGGCTGCAAGTAGCATTCCTGTAGCTATAACAGCAGGCCATGCCGCAAGCAACAGCAAGATCATGGGTTCGAATCCCATTGCACTTTGGATAAAAGCGTCTGCCAAATGCACAAAAGACAATCTATACTGCGTGACGATACACTGTAAAAAGTGATAAGTTGACTTAACTTAAAAAAACTGAGTAAATGATAATTAAAAAAATAAGTTAAGTGAATTATCACTTTTTTTTAAATTATTATTATTTACTTAATAATTTTAAGGCAACGGGTTTAAGTCAACTTATCACTTTTTACAGTGTATCGTCACGCAGTATAGAGTATATCATCATACCGTCCATCCCCAGCCTCTCACGACTTAAAATGGCCTTAAAATGCACAGCCATCTTTTCTCTGGCTCTCCCTTATCTTGAGTGTTTCTTCTGTTTCTCACTGGAAGTACCAGAGGAGCCTTTTTCACTCAAGCTCCTATGGGAGCGTAAGATACACACACAGACAAGTGACTGAAGGTCACGCTCGCTCGGGGGGTGAGGGGTGGGCGCTTTCAATCAGGTTAATGTCCTTCTCTAGAGTGTGATCTCTCTCTCTCTCTCTCTATCTATCTGAGATAGAGACTCAGTCCCATGAAAGGGGATGAAGAGATGAAGCCAGTGTGTCTCTCTCATGCAATAGACAGTCAGCTGTCACACAGATGCATACAACACATGAAAGAATCCATACTGTAATGAGAATACAGCACAAAAAGATGAGACGTATTAGAGACGGAGTAACAAAGAAGACAGGAGGGGATGTTTAAACAGATTAGGTTTCTGAAGACTTCACCCTTTCCTCCTGCGATCGATTAAAAGATATAGTTACATATGCTATAATAAAGCACAGTCACATTGAATCACTAAGAAAAAAGGGGACGCTGTCCATTTGAGAACGTTAAAAGTTGCACACCCACGCACATAAAATTAAGTTCTGCGAATATCTCATATCAGATTACTTTAATCAAATGACCTGCAAACTCAATTTGGGCCATAATTAGAAGCACGACCCATCTGGGAGAGCTATTGTGTGTGTGTGTTTCTGCAGAAGCATGGCTGTTAAAACGTTTAACCCCTCAAGGAGAGTCCCTCTGCTTAGAGTTGAACCTTCCACACCAGTCCAAAAAAAAAAGAAAAATATCCCAATAGCTTTACGATCTGTTTGGAAAAATCTAGGACACATCGGGAATGAATGCACACTTCTTAGAGGCAAGGAAATGTCAAACGAATGGTGGTTAAGTGTATGGAAAATGCACAGACGTGCATGCACAAACACACGAGTGCACTAAATGTCTGCCGACACAATTTGCTACCGCGCTCAGCATTGATTTTCCAAACTAAACAGGCCACCAAAAAAACTTCATTTCCATTGCTTCCTCACCTTATCCTGTGTAGAAAGATCTACAACACACACACACACACAAGATATAAACACTCCAAGACACACACACACACATATATAAATGCTCAAGATATAAACACTCCAAACGGATCCGGCGGTGGGGTTGGGTGTGTTTCTGGTGGAGAATGAGGGATTTGAAAAAAATGTGAAAAAAATACTTTTCAGAGCACACACAAACATTTACATATAAATGCTATCTTCACTGTAAAAAATTAAAAGTTGAGAAAACTTAAAAGTTTAAGGCAGCCAGCTTCAGCAGATTTTTGAGTTTTTTCGAGTTTTTGTTGTATAAGCTGAAAACAACAAGTTGAGGAAACTCAAAAATCTGCTGAAGCCGGTTGCCTTAAACTTTTAAGTTTTCTCAACTTTAGATGTTTTTACAGTGTTAACTCTAGCTTGATACAAAGTTAAACTATTAAAAACCAGTGTTGGGTTAGTTACTCAAAGAATGTAATATATTACTCACTACTAGTTACTCCTTTCAAAGGTAATATTGTTACTTTACTTATTACTTTCTGGCAACAGTAATTAGTTACACTACTAGTTACATTACTTTTTCTTCACACCCCACAGAAGCTGTAACTGTGTATCTTCCAGATAAAATTCTTCTACAATATTACTAACAACTAGTGCTGGGCAACGATTAATCACGATTAATCACATCCAAAATAAAAGTTTTTGTTTATATAATATATCTGTGTGTACTGTGTATATTTATTATGTGTATATAAAGACACACACATACAGTATATATTTTGAAAAGATTTACATGTGTTTACATGTATATATTTATTAATATAATTTATATGATATATATAAATATATTTAATACATAAACATAACACATTTTTCTTAAATATATACATACATGGGTGTGTATTCATATATACATGATAAATACACACAATACACACACATATATTATGTACACAAAAACTTTTATTTTGGATGCGATTAATCGCGATTAATCGTTGCCCAGCACTACTAACAACATATTTCTGTCTCATTATTTGACCAAAATCCACATTGGATCGCAGTCAGAAGTTATTACAAACACTCAATAGTGATTGATAGTGGCATTCAAGTACAAGTGTTGTATTAATCTCATTAATTGTCATGTGTAGCTTGAAGTAATTTTTTTGTTACCCATATGCGATTAAATTTCGTTATGTATTTTATCAAATCACATGAGTTTGTAAGAAACTGTTTAATTTTCAAAAAATATTTTAAATTATATTATATTAATATAATGTACCACATGCCGATAATGCAGTATTTCTATCTGCTTTTCTATATTCCAAGCTTGCCTGCAGCTCTGGGGACATCACATGCATGTGCGAGTCGTGAAAATTATGAAAATAAATCCAGGAATTATTTGATTGTTGGATTTTAAATCAGCGGGGTTGAGGCATCAAAAGTAACTAACTAAGCTGTTTTATGGAAAGTAACTGTAATATTATTACTGAAATATTATTAGTAATTAGTTACACTACTAGTTACTGCAAAAAGTAATATTATTACAGTAACTAATTACTAGTAACTAGTTACTGCCCAACACTGTTAAAAACTAACCTTAATCAACTGAATCCAATCTAACTATTGCACCAAAGGTTGTATCCCTGAGTTTTAAGCTTCTCAAAAACCAAAGCATTTACATACTGAAGCTTTACTGAAGCTGAAATGCTATACCTTGATACAAAGTTAAATTTAACTTCTAAAACTAATCTTAATTTAATGAATCTAATCTAACATTGCACTAAAAGTTGAACTGCTGAGATTTAAGCTTCTCAAAATACTTACATACTGTAGATATCTAATTTTTATCTTAATGCTAGCTTGATACAAATTTAATTATAACAACTAAAAACTAACCTTAACTTACTGAAACTAATCTAACTATCGCACCAAAGGTTGTATCCCTGAGTTTTAAGCTTCTCAAAAACCAAAACATTTACATACTGAAGATTTCTAAATGCTAGCTTGATACAAAGTTAATTATAACTACACTAAATCTAATCTAATCTAACTATTGCATTAAAACTTGAACTGCTGCGTTTTAAAGGTCTCAAACACAAAAGCATTTTCTTTCTATAGCTATCTAATGTTATCTTAATGCTAGCTTGATACAAATTTAATTATAACTACTAAAAACTGACCTTAACTTACTGAAACTAATCTAACTATTGCACTAAACTTCTGTTCCTGAGTTTTAAGCTTCTCAAAAACCAAAACATACAGTAGCTTCATAAATGCTATCTTAATGCTAGCTTGATACAAAGCTAATTAAAAGCCCTCTAACACTAGCTTGCTCTGTTTTCTTTTTATTTATTATATAATAATTAAGCTATAACTGAGACTTGTCATAGCACTTGCATATCATCGCTCTTTTGCTGGTTTTGATTGCTTCCATTGTCCTCATTTGTAAGTCGATTTGGATAAAAGCATCTGCTAAATGACTAAATGTAAAAGCTAACATTAACTTATTGAAACTATATTGCATTAAAGTTGTACTCCTTTTTTAAGCTTCTCAGAGTTTTAAGCGTCTCAGAACACACAAACATCTAAATGACAGCTGGATATAAAGCTAATTTACCACTAAAAACATATTTACTTTATTTATGAGCCAGTTTTTCCCTTGATAAAACAGTTGATTAAACTCAGCTAACTTCTCCTAACAATTTTCAGCAAATTTGCCTCCAAACTTTCTGTCACTCAGAAAGCTTTCAACACCCTCATGAATTAGACATGTGCAGTCCAGCACGCTGTTTAAAACCTCTCGTTTAATAGCAAATCGACCATGGGGCACAGTAAATGAGTTTCTGAAACAGTGCTGGTGTAAAAGCCTCGGCCATGAATAAATTCACACCAATCTGACCACCTTCTCACCTATGGAGAAACGCACAGAGAGCAGTCAGAGCTAAATTAAAACATCCCTTTATTAAACTCTGAAATCAAGCGTGGCAGCGGCATAATACGGATGATTCATTAGCTGACGTTGCGAACGCTAATCACAGCCGTGCAGAGCGGAAAGGAGACACTGCTGAGTCACAAGCTCTGTGATGCTTATCTGAGGCCGCTTTTGGCTTGGGTTTGGTGAAGACGCTGGTGCTAGCAGTGCTAATTGTGAGAGTATTGGCTTAGCGTTTACTGCATTCGTTTGGTATTGGATGTCATTCGTGCAACTGTGGTTCTGGCTTCGGCTTCACTGGAACACTCATCTAAGTGTAAAAGTCTTGTTTAGTGTCCCAATTTGCATATAACCCAGCCTAATTAGCAAGTCCCAAATTGTAGCATGTTGAAAAAGTCTCTGAATGCTGCACTTGCCCAAAATCCTTTGCGAAACAGAAGACGGAATCTCACAAATGCTGTGTGAAGTCTGCATTGTATAGCAACATACGGTCAAAACTGAGAGGGATACGAAGCTAAAAGTACAAATGTGACCCTGGAGCACAAAAGCAGTCTTAAGTCGCTGGGGTATATTTGTAGCAATAGCCAAAAATACATTGTATGGGTCAAAATTATATATTTTTCTTTTATGCCAAAAATCATTAGGATATTAAGTAAAGATCATGTTCCATGAAGATATTTTGTAAATTTACTACTGTAAATATATCAAAACGTCATTTTTGATTAGTAATATGCATTCTTAAGAATTCATTTGGACAACTTTAAAGGCGATTTTCTCAATATTTCGATTTTTTTGCACCCTCAGATTCCAGATTTTCAAATAGTTGTATCTCAGCCAAATATTGTTCTATCATAACAAGCTTATTTATTCAGCTTTCAGATGATGTATAAATCTCAATTTCGAAAAATTGACACTTAAGACTGGATGCTAACTCTTACATGAAATCCAACAGTAGTGCATACTTGATAGTAGAGCTGGGTGATTTTATTGATTGTTCTGCCATGATTTTAATTTATTTTTAAATAGAAGAATTATGGTTTTGAATAAAAATTGCAGCAAATTTTAAAATTACACACACTGACACCGATGATAATAGTTAAGAGAGAGAGAGAGAGAAAAAAAGGACCTGATCTACCTGATTAACTGTTCAAAAAAAAAAAAAAAGGAAAAAAGATCATGGCAACTTGTTTTTACATTGCTTTAACTCATCAAAATAAATTGAGCAATTTCAACTTTTTATGTTATATGAAATTCATTCTTTTTAATGCAATTTAAGTTTAAATGACTTGTACAACCAAGTTGGTTATACTTAAAATGTAAGGCAGCAGCTGAACTGAAAATAGGTGGAATTTATTTTTCAGTGATGAAGGACCATTACATGGAATTACATATTGTTAGTTTGCATTGAAAATAACAAGACATGGGCAGTGGAATGGGAAAAATGTAAGGTTATGAGATGCAAATTGAACTTTTTAACTTCAGGGTCACATTTTTACAAGACACTGCACAAGACAGAAGCGCAGCTGTCAAAAGCATCCATCAAGTGCATGTTTACTCAGAAAAAACAATGGAAAAAGAGTGCAGTGAAATGCAAAAACCTGTCAAGAACTAATACTGCATGTCCAATATATGTTTGCATGATGGTGACAGGCTGATTTTCTTTGTTTTTACAAATAATTTACTGCTAATAATAACCTACTACTGATGTTATACTTTCAGTCATTTTTAGTTTGAATTGGCATGACCACTAAAACTGAATATTTACATTTTGGCTAAGAAATATTTTGCATTTTTCTTATTTTATATTATTTCTGAACATGTTTAAGATAAGCTTGTACAATATTTATAATAATAATAATATATAATAATTTATAATAACATATTATATAATAATATAACCTTCACACTTCATGCATCTATTCTGCAAAGATATTTAACAAGTCAATTTTGACAACTTCATGTGTGTTGCACTTGGAATACACTTTTCTTTAACCAGATAGTTAATAAACAAGAATGTTACTTGAATCATTTTGTAGTTACATTAAAACAATTAAAATGCCATTTGATAGTACCATATGTGAAATTTAGTGAGACTAGCTTATCATGTAAACAGCATCAAGATATTAGCATGCATGTAAGCACCAGTATTGATCAAAGTGTCATATTGTGTCCTTCGTTTCTACCAGTGTCCATTTGCAAGGTCATTCGCCAGGTCATTAAAGTCTGTCCACACATAAGAGGAGCAGTGTGGGTCAGTGAGACAGAAGTGTGTGCCCTCTTTGTTGAGCGACTGCACTTTTGCATTGACCTTTGACCCTCTGAAGACAATTATTCATGGGGTCATGATGGCCGACCTTCGCTTTAAATTAGCCTGCTGTCAAGCTGACCCTCACCCTTCGTCCACTAAAAATAGAAAGAAAGGAAGAAAAAGAAGGAAAGAAGCAGTGGTTGTGACAAATATGAATATTTAGTGGCAGAGTCACACAGCTAGAGTCACATTCATTAGAGTGGGCTTTGGCTGTTGTGTGTTTGAGCCGATAAAAGCTCGTCTGAGAAAATGCCGTGGGTTGCTTTTGTTATTTCTTTAACCATGCCCATGTGTGGGGAAAGAACCATGTAATACCCTCCACCTGCTGCTGGGGCTGGCAAGAAATTAGCATCCCGCCAACAAGGCCAGCGTGGAGACGCTCACACACACACACACACACACACACACACACACACACACACACACACACACACACACACACACACACACACACACACACACTCTATGACTAGACAGTGTGTGGGAGGACTGCCTTTCTGAGACGGTTGAGAAACAGTCTAGAGAATCTTCTGTGCTAAAATAGTTTCACTCATGCGGCACCTTTTAAGAGCTCCATGACCTTGGAAGAACTTGTGCAACTTTTCTGTCCAAAGATGGTGAAATGTCTAATAAGTTCACTGAAGCACATAGTGTTTGGTGCAAATGTGTTTTATTCAAGTCTTAAACAGCTAGTTTGTAGTGTATCCCGTGTGGAAAATAAATAAATAAATAAATATATATATATATATATACATGTTCAAAATATGTTTTAAGCGTGTGCTAAAACATTGTAAACAAAGAAATTATAAAATACAATATAAATATATATAAATATATT
The DNA here is from genome assembly GCF_012432095.1 of Onychostoma macrolepis. NCBI lineage: Eukaryota > Metazoa > Chordata > Actinopteri > Cypriniformes > Cyprinidae > Onychostoma > Onychostoma macrolepis. The sequence continues at coordinate 1,369,189 of NC_081159.1, forward strand.
TAACAAAATATATGATGAAAAACAAAAATGATATTACAATACCATTATGTAAAATATAAATATAGAAAATATTTTTTATTTTATTAGCAATATATGCTTAGAAATATTTTTTAATATATGTAGGTAAATACATAAAAATACATTTTAAAATATTTTAGTGCTGTCAAACGATTAATTGCATCCAAAATATGTTTTTGTTTACATAATATATGTGTGTGTACTGTGTATATTTATTATGCATATATAAATACACGCACATGCATGTATATTTTTAAGAAAAATATGTTATGTTTATATTTGAAATATATTTATATAAAATATAAATATATCCATGTAAATATTTTCTAAATATATACTGTATGTGTGTGTATTTATATATACGTATACAGCACTAAAATATTTTATGGAGTGTGTTTTAATCAAACTGTATACACCAATAAGTGTTTAGCGTCTTTATAATTGATGCGGATACTTTATAAAGTAGGATCTGTGTGGTATATGAGAGTGGGTAGAGAGATTTTGAGTGCCTTTGCTTAGTGTGTGTGTTATGTTTATATAAGTGGGAGGATCACAAAGTAATGCTCTGGCTTCGTTTCAAGCCTTTTCACAACAAACCCCAGGGCTGTGTCAGATTTATCTGAAATTTTCTCATAAAAAAGTACAAACCAAACAAATCCCATGTTAGGAGACGCCCACTGATATAAACTGACGCTCTCAAGCCCTGGATTCAAACCTATCAAACTTTCTTGCTTTTTTTTGTCTACTGGGTATATAATTAAGTGTTCCTGTGCATCTCGTTCTGCTGAGGGTGAAGCGAATTTTGTATTATCACAATATAAAACTAGTTGTCTCGTAAGTGGACAATTCACGGGGATACACTTTGCCACATTATTCTAAAGGACCTTTCTCACAATGGCTGTAATTATATTGTGCTGCATAACGCAAAGAGAAGGGAAGCGACAGATGGTGACTTTGTATGGTGCATGGAAAACAACATTAAGTAATCTGGTTTCTTTTCAATTGTTTAAAAATCAGCTGGTCTTGCTTTCTGCGTTAGTTCAGCTCTGCTATAAAACAATCTGCTCGCTCATTTTTGTTTCTGTTTTTGACAGCAGAATAAATAATAATCTCTTAACGATGCTTCAGTTTTCAACAGCAAGTGTTTGTGAGTCCATTCGGGGCGAGAAAGGAGAACGTGAGGGTCAGTTTTCCAAAGGTTACTGATATCGCAGCTGTGTTCGACGAGACTGGAGAAGCCAGAATATTTTAGCTGAGTTTTATTCATGAGATATTAATAATAGAAAAATGCACATATCCATTTCATAAGTGCATTCTGACATGCTTTATTGACCGTTAAGAATGCGATGGCTCACCTTTGTGCACATGCACACGCAGAGGTGAGGTAAGGTTGAGGTGAGCTCATATGTTTACCCCAGACTCCGTCCCAAAGGAATCAGTAGAGCTGCTACACCTTATAATGAGGAAATACTACGGTATCCAGCTGATTACTGCAGTCTCTGTTGCATCCTAATACACCTTTTCACACTGCATAAAACATCACATCATAAAAGAAACATCATCGGCTCTAATTATGATGTGATGACATCAAGCCTTTGGGATAAGCCTCACATGCTGGCTCTAATTGCAATAATTCTCACATATGGCTGGTGCTCTACAATGAATCAATGTTTCTATTTAAACATCAGGTAAATAGTTTGATGGCGGTCTGTCAGCGTAAATTAGCTAATGCATTGGGTGAATGTTAATTTAAAGCAAACCAGCTGCCAGTTGTTTATCGTTAAAACAAATGAGGTACATGCTATCTTAAGGTTAATTATGATGCATCTCGATCTGTAACGTTCATGCAGATACGCAGCTGGAATTGTCAAAAACACCAAAAACATAACAAAACAAGCAGAGCGAATCATTCATGTGGATAAAAGAATTATAGGCTGACAATGACGGTGAGTGAACATGTCCAGGTCATATTTCACTGCAAAAAAAAAAAAAAAAAGTTAATGATTCGCCCTTGAAGTGTTTTTGTATTGTTTTGCAATGCGATATTACCTACACACAAAAACTACATAATATTGAAAATGAACAATCTTGCAAATTAACCCCATTATTGTATTGCTAAAAGCTACTATATTTAATATATGCAAGTTTTAATTATGTTATTTAATATGAAAAGACTGCATTGTATTTTATAACATATTGTATAATTATTTAATTTTCCCTTATATACTGTATATATATATATATATATATAAAATACTGATAAAAATACAGTTTAATATATACAATTTTAAATAATCTATATGTAATACTAAATATATTACATTAAATAATTATATAAATAAAATTATAATACTAATTATTATAATATTCAAACTATTCAAATATATACATACACACACACACATAAAATCATAAAATCTTTTGATTTTAGTGTGAAATATGACCTGAACATGTTTTTGTGGGATTCTCCCTGGTAAATTTAAGTGGTTTCTTTGTGTTTTCACACACACACACACACACACACACACACACACACACACACACACACACACAGAATATAAGTGTACAGCTGAGGATGTGAGAGCCAGAGAGTGACAAGGAGCAGACATGAAAGAGAGACAGACTACTAGAATAAAGAAAAAAACAGAGGGAGGGCAGATGGAAAACACACAGAAAAAAACAGCAGAGAAAACAGAACAAGAACAGAGAAAAGGTGAGAGACAGAGGGTGAGGGGAAGGCAAAGGCAAGATATACAAGAGACGCAGAAAGAGAGAGAGAAGGTAGTGAACAGTGCAAAGAAAGAAGGGAAAAGCAAATGAAGTCCACAGAGGGAGAGGAAGTTCTCTGCGGACACGGATGAGGTCATATTTATTAATAACACCCTTACTAATGCAAAGAGGCAGGCCGAAGTGTGCACAGACGAGGACGATTTTAATGGGACAATATGCACATACAAGCATGTGTGTGTGTGACTGTGTTCCCTTGTGTGTGTGTGTCGAAGTTTGTTTAGTAGGACACGCTGGCCCTGCTATAACTCAGCAGGGCCGATGTGTCAGAGAACACTGCACAGAGAACAGAACCAAAGAAAGACAGAGAGAGACACAGAAAAATAGAGGTTACTCAGGGCCGCGGTGGTGGTTGGGAGCTTGGATGGATTAGAGGCACATCTGTCAAAAGCTAACAGAAACAGAGAGAGAGAGAGACAGAGAGAGAGAGAAACTCATATACTGCGGTCTTACTGCCAACTGCACATTTTACTGCTGTGATTAAGGATGTCAAAAGTACTGTAACGGTTCTTCGGTACCGAGCCGATACTAAAATAAAAAAAGACATCACTTTTTACCACATAACGATTTCAAACATTCACTTGCAAGCATGCTCTGGGAAAACACTCGACCCATATCACATATATATATATATGTGTGTGTGTGTGTATATATATATATATATAGCACATATATATGCATATATAGTACATACTGCTGCTGCACATATAACATACATGAAATGACCCATAACAGTTGGAGCTGGGGAATATTATTTTAAATATATACAGTATGGAACATTTACTGTAAACAGCATGCATTTTATTTTGTTCAAACCTCGAAAGGCCACAATTTATTAAACAATTTTATTCAAAGGGCAACAAAAACAATTTATTAAAAATATTGTCCAATACATATTTAAAAAATATTTTAAGGGTGTACAATTAATTTTTGTTGCCTCTTTAAGTACATTTTGTAATAGGCCTATATTTTGGCCTTTCAAGGTTTAAACAAAGGACACATTAACTTTGAGAAATATATTTCCATAATTAAATAACTCAAAATTAAATTGCAAATAAAATATAATATGTACAAACGATGATGATACTTTAATGTTTTGGGCAATAATACATACTGTTTGAAGCTGAATAACAAGATAAACCATCAAGTATAAAACCAATATAAATCAAATAACTAAAACTTATTGCAAATATATTTTAACATTTATATTATATAATGTTGTATGATGTAATGTTGGAAAATAATGTGAAATACACAATTATTTAATGAAGTGAAATTACTTTTTTTTGCATACAACGAATAAATCAAATATATTCCATTATACTTTAATAGCTGTTTTGCCAGTGTCTAGTTATATTATTTTATTATCATTTAATTTTTAAATGGACTTACAATTACAGCTTTTACATCACAGCTCAAAAATCACTAATGGCTCTGTCCGGAACGCTACACTTGATGAGTGTTTACTATTGTGCTTTTGCATTATTGACACACTATTTTCCTATTTAACACTGGAAAGCTGCTTTGACACAATCTGTATTGTTAAAAGCGCTATATAAATAAAGGTGACTTGACTAGACTTTGCTAATGTGTGCATGAAGTGCACAAGAACACAATGTCCATGCAAAGTGTACTTTCTCTAGTACTGATAACTGAAAGTTTGCAATCATGACAGTCAAAAGTACACCAGATTTCCAGCAAGCTTCAAGTCATTTCAAGTCGAGCTGCTCAAAGTCATCAGACTGACCACTAAACCCATAACACCTAAAGCTGTGTATCACTCTCTCATTCTTTTCACGAGACTCTCAGTAGATAAGGATTGAAACTCTATCTCTCTGTTCTATAGGGCCGCTGGCCCTGCCTTCTCTTTGGTAATGGATCTCTAATAGGTAAAGAGCTGAGAAAGAGGAAGCAGAAGCCCCGTTTCTGTTTTACTCAGCGGATCCCATGCAGACGCTCTCAAACTCTCTCCGGCCTCGGTCTAAATTCATTTAGGACCACTTTCGGTCAACGGCCAGCTAATAAACTGCTGGTAAATGTTGCTAAGTTTAAAAGCTCCTATATTAAAATCCACCACGGACCCAGAGCCAATCAATGACTGTGAAATCTTTCAGTGCAGCTCGCTCACGTCTCTTTAAATTGATATGTTCAGGGTGCGAAGTGACTCGGTTACAGGCTAGTCGGCCTTTTCGAATGAGAATATGTTTTCCGTTAAGAGGCGGAATGAAAATACAATTTCAGACAGGCATGAAGACACAAAGAGAGATGAGAGAGAAGGGAAAGATGGGAAAGAGTATGCCACCGGGCTGGCCTGGGGTCAGTGCCTTGTAGTGAAAAACAAGAGAAATGGAAAAAGCAGCAGAGAGGTGGAGAGCACTTCAGGTCTCCTTCTGAGAGGATGCAGGCCACCTGTGTAGCATCCTAGATTACACTAGAAATAAGAGAATCCAGAAACACACACACAAGCTCTGAGTCACACAGCACACTGATACGAATCCAAATGAGTCATTCTTAAAAACAATAATTATTATTATTATTCCAGAACTCTGGAAATGGTCAATTCTGACTGGTTGTGGTCAAATATTCTACCTGAACACTCTTAAAAATAAAGTTTCCAAAAGGGTGTTTTCACAGCGATGCCATAGAAGAACCATATTTGGTTCCCCAAAGAACCTTTTAGTGAATCATTTTGAAGAACATTTTAAAAATCTAAAAAAACTTTTTCAACTATAAAGAACCTTTTCTGCATTTGAAAGGTTCCATGGATGTTCAAGGTTCTTCACAGAACCATTGATGCAATAAAGAACCTTTATTTTTAAGACTGTATACTGTATATTTAGCCGTAAACTTCAAATTTCTCAAATTTGTCCCAGTATACCAATTTCCTACACTGGAAAAAAGTTATGTTATGTCAAGTCACATCAATGAATTAAACGTGAATTTTTAAAGTAGAATAGAAATAGTATTTTCTTAGACAACATACTCCAATAATCATGAATGAAAAATCATGTTTTATAGTGTACATAGTTGTCTCTTGTATCACTCCACAATCTGATTATTTTCATATAAAAAATAAAATTTTACATATTTAAATGCAAATATTATAAATGAGATAACAATTGAGATTCAGATTCAGCAAAGACACGTTAAACTGATCAGAAATTACAGGAAATGCATTTATAATGTCACAAAAGATTTCTATTTTAAAGAAATATATCATGGTTATGAATATTTAACAGTTATTATTAAGATATTTTAACATCACATAATATTACTGTATTTTTGATCAAATAAATGCAGTCTTGATGAGCATAAGAGAGTTCGTTCCAAAACGTCCGACCACAAGCTTATTCACTGATGCTCCAGAAGGAAACACAATGCATTAAGAGCCGGGGGGTGAAAACTTTTTGAATTTGAAGATCAAGGTAAATTGTTCTTAATTTGTCTTCTGGGAAACATGCAAGTATCTTCTGTTGCTTCCAAAGGGCAGTATTAAATGATGAAAAAAATTATATTTCAACAAAATAAGAAACATTTTGATGAACATTCTTCATCCTGTTCAAAAGTTTTCAGCCCTTAAAGTTTTCGGCTCTTAAAGGTCCCATGACATGCTGCTTTTTGGATGCTTTTATATAGGCCTAAGTGGTCCCTAGTACTGTATATGAAGTCTCTTTCCTGAAATTCAGCCTTGGTGCAGAATTTCAGCCACTACGAGCCAGTCCCACAATGAGCTTTCCTTAGGACGTGCCATTTCTGTGTCTGTAGCTTTAAATGCTAATGAGGAGGAGAGAGGCGGGGCAACGTGGAGGGTGGGGGTGTGGCCTTAACCAGCTTGCACTACCATGCGCTAATGTTGACAGTGGATGTATCGCAATGGCTCATAGACACACAGTCATTCAAGCTTTTCAGTTTGACCCAGAATCTGATCCGGATGGAGAAGCTGCAACTCAGCGCTACAGCAGGACGTCTCCGAATAGTTAGTTTAAAATATTGTGTCTGGATACGGTACTTCAGTTGGTTTGTTTATGTATGCTGTTACAGTTATTATCATGTAGCTAATGCTAGCCATAGGCTCTGATGAAGGAACTAAAAAAAATATTGCGCTCGCCTTGCACGGTAGTAGCTCATTTTCTCATGGGCGGGAAAAGCAGAGAAAGGGGAGGTAACCTTTCCCCGTATGACAACATAAAGGGAAGATTCCAGATTGGGCATCTGAGCTTTCATTTTCTCAAAGGCGAAGCAGGAGACCCAGGGCTCGGTTTACACCTATCGCCATTTCTAGCCACTGGGGGACCACAGGCAGGCTAGGGGGACTCATATTAATGTTAAAAAACCTCATAAAGTGACATTTTCATGCCATGGGACCTTTAATGCATCGTGTTTCCTTCTGGAGCATCAGTGAATGTTTGAACCTTTTTTAATAGTTGTGTTTGAGTCCCTCAGTTGTCCTCAGCGTGAAAAGACGGATCTCAAAATCATACAGTCACTGCTGGAAAGTGTTCAAATATGCAAAAGATGCTGGAAGATTACGCAGGACATGGAGGATTTTTCTGAAGAACAGTGCTCAGTTTAACTGTTCAGAACAAACAAGGGACTCAAGAACAACCATCACAAAACAAAAAAACAGTCGTGGATCATCCAGGTAACCACACACAGTATTAACAACCAAGGGTTCACAAACTTTTGAAGAGGGTTATTTTAATAATTTCTGCATTTTTTTTTTGTCTTGTGGACTATATGTAAACATCTTTTATGTAAAATATCATACTCAGGACAGTACTAAATAAAAAATAACATGCATTTTGTATGATCTCTCTTATTTTGTTCAAATTATTCACATTTTCACAGATTCTGCACAAACTTTTGCATGCCACTGTATCTCTCACTCTCTAGACAGATATCGACCGACATCAATAGGTTAACCAATATATTGTGCATCCCTAAAAATAGCAGTATTTCTACAGAAACAGTGGCAGTTACCTTCCATCAATACTCCACGACACATGATCCATTCAATCAATGCACATCATATATGTGATATACAATCCAGCACCGGTGCGTAAACCATACCTGAATCTCCAGGTCCAGACTAATGGAGTGCAGCGCTGCAGATTAACCATGACAGCCCTGAGCACAGCTTAACCCACCACAATAACCACACACACAATACTGCTTTGTTAATTCTGGGAGGGGAACCCCACTAACACAACAATACAAGTGCGCACGCAGCGTCACAAGCACAACAGCCATGAGACTCACTCTGTCAGACAAACACCTACACACACAGCAAGTGTTTTAATGGTAAGCCTGCGTTATTAATTAAATAAAAGCTCCCGGAGGGAGAGGAGGGGGTGTGTGGATTGTGTGAATTTAATCGGCACACGTTCAATAACGGCATCACAAAGCTGGATGGGCAGACAGAGAGAGAGAGAGAGAGAGAGAGAGAGACAGAGACAGAGAGGTAATGTCAAGCTGCACTCTTTAAGCGTGTGGCATGATGCAACGCAACCAAACAAAATCGTATTATAATCAAGTGAGTGGGGAAAACTAGATCGCATTATAATAAATGACGCAGTCTACACTGCAAGCAAGCTAAGCAATGCAACAAAACTAGACCGCATCCATTATAATTAAAGCAGTCTATACAGCATCTGAGCGTTGATTAAATTAAAACCAAATTACTAAGAAACTAAAATCAATCTTTTAAATGTTAAAAGCCAGTAAATTATTGCATCACAACATTATAATGCATAATAAAAAATTGTAATAAACAATATTTATTAAACAAGTCATGGGAATGAAGTCTTAATTTGTTGCCACTGTATACATTTATATATATATATATATATATATATATATATATATATATATATATATATACACACACAAAATTGGTTTTATATATATATATATATATATATATATCTAATAAAACCAATTAACTGAAATAGTATTTTCGGTCACACTTTATATTAGGTGGCCTTAACTACTATGTACTTACATCAAAAATAAGTAAAATGTACTTATTGTGTTCATATTGTATTGCAAAACACTATTGCTGCTATTGAGGTGGGATACGGGTAGGTTAGGGACAGGGTTGGTGGTATGGGTAGGTTTAAGGGTGGGTTAAGGTGTAAGGGGATGGGTCAACAGTGTAATTATAAATGTAATTACAGATGTTATTAATTAAAAATATAAGTACAATGTAAAAACATGTATGTACACAATAAGTGCATTGTATCAAATTATTAATTTAAATGTAAGTACATAGTAGTTAAGGCCACCTAATATAAAGTGGGGCCGTATTTTCTTGTAAAATGTACTCCAATATCTTATTAATAATGTTATATTTAGTAGTGCTGTCAAACGATTAATCGCGATTGTTTACATAATAAATTTGTGTGTACTGTGTATATTTGTTATCTATATATAAATACACACACTTGCATGTATATATTTAAGAAAATATGCATGCATGTGTTTGTATTTATATATACATAAATATACACAGCAGACACACATATTATGTAAACAAAAACTTTTATTTTGGATGCCAGATTAATCGTTTGACAGCACTAATTTTTTGTATGCTGTGTAACCCTAGTTTTGACAATGTACTTATGTTTTCCAAAAAACATTGCAAGTCTCGTTGTAGAAAGCATTGTGACTACTTGTCTCTATGACCGACTTACAATCGGGAAACGCAGCCCGATTCAAATAGTAATGCCCTCATCAACATTGTTTTTGTATATATAGATTTCAACAGGTCAGTTTGTAGGCCAAATTTCAAGTGAATTGGTCAAATGGTAAAAAAAAAGTAAAAAAAATCCAATTCTCACAGCATCATTTAGACGTCCTGCCAAGTTTGCGGTTGGATACCAGGTGAGCAACTGCTATTGAGATGAATGGGAATGCTAACCGATATCTCTTTCCAGGAATTACAGATGTTCTTGACACTGCTCGTAGTGTTGTGACACTGCAGCTATATTGCTCCCATTATGATTAACAAGAGAACCTGCTCCGCAAACATGCGTTCGTGATGTAGCAATGGCAGCGATGCAGTTTTGTTGCTTTGTGTCGCTCGTTCACAGTGTGGATGGTGTATTTGTGGCACAGTGGGAAAAGAGAAAGGGCAGAAAGGTATCCGTGGGACCAAGTCTGTTTCTCCCACCCGTCTTTCTCCATTATCCATCAACCTCTTTTAAAGGGATGCTTTATTGATTTTCTCATGCGTGGTGAAGCCATGGCTTACCAGGGGGTTTCTCTGCCTCTCTTTGCCTCCGTCTGTTTCGCAGTGCTGCTATACAATCATAATAAAAAGAGTTTTTCTCTCTACGGCTGCCGTTTTTCTTTTTTGTGAGAAGGAACTTTGCTTAATAGGCGCAAAAAATAAGCTCCCAGATAAACTGTTCCATGTGTTCTGGAGAGGTGAGAGAGAGAGAGAGAGCAAGGCAAAGGAAAAGAGAGAAGGCAGCACGTGGAAAGGGTCTATTACAAACACACAGGAGCACTCGGCATGAGGATCCAGGAGAAAAAAAAGACTCACTGGAGGGAAAAGAGATGGAGAGAGGAGCAGAAAGAGAAGGAGTGACTGAGGAGATTGATGCTGTATTTGCTGTCTGCTGGTTCGCCGTTATCTCTGTTTCTCAGGTCCGGCGTTTATGGGTGCTCCCATGCTTTGCTCCTCTATCTTCCTCTCTTTCTTGCCTCTTCTGGAAAGAAATTGTCTCTCTTTCACAATTTCCATTTAAAGTACTTTACACACTATATTTCCAAAGCATCAATTTGAAAAAAAACATTGAAAATTAAAATAAAATATTAGAGAAATTTTTTGGAAAATTTAAAATTTAGAAAGTTTTTTAAAAATGAAATTGAAATAAATGAAAAGAAATAAAGAAAGACTAAGTGAACATCATTTGAATATTTTACATACTATATTGTCAAAGCATCAATTTGAAAAAGAGGGAGAAAAATAAGAATAATAAAATAAAACATTAGAAAAATAAAATAAAATATTCATAAATTAAATTAAATTTAAATAAACAAAAATAAATAAAGGACGACTAAGTGAACATTATATGAATAGTTCACCTAAAAATATAAATTCTGATTAAAAAATACAATAAAATTTTTAATATTTTACATATTGCCAAACATCAATATGAAAAAGAGGGAGCCAAATTAGGATAATAAAAAAAAAAAAAAAAAAAAATATATATATATATATATATATATATATATATATATATATATATAAATACATTTAAAGTACTTTACATACTATATTGCCAAAGCATCATTATGAAAAGAGGGAGAAAATTCAGAATAATAAAATAAAACATTAAAAAATGACAAATAATAAAATAAGATAGTAAAAAAAATTAATAAAAAATAAAATAAAATAAAAATAAAGAAAGACAGAATGGAATAATACTAAAGGAACAGTTTACACACCCTCATGTCATTCCAAACAAAACATATGACTTTATGAGGAATATCCTGGAGACTTTTTTCCATATGGTGACTGTGAATAAAGACTGGGGCTGTCAAACTCCAAAATGACAAAAAGCACCATAAAAGTATCCCGTTCCATGGAAGAATAAAGTCATACAGGTTTGGAAGGGTGAATAAATAATGACAGATTTTGTTCATTTCTGGCTGAACTATTGCTTTAAGAGTCCTCCACTGCACAGACAACTTGAATATGATGATCGAAGTGGTTTCTGAGGGAGTGCGGCTGAAATATGAATTTTGCAGATGCATAACTATCCTCCCCCAGTAGCATTTGCATTTGATCTCTCTCTTTGTTGCCATTTTCTATCAGCTCTCTGCCCTCTCTATCTGCACTAGTCTCTCTCATCTGAGCGACAGAGCAGCGGGAGGTGTGCAGTGTGTAGCGAAGCAGGGTTAAAGGTCATCCAGCAGAAGATGGGGGAGGGTGAGGGGCTAAGCGTTTGCACACACCGCCTTGCCAGGGTCTAACGCTCCAACAGCCTCGCTATTATTTATTTATTACAATTTATTTGAAAAGGGACAATTTTAACATAAATGTTTCCATTTCATCCATTGCACCGAGTTTAGCCAATGGCTATGTTTTAACCGCGGTCCCTTGGCAGGTAATCACTAACATAAAAACATAAATCAGCAAACACATACAGTAGAATAAAACATGCACATACATGCACATCCTATCAGAGCCAGAATAAAAGAATCAAAATAATGTCCAGTTAAACCATGTCAATTAAGTTGAGTTGATTTTAAACACGATTTGAAAAGATCAATAGATTTGCACATCCATGTTTTCTGGTAATGTGTTCCAATAGCTTTCACTGAGAAAGACGATAACCCAAAGGCAGAGTGACGAAAAGGAACAACACAATAGTTGAGTCTGTAGAGCGAAAATGCACAAAATCACAAAGCATAGAAGGGGCCAAACCATTTAAAAATGATCAAAATCAATGATCAAAACTCAAAAAATTATACTTCGCCAAAACCCTAAAGTGGTGATGTTGGTTGGATGTTAAAGTCTGTTTATATGGAGATTTTAGAGGTTTAATAACGAGGGGAAAAGGATTGCAGCATGCATGACAGTCTTAGCTACATCAGTGGGGAGACACTGTCTAATTTGTCTGAAGTTTATATTTTATAGTCCTCGCCATTTCCTTTATATGTTTTGAGTTGGATCCAGCTTTAAACCAAGATAGTTAAACTCTGTAGCTATTTCTATCTTTTCATCGTTTATACAAATGTCTGCATTGGAAGAACAATTGTTCCTCCGTCCTGTGGGTCTTGCACATCTGGGGGGATCTGCTTTGGGGATCAAGCTGTAGAAACAGGCACAGAAACCTGCCTTGCACCAGGAGGCAGCGGTGTTGGGGTGGTCCGGGCCTGTGCGCCGAGGTTTTTTTCCGGACGTTTCTCCCGAGGGAAGAGGGGAGGGTTAAGGGAAGAGGGCTGAGCCCAGCTGTGGAGCCGTTTCTCTGGCTGTGTTTCTGCCCCGATGGCAACACACAGCCACTTTTATTGTGTGTGTGAAAGCTGGAGCGCTTGAGTGTTTGTTCCTCTGGTGTTTCCTGCTGCTAACGGTTCAATCTTTAAGTCACACGGGAAGGCATTATGTTAAAAGGCGAAACAATGCCGAAATGAGTTAGTATGCCACTTTTTCGAAAGCAAGTGTCACTCGCCCAAAACATTCTTCTGCGATGCAATATGCATCGTTTGTGGCTGAAGGTTGCAATTGCTAAGACGTTCTGATAGGTTGCTAGGGTGTTGCTATGTGGATTCTTACAGTCACGTGTCAAAAAAAAAATCTAGATATTTGAAGTTCCTTATAAGGTTACGAAGCCATCTAATTTAATTAGTTGACCAAAACAACATTGGACCCCACTGACTTTCAGTGTATAGACAACAGACACTGATAATATTGAACACAAAACCAGTCATAAGGGGCAATTTTTTAAAAATGAGATGAATAAACAAGCTTTCTGTTGATGTATGGTTTGTTAGGATCGGACAATATTTGGCTGAGATACAACTATTTGAAAATCTGGAATCTGAGGGTGCAAAAAAATCTAAATATTGAGAAAATCACCTTTAAAGTTGTCCAAATGAAGTTCTTAGCAATGCATATTACTAATCAAAAATGAAGTTTTGATATGTTTACGGTAGGAAATCTACAAAATATCTTCATGGAACATGATCTTAATATCCTAATGATTTTTGGCATAAAAGAAAAGTCGATAATTTTGACCCATACAATGTATTGTTGGCTATTGCTACAAATATACCCCGTGCTACTCATGACTGCTTTTGTGCTCCAGGGTCACTGAATGGCATAATCAATAAGTAAATAATCATTTTTTGGGAAACTATCCCTTTAAAAAGTAATGCACATCTCAACGACGCACATCATTCATGTCTATTAGAGCAACACAATATGGAGGAAAAATCAACGTGCAATTTTTCAGACTAAAATTGTGACTGTGATTTAAAATGGGACGAAAAATCCAGGTTTGATGTGCTTGTTTGTGATTATATATCAGTATGGCTATAAAATAATAATAATAGGCTAAACAATTAAATAAAACAAAATAATTCATTTTATTCTTGTAATATTTCACAGTAAAATATTATTATCAAATATTTTATTTTACATTACAACTGAAGAAATACAATACTAATATTTATGGTTCTCCTAAATTCTTAATTTTCAAATGTTAAACCATAGAACATTTATTTTCACAGAAAATCACTAGAAAAAATAAATAAATAAATAATTGTTGATAAGTGCTTCTCACTACAAGTATGGGAAGATGGTTGGTGCATGCTGTGCTCCCAAATGCATGTTTAAGCGACTCAAACTCAGAGATGGAGTTTGTGTGGAGCAGCATTTACTGCATATCGAGCCGCTCTGAGATGCTGCAAATATCTGCTCGTGTAAGACACAGCACATGTATTTTATAATCACAGCCTCCGCTTTGATAGTCGCACTAAGCCGTATCACGATTTTGGTTGGTTTTTATTGATTAATCATGCAGCCCTAATATCCGTAAAGCACAAATGGTGTGCGACAAATTAGACACTTGCGTTTAATTCTTAGGCTTACAGGTTTGTTCAAATCCTAGAAGAACCACTCATAATACAAACCGTAAAACTTGAACACCCCCTCAACCGCTGATCAGTGCAGATGGGCTTTAAACATGGCAACGTTCACATTACAGCCTGAGCTGAATTCAGTACTAAACACTCCCTCAAATAGGCCTGAGATTTCACCGTTCCAACTCCATTGTGTGCAACAATACACTTAAGCAAATACATTTGGCTTTTGGGGAGAAAAAAACACCCATTAATTCCAGGCAAAGGGGGACATGAAGCACCCAAACCAGATGTGAGCTCAGTAAACAACCTGAGCCCGAGATGCATTAGGGCAAACATCTGTTAGGAACGCGTGAGCAGAAGAGAGCGAGGGAGGAGAAAGGCTGCACTTGCTCAAAGCAAAAGCACAGACATGTGATTGTGCTTCTAAATAACATTTCTGTAAACACAATTTCCAAAAGGACATTTGGAAATGGCTCACACAAAAGGAAATCATTGACTGGCTCTTTTAATGCAATCCAGCTCCTACCTGTGGCTGCCAAGCTTTGAATGGCGAAAAACAAAAGTCTGACCCTAATTTTAGGATGGACTAGAAGAAAAGCCACGTGAACACAAATGCATATAGTGGCACTCATACATATACAACAAATGCACAGCTTGAAAAAATCACTGGCAGAGCCTGCGGGGAAGGACACTAAAATAGCAGATGGTCGATACTGGTCATTTGCTAGCAAACGAGAGGGCCTACGCTCTCCACCTTTCCCCTCTGCAAGGCCTCCATATGCAGCTCGTAAAAGACATGCAAAACTGGCCTGATGGATCCATCTCAGCACCGGGAAAACGAGCCCCAGGGCGGAGGAAGCAAAACGAGGTGAGGGAACGCTACCCGAAAAGGGAATTCGTGGCCTAATGAGCTACACTGAATGCATTTTAAAGGGACAGTTGATGAAAAAAGAAAATTCTGTCATCATCTACTCCTTTAAATATCGGTCCAAACCTGTATGAAGACTGAAAGAGTGTTGTCTGTCCAGTGTTGTTTTGGACCCCATTGACTTTCATTGTACAGACAACGGTCTTTCAAATATCTTTCATCGTATGGATACAAAACACTTATTTTCTGGTCTACAGCAGTTTTGTTAACTAAAACTAAAACTATTAAAAATTGTTTGTGGCAATTGAAATAAAGCTGAAATAAAAAAGATTTATACATAGAAAAGAAAATTTGAAATTTGGCCTTGGCAACCAACTAAAATAAAATAAGCTGAAGTACTAAAGTAACAAAAACGAAAATGTAATAAATAAATAAAAATTAAAGATATAGAAATATTTAAAATAATTATAAAAATGACAAAAAACGACAAACTAAAACTGAAAAGAAAACTGAAAATATTAAAATAAAATACTTATCATTTAATTTGACATTTTGCCTTGGCAACTAACTGACATGAAATAAGTTGAGGTACTAAAGTTACTAAAACTGTAAAAAAATAAAAGATATAGAAATACTTCAAAAATAATACAAATGAAAACGACAAACGAAAATAAAACAGAAAAACACTGAAATAGAATATAAATATAATGCTAAAGTAACAGAATGTTTGAAATGACACGAAATAGTAATTGAGTTCATTTGCAAAAACAGATATCTCCGTTTTTATTAATTTTCATAAATTGTGTTTTTTTATTGTGTTAGCATGTTTTATTGTTTTAGTTAGCTGTATTTTTTTAGTTATTATTATTTAATCAAAACAACCCAACTGCAGTTTGATTTATATTAATTGGAATGCAGGATTAAAAAAACAAAAAACACGAGTTATCTGATGAAATGAACTCTTCAAATGATAACAGAATTTTGTTTATCTTTCAAAACTTGATTTTTCTGTAACATTCAAGTCTGTTTCACTTTCACAGCTCTGTGCGGACGTGTTTCTCCATCTCTGGCCCACAGCTGCGCACACACACACTCAAACACACACACACACACACACACACACACACGCACACACACACGCTAGCATCATCACATCATTCCAATATGTGTAAACACACTGGGGGATGGTGGAAAAAAGCACTACCCTTAACACAAATGCACACAAGCTGACCTTCCATGCACACACACATGCACTCTCTTCTCTATTTGCAGCGCTGCTCTTAAAACACTCTTCCCCATCCCCTTATCTAAACATCACCCATGTCCATCCCCAGCCCCTGCTGTTTTCACTCACCCGTCTCAGCAGACGAGCTGCCCGCCTGTGTCCACTCCCGATCACGGACTCGCCTTGACTGCATGACCTCCCTCCACTTTTACACACTTGGAGTACCATTGCGCTCATTACTAATACAGGTGGAAACAGAGAGCCTAACTAGAGGCAGAGAGGGAATGGCATATAGGAGCGCACGCTGATAGAGAATAATGAGAGTTCTAGTCGAAGGGGTCACTGTCAATACACCAGCAGAGAAAGAGGGACAAACAACTCTTGTACAGGTTTGAATAGGGAACAACTTTACAATAAGCCAGATGACGGAAGGTGTTACACAAGGCGAGACATCGCGCTCGCCAATTGGTTTCTATTCATTCGGCGTAAAAGCGGTTCAGGGGCGCATCACGTTGGTTAGATGCATGCTCTAATTGCGCGACCGTGTCCGCAAAACCGCACGATCATAACAAGACCCAAGGCCAGAACATTTGCTTCGTGATGTCAGGGATGTAATCCAATAATTCATTCATGTGATATGAGCTCCTGCAGGGGTTGATAGCGACGGCTTTTGAATTCCGTACAGGTATTTCTGATTGCTCTGTGCACATGATGTTGACATTATAGAGCATTTTTGAATTGGGAATTATGAGCGCCGTTTCAATGATCCAATTAATACGGATGGTTTATACCTGACTTTTTATCATGAATGTATCTTTACAGTTGCATAAAAGGTCAAATCGCAGCTTGGATCTAGTCAAACAGATTTTTAAGCTCAAGGACAGCACTTATTTGGGAATAAAACACTGTAAAAGTGAACATATGCAGCTGAAAAGACATTTTTCTACCTGAGTTGAACCTTTAAATTTTTACATTTGAGTAACCAGTGTTTTTATCCAGTTTCTTTGAACTGAATTGAACAAGTTAATTTAGATGTTACTCCACTGATCTCTCTTTAAAAAGTCTTAATTTCAAGAGTTTGTTTTCAACATTTCAGCTTAAACACTGGATGATCAGAGTGTACCAACAGCTTTGTGAATCTCTCATGGTAATGTATTAAGCCTTGTATGGGAATCTGTGTGTATGTGTGTGTGTGATTGAGTTTTAGGTACTATTGACTAAGGAAGGATGTGAGTCCATTGTGGAACAACAATGAGAAGATCTTCCCTCCAGGAGCCCAATTTGACTCTCAATGGGTTTGAGGAACATCTGGGATGAAGGGGTGACAGTGTATGGGCCCCCAGCAAGCTATTCCCTGCCAATTGCATTTAATGCGGGAACACTGTCCAGGACAGGCTGGAAACAAACATGAATGGAGCACAATTATACAGTTACCGCTCTCTTCTCCCTCCACTGTTCATTACCAGACAATGACGAGAGCGTATGACAGCCCCACGTCACAATAATAAAGAGCTTTGTTAGAGGCTTCCAGTC
Organism: Onychostoma macrolepis; assembly: GCF_012432095.1. Lineage (NCBI taxonomy): Eukaryota > Metazoa > Chordata > Actinopteri > Cypriniformes > Cyprinidae > Onychostoma > Onychostoma macrolepis. Next base: position 1,387,218 of record NC_081159.1, read on the forward strand.
TCCTCTATGCTTACAGACACTGCATCATTCACTACATTATAATAGACAATCGATTGTTCTTGGATGTGATGATACATACTGGCCTTACTATTTCACAAACACAGGCTTTAAAATCCCATTCATACATTGTTTTCAACCTGTATGTATGCTTTTGGTCATTTTAGGGTTTTTATTAAGACAATATCAAATTGCTCCCCAACCCCTTATTTCAAAGCAGTTTCACTGTCAACAAACAACAGTGAGCTTTAAAAAGTCAGTTATACAAAAAAGGAAGAAAATTACAAACAATAGGGCAAATACAACAGGAAGAAGAAAAAAATAGCCTGCTATACGGAAATTGATTAAAGTAATCAAATGTACAAATAAAGCACTGCATAGACTTCACCATATAAATTAAACATAAACTGATTCATAACATAGTTATAAACAATATTCAGTGAAGAGCAGTGAATAATTCTCTCCTTTTCTTTTGTTGTTTGATTAACAGATGATGACAGACAGCAGCAGGTTTATACAGAATGCACAGATCTAATATAATGACTAGCTTCAGATTAGGCTACTTTTCAAACTGTTTATGTTCACTTAAGACATAACTGACTGTGTTTAGTGAAAACTCACCAAGACGGACATTTTTTGACATATGCAAAGCGCAAAGTAGCCTATATTTGTCCGTGTTTCACGAATCTCGAGTCGCACACACGGAAAGCGCTTTAACTCGTTTTTCAGTATTGTGTAAAAACGGCATGGAGACTTTATATGACGTTACATGATTTGACTGATTTGGATGTTACGTAGAGAGGGCGACAGCGCACTGCATTAAAGGTGCATTATGTTTTCATAACCGCTGGCCAAAATCAAAAATTAAATTGAAATGAAATCATCTTTGAGAGGAAGGGGGGCCCTGGTGTTTCAGGGGCCCTACGCAACATCCATACTTTGCATATAGGCAGGATTTACAATAGGCTATATGATCCCTCACAAAATCTCAAAAACTCAAAAATTCACCCAAGTAATCATTTACTCACCATCAGTCCAAACTTCTACAAATGATTGGTCCATGCAGTAACAATGAACGGTAAATGAATCCAAAAGAACACCAAAAAGTATCACAGAAGTTGTCCTTTCAAAGTTCTCTGAACAAAACAATAGCTTTATCTGACCAACGTGCCAAATTTTAAGTTTAAAAAAGTTCTTACATCCATCCTGGTGCTCAAGTACAAGTACACAAGAAAGCTAATCTATGTCTGATCAATAGAGTGGAAGATCAGTGAATGACAACTTAAATTTCTGTCTCTACTCACAGAACTGCTACTGTAAATCTTAATACTCTTAAGATATCGATTTGACATCTTCAATCACTATTCATTGCATGGAAATCACTATTTATTGTATATGCATGGAAACCAGTAATCAGGACATTTTCTAAAATGTCTCCTTTTGTGTTCCAAACCTAAAGTGCTTGGAACATGAAGGTGCGAAGAAAATACAGTATTTTTTATTCTTAGGTTAACTGTCCCTTTGACCATTTCTCTGAGCGCCCAGCATATAAACACCAGTGTCCACTCCATGCTGTAATTACTGTAATCTCCAGTATGCAGCGCGCACTTATTTTATTATAGACGACCAGTCACAAGAAAAGAAGGAAACTGAGGAAAACGCGCTCTGCTTGTGTCACAGCACAAAAACATCTGCTGGTGGTCAATCTCCAGCATGATCGTGTGATTTATCAACATCACTCTCACGTATTATTTAAATAGCTCATCACTATATAGACATTCATATTCAGTCAATATTCCCTCAGAGATAATCGTTTTATTGTCCTGTGAACGTGGCAGGGACGATGCATTGGCACTAAGAAAAAATAAAAAGTGCTGATGTTGTGTTTCAAATATATAAATCCCTCAATAAACCGTCAGCGTTATTCACTCACTCAATCTAAGATTTTAGTGTTTTATTTGTTTGCGCGTCGCGATGTGTGTGCAATTAAAACCGCACTGCGTTTGCGCCAAGTTATATTCGCCAAAGTGACACAAACTGCCATCGATATTAATGCCGATCCTCTTTTGTTAGGATTTTAAACTTATCTAAAGAATACGGCAACAGTTGGAGCTCCGCCGACAGAAAGACTGACTGACTTAATGACGGTATCAAATATCCTTTCCACCCCCAACGCTTTTACAATAAACGCATTAAAAATAAAATAACCACACAAATTATGTTACGCTGTGACGTCAATTTAAAACAGAAGAAAACACAGCAATAACAGAACACACCGCAATAATCCAGTTGCATTTGTGTCGGAGGCGTCAAACTTACCTCTGGCGAGTCAGTGCGTAACGCTCACGGCGGTCAGCGCGTCCAAAAACGCATGCAAACGCACACAGCGCTTGGTTTCACAAGAGCACCATTTCAAAACGAGGCCAACAAATCCCACATTTTCCAAAGAAAGACTCAGCTCCTTGTGTTTTCCCGCATGCTTTCTTTCTTGACGCCTAGGAGAGCGAGCGGCGCGATGGTCGGTGTCGGTTTACGCAGCGGAACTCTCTCCGTTCACTCCCTTTGTAGTAGTTCTAGAGAGGGAGGGTGTATTAAACCCGTCCAGATCCACTTCTTCAAAGCGGTTCCCCTCCGTCTCAACAACTTGAACCCCGCGCCCTGTTAAAGTGAAGCTCTGAGAGAGAGACAAAGGTGCTCCGCGCAGCTCCGGCTCGCCACACACACTGCGCCGGAGATATACTGCCTCCTGATGGGTATCGCTAAAGCGATGAGGCGGATCGGTGGCTCACAAAAGCTGTACAAACACAGGTCTCCGCCCCAAACTCCCCTGTCCTGTACGGGAACGGGGCCGGAACACCGGAACATCATCATAATCAGACGGAGTGAGGCATTTGTCATTCTCTAATGGACTTCTGTGCTGTAGCCTACTACATTATTGTAATTACTTTTTCTAACACTTTACAGTATTAAAGTGTATGACACAGAGTACCCATGCTGTTACCAGTCATAAAGGCTGTCGCACAGTAAATGTAAAAAAAAAAAAAAAAATTATATATATATATATATATATATACATATATAGAGAGTTCACATATATATATGGGAACTAAGTAGACGACTAGAGAGATACACTGTAATTTTTTTTTTTACAGTGAAAAACAATGTAAAAAATGCTACAGTAAAATGCTAGTTAATTGGTTATGTGTTACCAGATACATTAAATTAGGCCTATATTCAATTTAACAGGATAACATATTTAATTTTACAACTAAATGGGTACTTTCAGGTTCTGGAAGTAAAAAAAGGTGAATAACTTACATCTAAAATCTATAATATTGTCAATAAGTAAAATATTGCATCTGCATCACATAATAGTAATACATAACATGTTTCTTTTCTGTTATCAGTTCAAATACACGGTTTTATATGTGAAATAAAGGGTTATGAAAAAAAAAAAGAAAAAGTTATGCACTGAAACATACTTAAAATGGTGACAGACAGATGGATAGATAATAATAATAATAATAATAAATAATAATATAATGATATTATTACTATTTTATTTAAATAATGTCTTTTCATTTTCGCTATCAGTTGAAATATATGTCAAATGAACGGTGTATTAAGAAATATAAAGTTATGAATTGAAATTTGCATGCACTAAAATGCCTGACAGGTAAATAGATAGATATGTGTGTCTGGGGTTATGATTAAAACAGTAGAGTTGAAGCAGCAGGAAGCAAAACAACAACCCTCGGATAATCCTGTATATTCTGATTTCAGTAGATTCAATGGATTACGGCCGTCTCTGCATTTTAACACTTGAACGAATCTCTCTGTTTGCATCCTCAGCTTAAAACACTCCATCACGTAATATATACTATTTAGAGATAAGCATCTTGACATTGCCAAAGCCGAAGGATTAACCTAAATTAAAAGAAAAGGGTATCTAAACCTTTTTGTGGCATCATATTTCTTTGGAAAAGCACATAAGCAACTATCCTTCATTTTAAACAGTACTGGCGGTGCTTGGAGTAGTCAAGGGACTGCAGCAGATCTGAACGAGGAGGGGCCTTTCTAGAACATTTAGAGCAACTTCAGCTGAGAAGATGGAGCCTTTTATACCTCTCAAACTAAACATGTATAACTGCAGTTGTGACACTCAATTATGGGCAGTGTTCCTCTAGTGTAATCATAATGGAAATCTTCATTATACTTCTGAGTGGCACAGGCTACTTAAATAAAAGCCTCTTGCCCCAGAGGCCCCTCGGATTCACGAATAAAAGCCTTGAGTGGGGAACGGAGAAAGCATAGATATCATTTAGAATCTGTTTGGATGAGGATTTACTCTGGGAGGCGAATCAAATGGATAATGGACACCAGTCCACAGCGGGACCCAGGAGACCACATAGAGACAAATCTACAAAACCTTTCACATTATAACAAAAGCAATCTCCATCATGCCAAGCTGCGTGGTGAAACATGCAACTGCCATGGCATTTTAAAGGTTAATTTGACACAATAAGAAGGTTGCGATTTGCATTTCTGCACTGTGACATGTTTCAATCGATTATCGGATGGGAATACTGAGTATTTATGGAGATCACACATAGCGTACCAGTAGTAGAGCCCTACGATTGCCACGATGTGGAAAACAAATACATAATCACTGAATTTTGCAAATTTTAGATATCAAAAGTAGGGCTGTTCTTTTTAGGAAATCGCAACATCGATTAATGCCTGTGAATATTAAAGCACAAAAAAACTGCTATTGAAACATGAAGTCTGCATGTTCTTAAAATGACTAACTGTTAATGTTTTATGTCTTCATTTGATTGCCACCGAATCATAAATCCAGAAATAACAGGGCCCTGCTATTATAAAAATTGCATGTTTTAAAAGTGTTAAAACATGGAATCTGGGGGAAAATGTAATCTATAAATAAATTGCTATTCGTTTTTTATACAATTCATGATTTCAGTTGATTAGAAATTATTTTAATTATTAGAGACTGAAGTAAAAATTTAATTTTAATAAATATAATTTTTTTAAGATAACATTTAATCTTGGCTGTGAGGTTGGGGGCAACAGTAACATTAAGAAAAATTCAATAAATTAGACAAATTTTTGATCTCTAAAATTTAATTTAACCATTAAAACTGAATCTAGGAAAATTAAAACAAAACAGAAAACACACACACAAAATCCAGAAAAGAAAAAAAAATGGAATTTGGGAAAAATGTCCCCCATCTTTCATAAAATGATGAAATAAATAGCATTAACGTTACATACTATAGAAAGAAACAACCGTGTTGCTTGCATCACTTCAAAGGATTTACAAACCTTGTGTGGTTTTATTTATGTGAAGGTTCTGCCCTTGATGGATGGTTTATCAGGGGTTATTCTCAATTCAGATTAAGACACGGAAGAGGGTGAATCTTATTGATACATGCTGAACCTTGAGCAGATGCTGCCTTTTGAGCGAAACACCTTTCAGCAGCACTCCACCGAAATGCAGAATCACTTTTTGAGTGAGAGTCGACTTTGTCTCTATTCACAGTTCCTGCTTCAGCAAGGTTGTATTAGTCATGTGGAACAAGCACAGCTTGGAATATAGCACACAAAGCAGACAAATGTGGAAACTAGGCCAGGACAAAGAGGTAAGGTGTACACTCATTAGGATGGGGTCCAGAGGTCCAATCCCCAAAGCTACAAGTATAGATATATTACTACTGCTCATGTGCTCTAATTTAGGCCCAAACCACAGTGTTGAAAACATGCACAGTCATGATAGTGAAAATACAGTATGACTGCACTAACAAGGTTACTCATTCTTTATGTGAATGCTTATAAATATGCAATACTAAGATCTATGAATCAATGAAGAACCTTGTGTTACACTTTGTTCTAAAAATGTTATAGTAAACATATTTACAAAAAAATGGAAGCGTTGTAGATACATTCAGGATTAAGATAGGGATAAAAATATAAAAATAAATATAATATTACAATATACATCACATTACAATATATATATATATATATATAAGATCAAAATAATGCAAGATTTTGCCTTGGCTATAACACTATAGGCAACTGTAGCATTAAAACAACAAATAAAAATAAACTCTATGGCAATGGAAAAATTAAACTTAATTTAAATTTCATTTAATATACATCAACATTATTTAGTCAATGCATCTAATCAAGTGCTATTTTTTATATAAATATTTTTTCCCATTTCAAATAACGTAGGTCCCACTTAGTCTTTAGACTTTAAAAACATATTATTCATGACATCTAATAGAATTATTACCATATAAATGTAAAAACTGTATGTGTATGTGAGGTAAAGTGGCTTAATATCCGTTACTTTTGACACATATATATTTTTTTATGCCAAGAGATGTCAAGTAGGTTCGTAGAAGTCTGTGAGCTATGAAGGATAATGCAAAATAAATGAATAAATACATAAAAAAATGTAATAATAATAACAATAAAATGTATAAACGCCCTTTAAAAAAATGTAACACCGGATTCTTGATAATGAGGCTTATTATAGACTTATAAAAGGCTTATAATATAGATATAATACATAAAAACATTGTACATTTATATTATCAACCTCATATTGTTTTTTCGGCCATGGCATTAAAAAAATAAATAAATAATTGATTTATCATCTATTGCAATCTATTGCAAAAATCCCATATGGCTGCATTCGTCATAAATGCATCACTTCATCAAATGCATCACCATCGTTTATCGTGGACGCACATCACCTTAAAAGTGTATTTTTTACTTCAAGTCTTAACTTGGTCCCAACAGCTAAATAAATCTAGAGCGACTAGAGCATTTCCATAGCAGCCTGACTCCCAGGAGTGATGTGGATAGGCTAGCCGTGTCTGTCGTCTAACTCTATTTACCTGCAGCTGAAAGAGAAACGCTGCCAGGTTCAGCTACAGTTCAGGGAGAGAGCCAACATGCTCAGTTCTGGATGACAGGCCTGGAATTGACTTGCACTAGTGCACAGCAGGAAGATGATAGCAGAGCTATCGCAAGCCACGCTATAAGCTAATCTAGAGCAATTAAATGAAAACGATCAGAAAATAACACACAAGGCAGCTTCGATATATAGTTGCTCAGCACTGCAGAATTAAATGGAAATGAGGAAATACAAGAAGATCAAGAACCACACACCACCGCAGGATATAAAGAAGCTGAATCCTATCGTGGCTTTAATACAGTATGTTACCGTCGCCGCTGAAGGGTTGCTGCAGATTTTTGGCGTCTTACTGATGCAGAGACACACTTTCAAAGGGAATGAATGCTGATGAGAACTTGTTTTAGTCGTCGGGTTTAGGTAAACAGCGAGTATCTGGCACAGCATGTAGAGGCCTAATTAAGCCTCGCTTATTCACACAACTCTGTGGCCAGCGCTGAAATCACCAAGCCACTCATTTCGCATGCAAAGCATCTAAGACAGAGCGAGTTGCAAAGAGAATTTCGCTATCACTAATGCATCATCTGAAAGCCGGGAGGTTTCACAGGATATGGATGCTTTGGACAGCTGTGGTAATTCCTTCTGCCTGGCACTAAACTTGCTGCCAAAGCGGTGATGAATTCATTGAATGCTTGAATAAGTTCAGATATGAAAGGAGCCGCCTGAGAAGTTCTGGCAACTTCTCATCCTGCGCCGAAAACCAGCTCAGATCTTTCAGTTCGCGTGGAACCCTGCCCGACTTTTGAAGATTCATGCACAAAGTGCACTGGCACAACTTCGTCCGTAATCTCGGGACGGAGAGCGCCGTGAGGGCTTTCCAAGAAAGACAAATCTCCACATCCCATGGAGAGATACGGCCATCCAGAAGGGTAATTTAAAATCAAGCGCGATAGCAGAACAAGAGAGAGTTCAAATAACCTCAAACACCTTCAACAAATGATAATCGACAATGACAACAGAAGGGAGAGGATGGATTCTGTTTCACAACAACAGCTTGTTCTCAAGTCAAGTCTTTATTTATATAACACTTTTAACAATACAGATTGCATCAAAGCAGCTTTACAGTATTAAATAGGAAAATAGTGCTTCAATAATGCAAAAGGACAATAGCAAACACTCAATTGTTAGTTAAAGGCAGTTCATCATTGAATTCAGTGATGTTATCATGTTTAATCGCAACATATAATCATTGCAGTTAATAGGGTTCATCGTCTGTTTGATTACATGCAATTTGTATGATTTTTACTGTACATTTCTGCCATAGTCACCACTAACAACCCACTCCTAAATATAATGCAGAAACTTAACATTTTCTGTAAAGCTGCTTTGCAGCAATTTGTATCGTGATAAGCGCTAAACAAATAAACTTGCATTGAATTGAATCGTCCAGCTCAGTTTAGCTTAAATAGTATCTGTGCAATCAAGTCGGCGATATCGCTGGAAATTAAGTGTCCCAAACTACGCAAGGAACCAAATCTCCATCGGTGACAGAGATGAAGAAAAACATTTGAGTTAACACCTTAAAAACACCCATAAAAGGCCTTTTTACTGAAAGCCGAAGTTAAGGGCTAATATCCCAAAATGCCATCCGATATGCCGTCTTCTTTTCTCCTCCTCTGAGCTGCTGCGATGTTAGGAGTGCAGAAAAAAATAACTTGATGGATTGCAAAGCATCTACAGTCGCCGGCCAACAGCATCTAATCATGTCCAAGCTACGAAACCCTTTAATGAGGTCCTTGGATCAAATAAGGACAAACTACTCAATCTTAGCTCTTAAAGGTGAAATGACTCATTGTTTTGGCACAAGCATTAGCAAAGTGAACTGCAAAAATAGTGACGGGTTCATTTCCCACCATCTGCCATTGGTTGGTCGAACAGACACTCCCGCCTCAAACCCGCGCCAATCTCATCAGGATGCTAAAACAAACAGATCAACATTTTGATAGCGCCTCAGTGTTTACTCTTTATTGCTTATACTTGTCGCTGCATATTAAGCTGGGATAGGACAAAGCATTTTAATATCCAGAACACACATCAACTATAGTCGATCAGACAACAATAACATCTAAGACAGTGAGTTGACTACTAAAGAACAAAACATTTACTGGAGGTGATATTTGTGACCACAAAACCAGTCATAAGAGTCAATTTTTTAAAATTGAGATTTATACATCACCTGAAAGCTGAAATAATCTTTCCATTGATGTATGGTTTGTTAGGATCGGACAATATTTGTCTGAGATACAACTATTTGAAAATCTGGAATCTGAGGGTGCAAAAAAATCTAAATATTGAGAAAATCACCTTTAAAGTTGTCCAAATGACGTTCTTAGCAATGCATATTACTAAACAAGAATGAAGTTTTGATATATTTACAGTAGGAAATTTACAAAATATCTTCATGAAACATGATCTTTATTTAATATCCTAATGATTTTTGGCATAAAAGAAAAATGTATCATTTTGACCCATACTATGTATTGTTGGCTATTGCTACAGATATACCCCAGCGACTTAAGACTGCTTTTGTGCTCCAGGGTCACATTTGTTTCTTGTTATCAAGTGTAACTAATCGTGTGGGTTGATCTGAGCCATATTCTTGTGTGGAGCGCTTTGACAAATTATGCAACAGCGTCCCATCTCATGGTCCTGTCCTGATCTGGTTCCTCCTCTTCTCAAAACTGTTCTATCTAAATAAATAAAAATGCTAAAACATAAAGTACCGTTAAAAGTTTGGTGAGATTTTTTAAAATGCTTTTGAAAGAAGTCTATTATAGTTTCCAAGGTTGCATTTATATGATCAAAAATACAGTAAAGACTGTAATAATATTTTACAATAAAAAAACTAAAGGAATAACATGTTTTCTATTTGAATAAAATATATAATGTAATTTATTCCTGTGATGGCTGTCAGTCTTGTTTTGTTTTGCTCCCCATGTGCCTTCCTTGCCCTAGTTTCTCCCTGTATGTCCTTATTTGGGTTTTCCTGTTCCTGTCCTCGTTTAGTGTGATTATTAGTCAGTTAGTCTCCTTCTGTCTTTTATTACTCCTCACCTGTTTCAGTTCTTAAGCCTTGCGTTTCCTTGTCTCCATCGTCCGGTATTGTTTGTCTCACCCCCAGTGCTCCATGTTTCCTTGTGGATTATTTCATTAAAGATATTTTATTTTGAAGAATCCGTACTCCAGTGAACGTGACAATGGCAAAGCTGAATTTTCAGTCTTCATATGATCCTTTAGAAATAATTTGAATATGCTGATTTGGCGCTCAAGTAAAAATTCTTATTATCAATGTTCAATATTTTTGTGGAAACCACAATACATTTTTTTTTTCTTCAGGATTCTTCAATGAATAAACAGTTCGAAACAACAACATTTATTTGAAATAGAAGTCTTTTGTAACATTATTCATTTCTTAACTGTCACTTTTGATCAATTTAATGCAATCTTGCTGAATAACAGTATTAATTTCTTGCTGAGCCCAAACTTTTGAAAGAGAAAAAAAATGAATTACAGTGTATGACACAAAATGCAGAATTTCATAACAAAATGCAGTTATATTTTTAATAAACTATAAATATATATATATATATATATATATAAAGATAAAAGCCAGTTGTATTTAGTCAACAAACATCAGCACTTCATTTTATGTACTGTACATGCATTTCGGTTACAAAATGTACATTCTGTGGAGAACATATGAAGAGTTAATTTGCAAAAACAGATAACTCCGTTTTTAACAATTTTCAAAAATCATGTTTTTTCATTGTGCATTCCAATTAATCTCAATCAAACTGCAGTTAGGCTAGAAAATACACAATAAAAACATGATTTTTGAAACAAACTCTTCATATATAGTGCTGACTTTACACTTCTGTTGACGAATTCCAATTGGCTTTCGCTTTTCTGTGTACAAAATGCATTAAAATGGCATTCTGCCATAAAACACCACAATTCACGTCAGGCACAAATTTAGTCGGGTCACACCTGGGGCCCCAAAGGTTTTAGGCCTATTACGAAAGTCTGAAAGGAAATGTTGAACCCCAGCTGGATTAGTTCAGATCTAATAGACTTAACCTCTCTCCTGTCGTCTTGACATACAGCACCTGTGAATAGGTCATCTGATGCAGGAGACACCCTGGGTGAATCTTTGAAGAGACGTAACAAGGAGATAAATAAAAGGTTTATTTATTTATTTTGTTCCTTCCTGCCCCTTCTCATTAACCCCGTGAGATGTCTTGATGAATGACTCGGTAGCGTTTCACAGGTGTCCAATTTACTCTCTGTTTTCGCAGCAGCATTTTGAAGTGTCATTTTGGATTAGTTCATCACTCATTTATGCACTGAAACACCAGACTCACACTCCATCAGCGATAGCAATTAATAAAACACAAAAGAAACGTTCAATCTACAGCACGTTTAGAATATGCAATTAACAGTTATAGCGTCGCCAATGAACCGTGTGAGAAGTTATGAGCAGTGAAATGAAATGGTGAAGTTTGGAGTTGTGTACAGATGCATCTTCACGCTCGTCTGAGAGTTTTTATCGCTACATTGGCTGTCTGACAGGAACCCAGGTCTCCCAAAATGACGAGCTGTCACTCGGCATTACATAACCGGCTGAAGTGTAGTGATTTTTGCATGCGGGTGCACAGGAAGGGATCTGAGATATTTGAGATGTGGGTGGTATTTTTCAATATTGGCAGAAAGTACCAAAACTCATTAACATCTGAGAAAGGCATTAAAAGATGTCGGAAGGAGATGAGTTACACACATCTCTGTGGCTCTAGCAGGAAATTACATGCCGGCGCTACATGATTTCTCGTGAGTGGCACATCCATCGGGTGCTTTAAAAAAAAAAAATCACTTTAAAGCCACTTTTGCTGCAGAAATTTTTAAATAAACGTACAAATGCACAGCCGGGTGGCCGCTCCGGGACGACTCAGGGAAGAAAGCCTAGAATTAAGAGGCTCAAAGGGGAAGAATGTGTTTAGAATTCATTTGCACAATTACAAATTGATGAGAGCGTGTTAATTCCATCTGATAATGTTTAATTAGATTTGAATATGCAGGGACGCTGTTAAATATTGTACAGGGGTGCAGTCAGTCATTCCCAGATAAAAACATAAATCCGTGCCGTTTCTCATTCTTTGGAGTCGCTTGGGATGGATTATTCGCTCATGATGAGACGTATCACACAATTCGTGTTTTCGACAACAACCAAGGCCAACACTCACGGTTTTGCGTCGCGCTATGCAAATGCGTCTTGTGGGACGTAACTAGGAAAGTTGTGAGCACATTTGGACTGTGTTCGAGACTTACTGGGTTGAATCCCCTCTGGCTGCTCCATTGTGCAGCACAGTGAAAAGTGCTGAGGGAGGCATGTTGGCTGGACTCAAGGGACTATACCGGCTCTCTGTTCCTCCCTAGCCAGCCTGTCTCTGGCTGTCTGCTCACTTTAATGAGTGCGCACATACACACGAACAGTTGCCTCACATCACAGAGCGCTCTGATGATAACACGATCCATTAGAATTCAGCTAAGCCCATAAGTTCTATTAGAAGTTCAAAGAGGAAATGTTCTTATTCCGGAACTCTCCTCGTGTTCTGAGATAGAGGGGACCATTGATGTCGTACGAGATGAAATCTCACCTGTGAACCTGGGTGGTAATGTTAAAGGAAACGAAATGTAAATTCAGTCACCCGTGTGACAATATTTCTTCAGTAAATCATAAAAGGAAACATTTCTGAACAATGTTCTATAGTCAATCGTTTCAATATAAATGAACGTGAATGAGGACTGGGGCAACGTAAAAGTGGTCTTTGTCACTAATTGGAAGTCTTGTTCTAATTTTTTATTCTTGCATTTGCTATTCTCTATACTTAAAGTCTCAAGAGTTCTTCATATCAATGTGAACAAATAATGAATCAATTAATCCAGTTCACAAACTGGTTTGAATGATTCGCTCATGAATCCAATTGACCCAGATCAAAAAAAAAAAATATATATATATATATATATATATATATATATATATATATATATATATATATATATATATATATATAAACTTGTGGAAAGTGAGTAAAAAGTGTAAAAAGAGTAAAGTGTCCAGTGGATGTGCACTTCAGAATCTCATCAGAAGTAGTAGGTTTCCCAGTACTTTTCACTTACTGTTTCATGAATCTTTTTATATACAGTATATGTTCATTGCCTATTATACAGTAGGAAAATATGCAATTTAGGATGGAGCCATTGTTCTTTGGAGTGGCATCTTTTCAGTGAATCCAGTTGATCCAGTTCACAAAACTGGTCTGAATGATTTATTCATGAATCAAAATGATCTGCTTCTAAAGTTCAGCTCATTGATGCAATGATTTGGATTGAATTGCATGTTAAATTTCATTTGTTCATCATACATGGCTTGAGAAGACTTGGATTACAGTGCACAAGCCAAAAAGCTTTTATGATACTTTTGGGTTTTTTGAAGCTTGAAAGCTCCATGCAGCATTCATTATAATTGCATGGAAATGAGCGACTAGTGTATTGAACAGTTCTGCTTTTTGTGTTCAGTTCAGAAAGTAAGTCATGCAGGTTTTGAACAACATAAGGGCGATGACAGAATTTTTATTTTTGGTTGAGCTAATCTTGCAGTATACAGTACATGTTTTTTTCCTTAAGCTGGTCAAACATTGGCCTGATCAGACATCCACATTATGCTGACATTTGCCTCTGGTTCCCACTATGAAAAATACAGAGGTCTGGCTTCATTGCACATTGCTTAGTAACAAGACTGATATGAACCAATTGCTCTCGTCTCTAATGTTAGATCTGCGAAATGCATATATTGTGTAGGTGCAAAAGCCCAAGCAACTGACATTTTCCCATAACACTTTTAGAGATGATAAAACAAACACTGTTGATTTGCAGAAATGGAGGTGCAAATTTAGAAAGCGGTTTCATAAATAGCTTTTCTTCAGCTTTGGTGTTTTACAGTACATATGTGGATCAGTATTTTACTGGTCTGAGATATTTCGAACACTATTTTTGCACAATCACCCTGGTTTAGATCAGCTGGCAACAAGCACTTTGAACAATTGCCACCCCACCCACTGTTCTGAATCAGCTAATTTAATCAAAATCACGGTGCACTCTCATAACACGTCCACGTTAATGCGATTTAATCAATTACCCGCCTCATATCTGTTGCCCCAGACACACTTGTGGCTTTTAAGGCAACTGATATCATGTGCTCAGAGCAAACACAATGCAAGCAAATGTGTTGAAAGGATCCCAGCAGATGCCAGTCTTTCATACAGCACCAGTTGTTCAAAACATGCATGCTGCTTCTCAAAAAAGCATTTTTTTTGTTGGTGTGGCCCTGGCCTTTGATAACCCCACCAAGATCGTCAATGCCCACCCTTGCCCTTTCGTATCAATACCACGCTGTTCTGCTGTGCATTCAGGGTCCGCTGGAGTCCATAGGCATGCACGTCGTCCTAAAGGGCAAATTATTCATTTCGGGAAAGTTCAGCCAGTATTCATCTGTCTGCTAAATACCTATTGGCCTGAGAGTCATTTCCGGCCTCCGCTGCTGGCAAACGTCATTTAGAGAGGCGATGGTTTCGGAGCGGCCCTTTCATTTCATCTGAGAAGAGAGGCAAACATTTATTTTAATTTCATCGCATGGTGTTCTTCTTAAAGATTCATTTTCATTTATTAATCCTCCCACATGTGCTTTTCAGCTTTAGATTTGTGTGTCTTTAAACGTCCACCTCGGCAGGTCAAAGGAATCTCCGCTGACCGGCTGGAATTAAAAGCGTAATTGATATTCACATGGCGGAATGGACCTCCATCTTCAACAACAGCCAGACTATTTGCAATAAACCTCACTGGTTAACTAGCTGGATTAGAATCTGTTGGCTTTGTGTGAATTTTGAGTGCCTGCATGATGTGATTTTGCCAGACATGTTCCTGGATCAACATTTTTTGGTTCTTCTTCCTATCAAAGCAATACTAAGAAGTTATTATTTATGGCTATTAGAAGTCAACCCCAAAATCAACCAACTCCAACCATAACCTTGACCAAAAACTTTATTACAAAAAGTTCTTACAAATTTTGTTCAAGAGCTCAAGTTTAACCTTAACCATAAAATCTGATTGGTTGATCCAAGAAAGCAAAAACAAAATCACACTGATTAAGATATTAAGAAATAAATGATTAGCAAATATAAAATCAAATTGATTCTATTAGAATTACGGTATATTACATTATATTATTTTATTATAACAATATATAATAAATTCAGTAAAATTAAATTAAATTAAATTAAATTAAATTAAATTAAATTAAATTAAATTAAATTAAATTAAATTAAATTAAATTAAATTAAATTAAATTAAATTAAATTAAATTAAATTAAATTATTAAGTTGTTCAAGCACCAATTCAAGCCTAAAATCTTTTAGGCTGATCCAAGACAATAACTACATAAGAATATAGTCAATTATATTACATCATCTCACTAGAATTTTATAATATTAAAATTATAAATATTAAGAAATATAAAATTAAATCTGAATTGTATAAGTATTTTATCATACGGTATAATATATTAATATCATAATATATTGATTTATCGGTAGCTACACATATATTCAAATATTAAAATACAATAAATAAATAAATTAAATAAAATAACCATCAATTATGCTTAAAATTAGAGAAAATAACACGTCGATATAAATGTTAATGGACCAAATGATTTTTTTTCTTCTTCTCCAGATCAACTGTGAATAAGTTGTTCAAACACCAGCAGGTCATAAAGACCCCCCCCAACTCATATAATCACATATGCTGTTCTGCTGACTGAAAACACACACACACACACGCACTGTGCACATTACACAACCACAACCACTTTTCCAGCAGCAGTGTGTCTGGCAGTCAGAAACAGAGAGTACAGTATCAACGAATACAGTTCGGCTTTTGTGCGAACATGAATTGTGCATTTATGACTACAGAGCGCCCGCCCCTCGCTACTCCCACTAATAAAAGCAGGATTATTACAAAAACCATCAAGTACGACGGCAACGGCTGTTGACTTTACAGGCTCCCCCTTGAAATACTCTAATAATAAAGTTTCTCGTACCAGGCTCAGAGGAGCAATTTCCTAAAGCGTCAATGAGTGTCTTTCTACCGGGAGGAAAATAAAAGAAGCCCAGAGGAATATTTCCTGTTTTCAACACTTTTTAGACATTTCCAATGCCGTCAACTTCATATTTCATGTGCCTTGGCCGATTTAAAGGCCTCTCGCAGGTTTTGCCCACTGATCAAAAATGCATCACAGTGTGAGAGAGTTGCAGTCAGACCGTTTGATCTGTGGCAAATTCAGCCTGTTACGAAAAATACAAATGCAACCCTGGAGACTAAAAGCAGTCGTAAGCAGCACAGGTATATTTGTAGCAATAGCCAAAAATTCACTGTATGGGTCAAAATGATCAATTTTCCTTTTATGCCAAAAATCACTAGGATATTAAGTAAAGATCATGTTCCATGAAGATATTTTGTAAATTTAGTACCGTAAACATATCAAAAATTAATAATATGCATTGCTAAGAACTTCATTTGGACAACTTTAAAGGTGATTTTCTCAATATTTTGATTTTTTTGCACCCTCAGATTCCAGATTTTCAAATTTTCAAATAGTTGTATCTCAGCCAAATATTGTCTGATCATAACAAACCATCAGTGGTGCATAAAGTACCTGAGAGCCAAGCCATACTCAAATAAAAGTACAGATATCTTTCCAGAAAATGACTTTGGTTAAGTCACCGTTTAGAATGTTACTTCAGTAAAAGTCTTGAAGTATGTGATATTTATTGTACTTAAGTATGAAAAGTATTTTTTTTTAAATATTAAACATACTTAAGTATTGACAGTAAAAGTACAAGAAAATGCAAAATGGAAAAGGAGCAAATAAATAAATATATATATAAAAATGTTCATACACAGCTTGAGTAGCAAGATTGTGTTCAGTTTTAACTCTTCCATTTTGTATCTTTGGGTAAGAATAAGAAGCACTTCGTCCGACAGCCTACTTAATCTCTTTCATTACAACATAAGAGAACATTTCTGGAATCTGCATCTGAAATGGCATTTAGATGTATTTACACAGTTTAATGTATCTCAGAGTGGACATGGACACATTTAACCTGCAGTTACAGATGCATAAATAATGTTCTGTTTTAAAAATAAAACGCTGAATACTGATATTTTAAATGATTTAAAACATGAAAAAAATAGTTGAAATGTCAAATTAAAACCGCCGGCAGGTGACAGTAAGTGACTGTTAATGAGTGAGTCATTGAGATTCAACCAATTCATTCAAACGGCTGATTCATTCAGGAACAAAGCATTTGACTGTGTTAATGAGTGAATCACTGAATCATTTATTCAACCGATTCGTTCAAAAAGCTGATTCATTCCATAAGTAAACATCATCCATTCATTGCTCAGAGACGCAAAACAGTGCTGTGATCTTTGTTTGGAACTATTCTCGTTGGCAAAATTGGGCAAAAACAGGCAATATTGTGTCTAAAATGTAAGTCACTTAATGCTAACTTTATTAAACCTGTATAAAATGATTATTACATTTGTTATCATTCTGATATCTGGAGAAAAACGGCACTCTTTGTGTGATATAGATTAAGTTAACTATATTAAGTTATATAAATCTAAAAAGCATACAGAAGCATTTTTGCCATCTACAATTTAGAATGCCTTGAATTTTGAATTTTAATAGACTAATAAATCACATGCGTGCACTCTGTGGGTGTGATTTGGTGATATACTCGATAATGTCAGATCGCACATCATTACAACAACACTTATCATATTATCGCAGACGATATACTGTATATTACACACCCCAGACTTGACTTGAGTGGAAAATTAATCATTCTTGTTTGCACGAGCAAAGTTGTTTTTTAGGAGTCTAACTTGCCAGTGACAGATCACTGATTCGTCAGTTCTTCCAAGTTTATTTTGTAACGAATATGCTTTGGGGAAATGTGTCGGAGTTTTTTTTTTTTTTTTTTTTTATTAATTATTATTATTTTTTTATTATTGAACTTTCAAAATTACAAAATTCAACAGCAAGTTCTTCACATATTTCTCATATTTACACATTTTGTAAGTACAAATTGAGATGATTTCAATAAAATAAAAACAATAAAATAATAATTAATATATATATATATATAAAAAAAAAAAATATATATATATATATATATATGTATATAAAAGGGCAGATCAAAAACAGATCAATAATAAATGTTTTCCTTTTAGAAAAGTAAAACAAATGATAACTTTAAGACTAGGAGTAGAAGTATACATTTTAATTATGAAATGTAAGTGGAGTAAAAGTGAAAGTTGCCTGAAATATAAAAATATAAATATAAATACTCAAGTAAAGTACAGATACTCCCAAAAAATACTTAAGTACTGTAACGAAGTATTATTACTTTGTTACATTACACCACTGCAAACCATACATCAATGTAAAGCTTATTTATTCAGGTTTCAGATGATAAAAAAAAAAAAAACAATGGACCCTTATGACTAGTTTTGTGCTCCAGGGTCACACATGCTAATTCTGCTGAAAGAAAGAATGAAAGAATGAGAAAACAAAAAGCGTTTGTTCTTTGAGTTAGAATAAACAATCCGTTCTGGAAACCAAACCGTAACGAGATGGCGGGCGTTTTGTGCCTGTCTGAAATTTGGGGTCCTGAGGGAAATGAGGGGGGATGGTGTGTGTGTGTGTGGCGGGGGGGTTATGTGGCACTGCTGCATCAGCATGTGTGCAGTAATGCGATAGCAGGACTCCGCCACACAAAGAAAACACGCTTGCTTGAACACTCCCATCTCTGGTCCCCAGGGGTCTGTAGTAATTATGACCACACTAAACCTGCCCTAAACCAGGCCCTGTCTACTGAGGTGCTGTATTCACTGCAGCTGGCCTGTGCTTCACTCCAGATGTGCTTGGACTGGAGAAACTTCAGCCTGGGCAGGTGAAAGCATCGACTTTACATTATAAAATGTTTCAAAAAGTCAATACAATATTTGCTTTATTTTGCATACCATTGAATGTAAGCCTAGGACTGGCGTAGGCTATGTTAAGTGGAAACAAAGTCTTGAAAATAACAAATGGAGAAAACACACAAAAAAATAAATAAATAAATAAAACAAAACTAAGAGAGCAAACAGGAATTGTGTGCGCTCAAAAAAGTAAATCCAGTAACTTCTTAAGTGCACAGAACAAAAAGGTTCTATGAAAAGCTGAAGTTGTCCGCACACTGGAAAAAATACAATCAGACCGAGAAAGGTCTATGAAAGGTCTATCAAACAATAAAAATCTTTTATGAGCACTGAAGAAAGCATGGGCTGAAACGTCTGCTCGTCTGTCTCTGTTTAAAACACTTTGCACTTTTGTCACTTTTTCACCTTTGCAGAAAATAAAAGATATATTTTTGATAGACCTTTTTTGGTCTGATTGTATTTTTCCAGTCTGCGGACAACTTTGGCTACTGTACCTGTTTGACCAAAATCAGAAATCTAAAAAAAAAAAATCATATTACATTATATATTATATTATATTATATTATATTATATTATATTATATTATATTATATTATATTATATTATATTATATTATATTATATTATATTATATTATATTATATTATATTATATTATATTATATTATATTATATTATATTAGGATAAACTAGTGAATAATATTGTTTCTGATATTATTATTCTATTAAGAGTGATTATGTTCAGTTGAAAATGATTCATTTTATTTTATTTTTATTTGCAATTAGTTGCACTAAATTAACATGTTAAGTTGAAAGCCTCAAATAGCAACTGTGTAAACTAAACTAAATAAAATGATTAATTGCATTAAAGTTTTATTGTATTATTTATTTTATTTTGTCATTTATTTATTCATACAATATTGCTATTACTTACTTATATTTGCTTGTTTATATTGCATATGTACTCCATTTTTAGGGCCATAAATGTAATCCCTTAATTTACTGTAACTGATCATAATAAAATAAGGGGATATTATATATAATAACTACATTCTTGTTTATTTATTTTCTTGGGTCAACCAGTCAGATTTTAGGTTTAAGGTAAGGCTAATAAAGAAATGTTGACCATACAAGATTAACAAAAATGAAGTGATTAAACAAGTAAGAATAAACTAACGATGTTGGGTGATAATTAACAACGGACGTCAGTTCTGGAAACACAAAGGCAGAGCAGATCAGATCCGGTCTCAGACCCCAGTAAAGGCTCATATGTCACAAACACAAAACAAAACTGTGTTTTCTTCCACAGACTCTGAGGAAAGATGGAGAAAGAAGGAGGCGTGTTGCTTAATCTACTCCATATGGGACAGATTCAGTGCACAGGTCACATGACTTTACCAGAGGTGGTTTTCTTCTCCTCAATGAGAAAACAAGAAAACAAGGACCAATCAGATCTGAAGCACTTTAAACCAATTCTATTCCTTTACTTTCAACAGTCATGCTGCCAGTTTTTCACAAGGAAGAAACAATAAAAATGTGTGAAGATAATTGTGTGAACAGGTGTCTGTTTATCATACCGCTGCTTCAAACCAGTAGCAAAAAACCCCTGAAGCAAAGAAAACACTGAATTTATAATTGTGTCACAATTATAACTGAGGGTTTTCTTGCCTTAAAAGAACAGTTCACCCAAAAATGAAAACTCTGTAATCATTTACTCTCCCTCATGTTGTTGCAACCATCAGAGCTTCTCCATCACTGGATGCTTTTAAATCCAGCTTAAAGACTTATTTTTACTCTTTAACATTTGAGTGATGCTGTATGTACTTTGAATAGTTGAAATAGTTGAATAGTTTTTCTTTTTTTCTCTCTCTCTTTTCCTTTTCTCTTTTAAATTCAGATTTATTTTTATTGTAAAGAACTTTGGATCAGCTACGGTTGTGTTAAACTTTTGCTCTATAAATAAAATTTGCCTTGCCAACACTTTGTGGAACACAAAAGAAGATATTTTTAGAATGTTTGTAAACAAAAACTTTTCAGTTCCCATTGACATTATATGGACAAAAACACTGCCGAAGTCAATGGGAAAATGAAACTGTTCGGCTATCAAGATTCTTAAAATATCTTTTTTTGTGTTCCTCGGAAGGTTTGGAATGACTTTTGGAGCACTTTGTGTTCCAAAGATACAGGTTTAATGACATGGTAAGTAAATGATGACAGAATTTTCACGAATTTGTTAAACACAGCTTTTGGCTTCTCAAGATGCTAACTGATGGACTGGAGTGGTGTGGATTACTTGTGGATTATTGTGATCTCATTCTGACGGCACCCATTCACTGCAGAGGATCCATTGGTGAGCAAGTGATGCAATAATACATTTGCTTACACTTTATTTTAAGGTGTCCTTGTTACAATGTAATTATACATTTAAGTACTGAGTAAAATTAATTAGTTACATGCAATTACTATATGGTTAGGGTTAGGATTAGGGTTACTTACTTGCATGTAATTATGCATAATTTATTGTTATTGTAATAGTAAGTGCATGTAATGTGTAACAAGGACACCTTAAAATAAAGTGTTACCCATATTTCTCCAAATCTGATGAAGAAAAAAAACTTTTTTCAAAACAAATTTTGGTAACACTTTATTTTAAGGTGTCCATAATACAGAGTAACTACCTTAAATACTTAGTAGTAGCCATTGTACTTACATGAAACAAAATTTACTTACCATGTAACTAAGTTATGAAACAGCCTGTACTTACAGTTTGTAATTATGTAGATGTAACAGGCAGCTACTGTTACACATATGTAACAGACCGAGTCTGTTACACAGCTACTTATGTAACCAAAAGATTGTTACAAATGTGTTGCAGACTTTATACAAAGTAATTATAAATGTAAGTACACAGACATAAGCTACTTAAAATAAAATGTATCAAGAGTGTACTTAAGTGTACTTCATGTGTATCTATACTGTACCTTATCCAGCTGCACCTTAGTTTGATTTAACCCACCAGTGCACAGCTTAAATACATGTAATACCTTTCTAATTACATTACAATTACAGAATATTACACAGGCATAAGCTACATAACATAAAGTGTATCAAGATTGTACTTAAGTGTACAAGCAGCTGTGTAACAGACTCGGTCTGTTACATGTGTAACAGTAGCTTCCTGTTACATCTGCATAATTACAAACTGTAATTACAGGCTGTTCCATAGCTTAGTTTCATGGTAAGTACATTTTGTTTCATGTAAGTACAACGGCTACTAAGTACTTAATTAGGTAATTACTCTGTATTATGACACCTTAAAATAAAGTGTTACCCAAATTTTCATTTTAGGGTGAACTATTCCTTTAAAGGTATTGGTACCCAAAAATGAGTTACAGTACTAACCTCATTTACTTTCCACAAAAAATCCACATTGTATTATTTGTCCATAACCAAACTGACGTTAAGAGCAGCATGTCTGTGCACTCCTTCATTGTGCTCTAACTTTCCTCACTATTTTTTTTAAAACGAAGTGACAGTGATGGCCAGGGGGAAGAGAACATGTTCAAAAGTGTGTTTAGAGGGATGTGATGGTGCAAAAAGGTGGTTTCAGGGTACTGAGGCAAAAGCACAGAGTTCGAGAAAGAGTGGAGAGAGAGAGAGAGAGTGACTGCTGTGCTGGTCTGCAGGCACTGCGGAGGAAGAAACACTGGGCTAATTGTTGCAATCCTGCAGCAGCAGACCTGTGACTGAGACTCAACTGTGTTTTCATTTAGACCGAGCACATCTGGGCCTGGCAGCTCTCTCAAACATCACGGTGCTACATGAACTATCGTCCAAAACAACAAACCTAAATGAGAAACACTGAGTTGTGTTATCTAATAGCTTGAAGATGACTTTAGGGTGATTTGGGGCTTTATGCACGCACTGTTTTCATTTTCCCTCTCATGCTCTCTTTCTTAATAAGGTTGTTGTTGTTCTGAAGATCATGTGAAAACTCGTATGACCGGTTACTGGACGCCTGTGACGTGAGCCCGGAAAATGCGTATGAGTGTGTTTGTCCATGAGAGAGAGAGACGTTTTATTATATTAAATGCTTTAAAAATAGTATATTATATGTTTTTTTTTTTTTTTTACTAGTTTTTAATTATACTAAATTACGGGAGAAAGGGAAGGATGGACAGGATAAAAAAAATAAATAAATACAGTATGTTCCAATCAGCACACATTCATACTACTAGTCCTTTTTCTTTTTCTCCATAGTATGCAGTATGTATACTGTGCATGCATTATGTGAATTTGCTGTATTCCATGCTGTTTGTAACACAGCTAAAGGGTGTTGCTAAGCGCAACAAATCGGTCTAATTGCTTTTAAGAAAATGTACAAATATTCAAGCGATAGTTCGCCAAAAATATATTTTTCTTATAAAATATCAGAAAATATTTTTAAGAAAGTTCAAATCCAAACAACACTAAAAACAACATTTGTATGGAAAATAAAATAATTAAAAATAAAATAATAAAATTAATAAAATAATAAAGTATGTATATGAAAAACAAGTCTTCTTTTGTGTTCCACAGAAGAAAGACATGCATATAGGTTCACAACAACACGAGGATGAGTAATCAACTTTCATATCTGGGTGAATAATGCATTAATGCATAAATCAATGCATCTCTGAAATGTAAACAACAACAGAAGGTTATGTGTGCTGTGCAGTGATATAGAGTGTCACGATAGAGTGGAATATTGTAGCCCACAATGCAATGCTATTGAACATCCCTTAGCCATGAATTAATACATATTTACAGAAACTAGCATTAAAATGCAATGTAAATACGAATGCAAGTCGGTGAATTACATATGCAACATAATTAAGTCAACAACAATGTAGGGTATTACTGCATAATGGGGCATAACGTATTCAATGTAGCACGTTCCAATTGATTTTGCCTCAAGACTAAAATTTTGCATTAGACATCAAGTGGAGGCCCATCACAATTTGCAGCAAAATATCAAACTGATGCTAACAACAAAAGATATGGGATGCTTTAAAAAAGCTAATAAGCCTAACGATGCACAATTAAATGGTTAGTTGCATTTTATTATTTGCATTTTAGTATTGTTTTTCCCTGCCGTCCGCAACACTCAATACAGACTTTCATACCATTTTTGGGTCGTGACCTACCAGTTGAGATCCATTACACTAGTATTCAATCCGAACACAGCCAGGCTCATGTTGTTTGCAATTTGGAGGATGTGCACTAACCGCTAGGCCGTGACTAGGGCGTAATTAGCATCTGCAGGCATTTAAAACAATCCCTGATACACAATAGCAGTAAAACGCCAACAAAAAGCAAACTTGTGCTGTGAAAAAGAAGAGATCTGAGAGGCTGACATGAAATAGGAGCCAAGGGAAGAGGTGCTGAGATAACTTTAACAACTATTACTGTGTCCGTGCCAAGTCTGATAGGACAGCTGAACACAGATTAATTCTCGAGAGGTGTGTGTGTGTGTGTGTGAGCTTAAGTTTCTCTTAAGATGGCCAGAGGCTCGCTTCCTCTCCATCTCATCTCTCCTGCTCTCAGCTCATCTGATAGGACCTCAGCCAGCGCTCAGATGGTGATATGCCTCGCGGTTTAACAGATAAAACGCTCCACTCAGTAGGGCAGCCTGCCCAGGCTTTTTTTTTTTTAAATAATACTCCCTAACGTGGAGAAAGAAGGGAAAATGACTCTAACAATGGAACGACAGAAAGCCAGACAACAAAGCAGACACAAAGGGGAAGAGGGATGTAAATATTTAATGGGCTTATTGCTGCATCAGTGTCCTACATAAAATGGGGGTAAAACCTCTAAGGTTTGATAAGCATTTCTTCTCAGTTGCAAAACATACTCATATGTACTGAAAAAGGGGAAAGGGTCTCAGAGAAATTTTTTTATTGCTCATTTAGAGCATTACACTTAAAAAGGTTCTTCACAGCAATTAACCATATGTGACCCAGGACCACAAAACCAGTCTTAAGTCGCTGGGGTATATTTGTAGCAATAGACAAAAATACACTGTATGGGTCAAAATTATTGATTTTACTTTTATGCCAAAAAAATCATTAAAAGTAAAGATCATATTCCATGAAGATATTTTGTAAATTTACTACAGTAAATATATCAAAACGTCATTTTTGATTAGTAATATGCATTGCTAAGAATTCATTTGGACAACTTTAAAGGCCATTTTCTCAATATTTAGATTTTTTTTTTTTCAAATAGTTGTATCTCAGCCAAATATTGTCCTATCATAACAAACCATACATCAATGGAAAGATTATTTATTCAGCTTTCAGATGATGTATAAATCTCAATTTCGAAAATTGACACTTAAGACTGGTTTTGTGGTCCAGGGTCACATTTTGGTTCCACAAAGAACAATTCAATCAAAGGTTCTTTAAAAGAACCATCTCTTTCTTACTTTTTATAATCTGAAGAACCTTCTTTCGCCACAAAGAAGCTTTTGTGAAACAGAAAGGTTCTTCAGACGTTAAAGGCTCTTTATGGAACCATTTAGACAAAAAAGGTTCTTCTATGTCATCATGAAGCTTATATGGTTTGGTATTGAAACAGTTTCATAAAAACATTGGATATTTTATTCTTCTGAAACTCTACACTGCTGTAGGTACTTGGCAATATTTTGATTTGACTTTGTTCAGCCAATAATAATAGAAATTGCAGCTTAAAAAAGCATATACAGGCCAGTGAAAAGATTAAAACAATTAAAAATGATTCATCTTGTTTTTTTTGTTTTTTTTTGTTTTTTTGTAATTGGCTTAACACATTGAGTTACTAAAGAAAGAAAACAAAAACAATAATGAGGCAGATTTGTCTGGCAGTGCTCTTTACTCGTTTCACTTACACCTCTCCACAACACAACACTTTTCCTAATTTTCATCCCATTAAATATCTCAATTCAAACCAATTTCAAAGTAAATGCAATTATAAAAAACAGATTCCACAACTTCTACAAATTAGTGCACTTAAACCTTTTTAAGAGTAAGATTCACTACCATATAAAAGTTTAATTTGGGGTCAGTAAGACTTAATATTTTACTTATAGAGTGTCAGTAATGTACAAGATTAAACGCTCAATTTTCAGTTAAAGGCATTTCATTATTGAATTCAGAGATGTCATTGTCTAGCTCAGTTTAGTTTAAATAGTATCTGTGCAATCAAATCGACGATAATCGCTAGAAATTAAGTGTCCCCAACTGAGCAAGCCAGAGGAACCAGAACTCCCTCTGTGACAGAATGGAGGAAAAAAAAAAACAATCAATCAACTCGATCAATCAACTGATCAAAAGTGACAGTAAATCCATTTATAATTGTTACAAAAGATTTCTACTTCAAATAAATGCAAGTCTTTTGAACTTTATTTATATTATATTATAAAAATGTACAATGTTTTCCACAAAATCACTGAGCAGCACAGCTGTTTTCATTTACATTTAGTCATGCTTTTATCCAAAGTGACTTACAAAGTAGAAGCAATCAGACTGATAATATAGATTTTTCATACATTTTTCAAGATTGATTTCATACAGAATGATTACATTTCAGAATTATTTCTGAAGGATTATATGAGCTGGAAAATCAGCGTTGCATCACAGGTATACAGTGGGGCAAAAAAGTATTTAGTCAGCCACCAATTGTGCAAGTTCTCCCACTTAAAAAGATGAGAGAGGCCTGTAATTTTCATCATAGGTATACCTCAACTATGAGAGACAAAATGATTAAGAAAAAAATCCAGAAAATCACATTGTAGGATTTTTAAAGAATTAATTGGTAAATTCCTCGGTAAAATAAGTATTTGGTCACCTACAAACAAGCAAGATTTCTGGCTCTCACAGACCTGTAACTTCTTCTTTAAGAGGCTCCTCTGTCCTCCACTCGTTACCTGTATTAATGGCATCTGTTTGAACTCGTTATCAGTATAAAAGACACCTGTCCACAACCTCAAACAGTCCAACTCCAAACTCCACCATGGCTAAGACCAAAGAGCTGTCAAAGGACACCAGAAACAAAATTGTAGACCTGCACCAGGCTGGGAAGACTGAATCTGCAATAGGTAAGCAGCTTGGTGTGAAGAAATCAACTGTGGGAGCAATTATTAGAAAATGGAAGACATACAAGACCACTGATAATCTCCTCGATCTGGGGCTCCACGAAGATCTCACCCGTGGGGTCAAAATGATCACAAGAACTGTGAGCAAAAATCCCAGAACCACACGGGGACCTAGTGAATGACCTGCAGAGAGCTGGGACCAAAGTAACAAAGGCTACCATCAGTAACACACTGCGCCGCCAGGGACTCAAATCCTGCAGTGCCAGACGTGTCCCCTGCTTAAGCCAGTACATGTCCGGCCCGCCTGAAGTTTGCTAGAGAGCATTTGGATGATCCAGAAGAGGATTGGGAGAATGTCATATGGTCAGATGAAACCAAAATAGAACTTTTGGTAAAAACTCAAAGAATGCTGAGTTGCATCCAAAGAACACCATACCTACTGTGAAGCATGGGGGTGGAAACATCACGCTTTGGGGCTGTTTTTCTGCAAAGGGACCAGGACGACTGATCCGTGTAAACGAAAGAATGAATGGGGCCATGTATCGTGAGATTTTGAGTGAAAACCTCCTTCCATCAGCAAGGGCATTGAAGATGAAACGTGGCTGGGTCTTTCAGCATGACAATGATCCCAAACACACCGCCCGAGCAATGAAGGACTGGCTTCGTGAAGCATTTCAAGGTCCTGGAGTGGCCTAGCCAGTCTCCAGATCTCAACCCCATCGAAAATCTTTGGAGTCCGTGTTGCCCAGCGACAGCCCCAAAACATTACTGCTCTAGAGGAGATCTGCATGGAGCTCAAAATACCAGCAACAGTGTGTGAAAACCTTGTGAAGACTTACAGAAAACGTTTGACCTCTGTTGTTGCCAACAAAGGGTATATAACAAAGTATTGAGATGAAATTTTGTTATTGACCAAATACTTATTTTCCACCATAATTTGCAAATAAATTCTTTAAAAATCCTACAATGTGATTTTCTGGATTTTTTTTTTCTCATTTTGTCTCTCATAGTTGAGGTATACCTATGATGAAAATTACAGGCCTCTCTCATCTTTTTAAGTGGGAGAACTTGCACAATTGGTGGCTGACTAAATACTTTTTTGCCCCACTGTATAAACATACATTTAAAAAAATATATTAGAATAGAGAATAAGTCAATTTTTTTTTTAAATTTACTTTATTGTTCAATATTATTGATATTTTAATGATTAATGAAGCCTTGGTGAGCATAATATTTTTTTTCAATAACAAAAAAATAAAAATCATACCAACCCCACATTTTTAACAGTACTATTTATTTTTTTATTTTGTTTATTTTTTTCCACACAGAGTAAAGATTAGGTTTAAAAATGAATCACTCTACAAACGACCTTTCAATAATGTTAAGGCTAATGCAAAATAATATGCTGTTAAAAGAAACATTTCAGACTGAAGGAAACATTTCAGTCAAATTTGCCTTTCAGTATTTCAGCCTTTTAGCCTAATTTGCTCTCCATTACTCTAGAAGCTGTGTGGGAGAAACAAATGAATTATTAAAGATCTCATTTGTGATATTTCTTTCCTTTGGGAATGCAGAGATGAGGAAAACTTTGAGATTAGATGCCCATCATGTGTGGTGAAGGAATTGAGATCTTGTTACCACCAGTTGCAGCATCATCCATCCCGTCAATCCCTCTTTAAGCCCTCAGCAGACACTGGTACAATCCATCTCTCTCTCTTTTCTTCTTCCCCACCCTTATGTTTCTTTTCCGTCTCTGTCTTTCTCTCTCTCCCTCTGTCATTCATTGTCCAGACAAAGTCTGGTGTGGACAGACAAGGGCCAGCTGTCCACTACACACCCCAATGGGACGATAAACCCCCCTTTTTTTTCCACCCCAACCAGCCTCCAGTAACATCTGCTGCTTCCACTCACAATATCGCACAAATGAATGGACGGACGTTTATTCAGAGAGAAGCCAAACTGATGTGGATGCAAATCTAACATGACTCCGTGTGCCCCTACGGTTTCAGCGGTGGGACATCTGGACAATGAGTCTCTGTTCTGTAAAAGCTGTTCTCTACCTCTGTTTCTCCCATGCCTGATGCCCACTGCTGCTCTCTGACATGCCAGTACACATAAACATATAAAGACCAATTCAAACCAAGAGAGAATTTACAGCACACTCTTTTTTTTATTATTATTATCATTTATTTATTTTTGCAGCAACAAGCCTTTAAAATCGAAACAATGAATCACTATGAACTCCTTCACACTTTCTGTGACAAAGCAACTTTTTATTTATTTTTTGCTGTGTATGTTGATTTTTCTGTTCGCTCAGCAAAAAAAAAAAAAAAGCACTGACCTATTAAGATATAAGTTTTTGGGTCATGTGTCTGGAACTGGGATTCCAAATAGCCTATCTCAAAAAATGCACAACTGCAAGCGCATTTTATATTATTATATATTTACCATGAATTTTTGTCACAAATTTTTTACCTTATAAGAAGCATTTAAAGTGAAATTAAATAATAAACTCATTGTGGATAAAAAACAAAACGAAAACAGACTATTTAAGTTATGTTTTAAGTTATGTGACCACAAATATTATTCCAAATAGAAATCAGCCTATTTAAATCATTGGTCCAGCCTGATATCACAAGAAAACTTTTTTACGAGATTTAAAATTTATAATATGATGTGATTTGTACAGAAATTTTTATTTTTTAGAAAAAATTTGTTTAGTGCAAGTTTATTTGTATAGTGCTTTTCACGATGCAAATCGTTGCAAAGGAGCTTTACAGAAAATTATAGTTTCTACATTATATTTAGTAATAGTTGATGTCCATATGGCAGAAATGCACAGTCCAATCAAGCAGTTAGTTAATGTCATATAATCAAACAGCCGGTGAACACTATTAACAGCAATGATTATATGTTGCAATCAAATTTATAGGAAAAAATTAAGCATGAAGGTCCACCCTTAAATCTAATTCAAAGGAATTAATTCAACAAAATGTAAAACAGCTGCGAATTGCCATGAAAGTGAGTTGTATTGGTTTCCCAATAAAACCATATTCAGATCACGATTAGAACGAAAAATGTCAACAAAATTAGCATAAAAATGTTTTATACTTACCCCAATACAAATTTTCGTCTGAGACTGGCGTACACAAATACTAATCTGTGAAAGCACCAGTCTAAAGGCCTATAGACTATTATCAAGAACTTTTAGTTCAAATTTTCCCCCATGACAAGCCTTTCAATCAAAACAATGCATCCTTGTGTGAGATTTCTTCCTGTGTTAAAATGACTTATTTTTCATAAATGTTGCCTTTTTTTCTTAAGGTGGAATAAACTCAGTGACTAAGCTTTTGGATAAGGCGGGGCATTTCAGCTAAACATCAAGCTGTTAATGTCATAAGGCCTTAATAAGGCATAAAGGCATAAAGACTGTAATTATAAAGTATTTATAGTATTTTATATTCACACAGTTTGACCCTTCTCACATGAATTTTTCACCTCGAAAAGCTTTAAAGTCAAAACAGTGTATGACATAAAAGGCCTAGTTGCAAAGTAAAGAGCCATAAATGCGATACAACAAAGAGTCAAATTGCTGAGAAAAATTGTTAACCAAATTTGCATTGAAACACCCTTTCCATATTGATACCTTTGATCACAGTTTATCCCGATCATAAG
This sequence comes from Onychostoma macrolepis, assembly GCF_012432095.1. Lineage (NCBI taxonomy): Eukaryota > Metazoa > Chordata > Actinopteri > Cypriniformes > Cyprinidae > Onychostoma > Onychostoma macrolepis. The sequence continues at coordinate 1,418,103 of NC_081159.1, forward strand.
CCTTTTAATCTGATTAATGCATCCCTTTGACATCCCTTTCACTCCATGCAAGAATTACCTTTACATTAAAGTACGTTTTCTGCCATGTTGTCAACATTTTTAGTGTTCAATAGGTACACTCTTAAAAAAAAGTAAAGGTGCACCATGATGCCATAGAACAACCTTTTTGTCTAAATGGTTCCATAAAGAACCTTTAACATCTGAAGAACTTTTCTGTTTCACAAGGTTCTTCAGATTATAAAAAGGTAAGAAAGAGATGGTTCTTTGACTGAATGCTTCTCTGTGGAACCAAAAATGGTTCTTCTATGGCATCGCTGTGAAGAACCTTTTAAGCGCCTTTATTTTTAAGAGTGTAAATAATCTCATGAACCAATAAGATTTAAGACTTGGGTCATGTGAGAATTCCAAATAGACATTAGGTTGTTGATATCATCGCTCCCTGAGTAAATGCCTATTCACACCAAGAGCAACATGACAAAACGCCGCTAATTGCTTGATGAAAATTGCCAGCAAAATTTGCATCAAAACCACTCACACCGAACGAGACGCTAATTTCTTTCTGAGACTGGCACAGACACACACACAAACCTCCAAAGGAATCAAACTGAGACATGCAGAAACACAGACAATTCAAACTCGCACAGACCGATGCAAACACACAATCTGACCTCTAGATCTTCACCTCACTTTGCACCAGAATCTCACCGGCTCACGCACACCATTCCAACACACTGCTCTGATTCACAGCCACTTGAATTCTGTAGGAAGAAATAACTCGTGTATCAGCATTCAAGTCCCAGCAGTCGCCTCTTCTCTCTGTCCTCACTACAGTTTCCCCTTCTTTCTCCTGTGTGTGTGCGTTTGTTTTTTAGCTTGTGTGTCATCAGGCTCACGGTTGAACTTCTGGAGGCGCTGATGTTGTGCCGCTGGGGAGTTCAGGGAGGGCAGGGCTCCTGTCACAGTGGCCCCTGTTTTAAACACCTCACCTCTCCAGGGAGCACCAGGTCCCTCTCCGTAGGCATTCGTGCGGAGCCGAGCTACAGCCTGCTGGCTTCTGGCTGGAGGAAAACGCAGGCACACACACACACACACACACACACACACACACACACACACACACACACACACACACACACACACACACACACACACACACACACACACTTGTTTCTGTGAATTGTGGGGACTTTCCATAGACTTTTACTTTTAGACAGACCAAACTATATTTTCTATGCCCTAACCCTAAACCTACCCCTTACAGAGAACCTGCTTGCATTGTTACACTTTCAGATAAACATCATTTACTATTTAAAAATAAAAATTTCCTCGTGGGCCACAGTCCCCACAATGTCAAAAATTTCAGGTTTTACAATCCTTGTGGGCACACATCCATCAGAGTTGCTAATCTTCCATTCACACTTTCATCACAACAGTATTCCTCTGTGCACACACACACACACACTCACACACGCACACACACACACACGCACACACACACTTTGTTCTCATGTCTGGCAGTCTCAAATCCAATGGCACCAGGGAGAGGCTGATGTTGTGTGAGTGTATATTCTGCCTCAGGTGACCAACATAACAGTGAAGGAGAAACTAAAGAGGACAGAGAGTCTGCCGGCCCACACACACACACACACACACACACACACACACACACAGAAAGGAATGTCACACAACACACAATGCAGCTTTATTCTTTCATGGAGAAAGTCTGAGATGCCACCAAGAGAGTAAAACCAAAAGTCCCCGTTCCAAGCGATGCCCTCAGCTGTTGCAATCCTTCTCTGTATATAAACTTTAGTGATGTAATGTCACATAGACTGTTGGGTAGTAGTTAAGCAGTCTCTTCACAGCAGAAAAAATTGTAGCATTGAGAGAAAAATGTGGACACAAGGTTTGTAATCTGGAATAATAGGAAGAGGAATTTACTGATCTATCTATCTATCTGTCTGTCTGTCTGTCTGTCTGTCTGTCTGTCTGTCTGTCTGTCTGTCTGTCTGTCTGTCTGTCTGTCTGTCTGTCCGTCCGTCCGTCCGTCCGTCCGTCCGTCCGTCCGTCCGTCCGTCCGTCCGTCCGTCCGTCCGTCCGTCCGTCCGTCCGTCCGTCTCCGTCCGTCCGTCCATCCATCCATCCATCCATCTATCTATCTATCTATCTATCTGTTTGTCAGTCAGTCTGTCTGTCTGTCTGTCTATCTATCTATCTATCTATCTATCTATCTATCTATCTATCTATCTATCTATCTATCTATCTATCTATCTATCTGTCTGTCTGTCTGTCTGTCTGTCTGTCTGTCTGTCTGTCTATCTATCTATCTATCTATCTATCTATCTATCTATCTATCTATCTATCTATCTATGTCTGTCTGTCTGTCTGTCTATCTATCTATCTATCTATCTATCTATCTATCTATCTATCTATCTATCTATGTCTGTCTGTCTGTCTGTCTGTCTGTCTGTCTGTCTATCTATCTATCTATCTAGCCTATGAATCTGCAAATTCCATCTATCCATTTATCATCCATCTATTCATCCATCCGTCTATCTATTTATCATCTATCTTTCTATCTATCCATTCATCCACCCATCTAGCCTATCAACCTGAAAACCTCAATTTATTTCAATGAACTTTTTTTCAAAGAACATCTCAAGTTTCTCTTGCTTTTCTAGTGAAAACTTAGTCACTTAAATTCATTCTTCTTCCATACATTCAAATTTAAATACCATTTATGCAATTTACATATCTATGCATCCACCTATGCATGCATCCATCCATCCTATTCAAACCTTTTCATCCCAAATTTACTTGGGAAGATATTGCTTTTCTAGTTAAAACCTACAGTCACATGAATTTATACTATTCCTTACATTCAAATTTAAACTGCAATTCTGCATCCTGTTTGGTATCACAATTCAAATTCAGAGATTGTACTATAAAGCCTTTCTACATTCAATTCTGAATGGCACACAAACCTGTTTAGTGCAGCTGGCATGATGATCGTTGCATTCTCTCACATCCATTTTTAAACGTGTTCTGTGTGAATGCATGCACGGCATACATGTTAAAGTGTTTTGTTGTGTGCTGTGCTTGTTTGGAACTGAGAAGCGAGAGGACAGGAGAATTTCTCACACATTTTGAAAACATGGGAACGACTGACAAAACGGTTTGTGTGCCTTGTCAAACTGCAGGCGGTCACTGCAGCGGGAGAGTGAGGTGTGTTTGCGCAGAAGAAAGAAAAGACTGAAAGGTTTGAAGGAGGATCAGCGAGTGTTTGCATAATTCTGTGAGGAATCCACTCTCTCTCACTCTCTGAAGTATGTCACTGAGAGTACAGGAGATCAACAAAGAGGAGAGGAATGAAGTTCAAGGGAGATGAGAAGATGGAAGATCAACTTATAGCAGAGGAGAGAAGATCAAAGGAGCAGTGTTGGGAAGTAACTGACTAAAAGCACCACTAACTTCAATAATTGGAAAAAGTGTTTTTTTTTTTTTTTGAAAGAACTCTCTTATTCTAATTCTTCATTTATTTGGTCAAAATACAGCAAAAGCGGCAATATTTTGAAAAACTCTTTGCAATTTAAAATAACTTTTGTATTCTAATATATCCTAAAATGAAATATATACTTATGATGGCAAAGCTAAAGCATGCATACAATTATTTCTTTAAAAACCTAAACTTTTGACCAGCATTGTAGCTTTAGTTGTGTTATATTCAGTACAAATTTCCCTGTTTGAGTTTGACTCTCTAACCAGCACAGTACATGTCTCTGATTAAATTAAATGATTGGACTGAAATTGTAAAAACATACTGTTGCATTTGTTTGTAGCTTGCAGCATAGCTAACTAATTTTTCAAAGCATTTGACTGACTGTAGTTTAACTATGCTAAATATTATGATGAGATTGTAGCTTGACAAGCAATTTCAAAGTAGCTTCCCCAACACTGGAAAGAAGAAGAGATCAACATAGAGGGGATGGAAAGAAATCAACATACAGGAAAAGAGATCTAGTGAGAAGAAATGAGACAAGATAAAAGGAGATCAAGAGAGGAAATCACAGCCTGATCTCATGAGAAAACTTAAAAGATCCACCCGAAACCCATCCCTAAACTTCATTGGAACGTAAGCAGATTGCACGTAAGCTTGCATTGCTACAAATTTGCCAAAATAGTTACGAACTGCCGTGAGAGTGTGTTGGGAAATCAACAGAGGAGCAAAGATGAGTTTAAAGGAGATAAACACAGATGAAAGAAGATGAAGAGAGGAGAGGAGTGAAAGAGAGAGGAGGTCAACAGTATAGAAGAGACCAACACAAAGGAGACCCGAGGAGATCAACATGCTGTAGGAGGAGAAAAGATGAGATCAAGGGAGAGAAGAAGAGATCAACACAGAGGAGAAGAGATCAAGGGAGATGAGAGGATCGGTGAGGAGACGAGAGAGAGGCCTTAACGTGTCCTACTCGTGTACCCAGAGAAGAGAGGGATTAGAACGCAGCAAAGTAGGTTGAAGGAAAAGGGCTGAATTAGCACAGGACCCTTGAGAAGCAGATCAAGAAGAGGACGGGGGGAGAGCGAGGGAGCGGTTCGGCGGAGAGATAGGAGGATAGAAGAGAAATGAAATGGAGATAGGAAACATGTTAAGAGGAGATGCAGAAGAAGCGAGAGAGAGGGACGCATACGGCACAACAGTAGCCTGGAGCCAGAGAGCGTAAGCAGTGTGTGTTTGCTTACACATCTCAGTGTGTGTGTACACGCATACACAAGCACTTCGCTTCCCCGCTTGATGGTCTAATCATTACCAAGCCATTTTTCATCTACATCGTCAACGCCAGCCTTTTGCCCCATTATTTCAGAGGTAATGACAAGGTCATATTTAAATGCATCGCAACAAGTATGAAGTACATCAACGCGTGTGTATTCGAGTGCGATTCTGCGCGTATCATCATGGGAGGCTGCAGCCCTAATGTGCTCCAGGAATATCACTGTCGATTGACCTAGAATGATGATTCACATGCTTCTCGTTCTCAAGATCAACTCAAGGATTTGGCCCTCAAGCCACTCGACAGATGCACGTACGTAGCTACAAACTCAGCATAGTAAAACGCCTAGTAAAAGTTACAGAGGATTTGATGGATTTCACAGATACGTGATTGATAGCCGAGGGCTCTTCAGAGTTCAGAAACATCTCCGTCATTTTCATGTTAATAAGATATGTGGGATTTCATCCCGGGATCTTTTTCTTTTTATGTTAATATCTTGATGTTAGCAAGAAATCCGGATATGTCTTTCTTGACGATCTGGACTCTCCATTCCTGTCATCGCGTGTTTCGTGATGACAGCTGGGAAGCGAGGCAATCTCACGGTGGAATTGAACGGATTGGGCTCTGATTGGTTCCTTTGAAGTGTCAGGATAACGTTCGAGCAAGCAGCACTTTCGCTCTGTAATGTCTATTCATGGATTTGAGGGGTTTTTTTTGCCTGCAAAGTCATTTGGTGCAGTCAAATGGCAGCGCTGCTTTTCAAATCATCTCTCATCTTGCTAGGAATGGTGAACTTATGTTTTCAGCTTTTAAAGTGGAACTGTGAATTAGAGCATCGGTGTGCTTTTATGTTTCTCTGTCAGTTTTACATAATGCAGACCTCTGAGAAGTGCTCTCAAGCTCAGACGACACGCCTATAGACTATTCACTGTCTCTCAAGACTACGCCACGCAAAATGGAAAGAGATTTCTCAAAACGGCAAGCTCTGATCAGATTGGCTGCATGGCTTTACACTCGATCCAGAGTCCTAGTGCAAAGGACTTCATGTATGAAGTATGATGGGGAAATCATGTCAGTTACCAGAAGAAAGACTGTCAATGGAGATGTGTAGAGCAAAAACAGTGGCTTTTACAGATTTGGAAACACCCCAGGTTTTGGACATTTCAGCATAAGTCATTTCTTGCCATACATCAAGGAAGACAGTATAATGATTTTCCTTTTTTATAGTTTCTGTTGTTGCTTATCATTGCAGAGTCATCAAAAAATTATAAGGACTTATGCTGATATTGTCCAAAATTGTCTAACCCTAACCCCCTTTTTTTTTTTTTGAGGGTTTCCGAACTTCTTGAGGGGACTGTATGTATTCACAATATATATATACACTACCGTTAAAAAAATTGGGGTTTTTGAAGAGACAATTAATTTTATTCAGCAAGAATGCAAAAGTGACCGTGAACAAGATATTCATTTAAAATAAATGCTTTTGAAAAATTCTTATATTCACCAAAGAATCCTGAAAAAAAAAAATAATAAATAAAATATCAGTGTTCCGACAGAAATATAAAGCAGCAAAACTGTTTTCAACATTGATAATAAATGGACCAAGTCTAAAAAATTCAGCTTTACCATCAGAGGAATACATCACATTTTAAAACAAAATAGAAAAGAGTTATTTTAAATTGTACTAATATTTCAAAACATTAATGTCTTACTGTATTTTTGATCAAATGAATGCAAAAAAGCATTTTCAAAAACATTTAAAGTTACAGACACCAAACTATATATATATATAATATATAAATAACAGCATGCATGTGTGTACCCACTCAATTCAATTGCCCATTCACGTCTTAATAAGTGGGATAATGTAACATCAACATCACTATTTCCCAATCCCTAAATATCACAGAACAAAACTGAGACATGCAAACTACAGTTTACATTTCAGTCAGACAGCTTTTTCCTATCTAATGGTGCGGTTGTTGTCCAGAATAATGTGGACCAGACGTTACGCTGACACTTAGAAGTCTGGCTTCGTTAGAATATAGTGAGTGTTTAATGAGCGGGTGTCCTGGATTAGCTCAATGCCAACCGGCATGTATCCGTACATGACCACGCTGAAATAAGAGTTCGTCAAGCTTTGAATTAGTGTGATTTGTTAATGATTCAGTGAGATAGTTCGAGTGGATAATCTTCATAAAGCACGGCTCCTGACGCCTACTCCTCGAGCGAGAACCGGCCCACGTTTAATGAAGACAAACGGTTTACGTTCAGCGGGGGGTATTTACCGATCCCGGGATCAGTCTGGCCGGGGAGAGACTGCGACAGCAGGAGCGTCAGCGGATGATTACGCACCTCTAAGCCAATTGAGGAGCAGGACTGAGGCCAGACAGTGAGAGAGAGAGAGACATAGACAGATGGGAAGAGAGATGAGATACTAATACACAAATACAGAGGGGGAGGGAGCAATACGACAGAGAAATAATCTCTCATTGTATTGCATGTTGACAAATGCCCACCAGTATCCACACAAAGCACCAATGATTTCACACAACCACACAGAAGACAGGAACTTAGATGCAAGCCGGTGGAGAGAGGGAAACCCTGAAATAACACAAGCAGCGGAGCTTTAGATACCTTCTTGTGTTTGCTTCTCAGCGACGTGTGCAGGGAACTTCATTCTTCAGCCTTTTTCATTACAAGCACAAATTCATCAATGTCATAACCCTCTGCTGCACACATTTTCTTATTTTTGAGGGGAAGATCATGGAACATTTCAAACATTTCCTGGATTATTATGCAAAAGTTCCGGTTTTCGAATTCAATTGGACAAGAAGCATTCTAAACAGGGCTGTTTGCCTTTCAGAATTAAATTAAAATGCTGTTTTTAATTTCAACTGAATTGCTGAATTTAAACTGTGGTGGCAAACAAGACATAGGAAGCTCCTTTAATTTAAAGGAAGCACAATTAAAAGGACTTGAAATTCAAAGAAATTAATGATTGATAGATAAACCAAACGACAGGCTGATAGAATGAACAATAGATAGAACAAACGAAATGCAGAACAATAGAATGAATGATAGAACAAACAATAGAATGAACGAAACGAATGAACGATAGAGATAGACAGATAGTTAGATATAGAATGAAATAATGATAGATAGATATACATAGAACAATAGATATAAACGATACATAGATTATACATAGAGCGATAGATAGAATGATATGTTATGCTTGATATGGAATGAATGGGTGCTGCTGAGGCACATAATACATTAATCTGGAGCCCAAGATGGCAACAAGAGGTGATTCCTGTAATCTGATAAGAATCTTATTTTAGAACAACCATCCACTTGAGCTTCTGAAGTTTAGTTTTCTTATGTACTAAACTGGGACATCCTTTTTGAAAATGGTAGAAAAGGTACCAATATTGAAGTATTCTATGGAATTCCTGAAGAGTCTCAAGCAATCAGCTCCTACACCAAGCCCTCAGCTAAGAAAGATCTTATAATGAAGGACTTGCATGGGCACCAACTAGGAAAAGAGGATGCAGAAGGGGTAAGAACACTTTGCGAAAAATTAAGACCATTGTTGGCAGAAGATTTGGATACAAAACATCATGCTTGTTTGGACTGAGAAACAGGGATAAATCTGAATCCAGTTTGATTAAAGTTAAAGTAGAGCACAAAAGGCCAACTAATTATGCTATGGTACCAACTCTTTTGATGACGAACCCAAGTCATTTTGATGGAAAATCATGTGGATGTAGCTGCAATTTCAGAGACTTGGTTTAACCCCCACATGCCTGAGGATTTATTGGATATTGATGGATACACTTTATTTTCTTTATGTTGAACCACACGTCAAGGTGGAGTTGCATTGTACATCAAAGAAAGTGTTCCTTTTATCCTTTAACCTGTATTAGTGTTCCTGATCAACTTGAATGTCTGTGGGTGAAAGTGAGAGCGTCGAGACTTCTGTGGGATATCTCTTTATAAACGCACGTTAAACTTTTTAAATCATTTGTTTAGTTTCTTTAATGTCTTTTTGGAGATGGTCCGAAATGAAAGCGCTTCATGACCATAGACTGTAAAAAAAAAAATGGACGTAGTGTCCGTGACGTCACCCTTAGGTTTCTGAAGAACATTTTTGAAGCTCAAAGTGGGCGGAGATGGCCGTCGCCATCTTGACTGCGAGTCACTCCTGGATAATCGAAAAATGGGCAAAAAGGCGGGATGTGGGTGGAGCTGGTTGCTGAAATCACGCCCGCCAAGCTCGACAGTGGTGACAGCAGCGGCAATCCACCTGTCACTCAAGTGGCCACGCCCTTAATTATGCAGAACTTTAAGGCTTGATTTAATTTAAACGGATGAGTTAGCTATAAAAAAAATTCAACCCCCTCACAGTTGTCATGAAGGGCAAAATTAGCTGTATAGACCAAAATCATTTTTTGAACCAGGCTGTAAACATGTTTTTTTTTCTGCTGTAAAGTTGGGCATTTTAACATGGGAGTCTAAGGGATTGACTCCCTTTTGCAGCCAGCCTCTAGCGGCAAGTCGATGAATTGCAGTTTAAGTCACTTCCGTGTTGGTTTCAAGAGAGATAGCGGGAGGTTGCCACTTGTTCATGACATTTGTTGTGCATGCACTTTATTTTTTCCAAAAATTTGTGTTTATTTGTTATGCATGTTATGTATGCTTATTAAAAACAAGTTTTGTAATAACCAATTGTTCCGGTCGGGACCTTTGACACTGATGAAAATTCAGATTTGGACCTTTGAATGTAGACTTTGAGAACCCCTGGTGTAGTATATTCACAATCATTATATCAGGACGAACTCATTGAGCACTTAATAGCTTCATCTGATCTGCTTCGTACTAAGTACCCAGATATTGGCCTCATTATACTTGGAGATTTTGATCATCTCAGAGTCCAGGATATCTGCTTGGATAACAAATTTTACCAGGTTGTCCAGAATAATACTAGAGGTGATGCGATTCTTGACATGATCATCACTAATATGAAATCAGTTTACAAGAAACCTGAAATTCTCCCTCCCGTTAGTTCATAAGATCATAATTGTGTCTTGTGGAGTCCTCAGGCACAAGTAAGAACACCCCAGTGCATTAAGCGAGTAATACGACCTATGAGAGAGTCTAGTCTGAATGAGTTTTGTGGATGGATTACTACTCAATCATGGCAGGATGTAAATGAAGTAACAGGTACTAACGAAAAAGCTAATGCCTTTTATAAAACTATCTTGCCTGATATTGACCAATATTTTCCCATGAAGACAGTAAAAATGCATCCCTCGGATAAACCATGGATCACTCCATAGATTAAGCGTTTAATCTACCTGAGACAAAAAGCCTTCAAGACCGAGAAATCAAGTTCTCTATCAAAGTTCTACAGGAACAAAGTCCAAAGGGAAATACGTGCGGCAAAAAAATACTTCTATAAATCAAGAGTGGAAGGTAAAATAAAAGGGAGTCCGAGGGCTTGGCACGGCAAAATTAAATAAATGTGTGGATCTGCGAAAAAGGTGGATCGAATTGAAGTTCTGGGAATTAATCCCCAAGGTTTTGTGACAACTGCTAATGTGATCAACACAAAGTTAGTCAAGGTGTCCCAAACTCTCCCACCCCTTAAGTATGCAGATTTACCTTCTTACCTCCCATCTCTACCTTTGCCTACTATCTCAGAATGGGAAGTGTATAGAAGATTGTCCTCTATTAACTGTCACAAATCTCCTGGCCCAGACTTGACCCCTCCAAGAATACTGAAGGAGTTTGCATCATTAATAGCTCCTTTGTGGAAGGTGTTGTTCCCACACAATGGAAAGAGGCTACTGTTGTACCCATACCAAACTCCTCCCCCCGGATATTGAGAAACTGAGGCCAATTTCATTAACATCTCAGCTGTCACAAATTTGTGAGAAATTTGTTGAGCAATGTCACAATATCACACTAAACCTAGACCCTATTCAGTTTGGTAGTCAACAGAACCATTCCACAACACACAGTCTGTTTAGCCTGATGGATTTTGTGTATAAGGCCTGCGAAGAACCAGGTTCAGTGGTTTTGACGCTGTAGACCATACACTGTAAAAAAAATCCGTAAAAATACAGAACAATATACCGTAATAATTTGAAGGAATTTTCCTTATTTAGTTTTTACAGGTGTTTTTCCGTATTTTTTAAATTACGCTTTGCATTGTGGGAACAAGAAGCTCAGTCGATTATCGGCGCGGAAACAGTACTTGAGCAGACGCCATTATTCACAGAGACAGTCTCGGTAAAAATTTAATTTAAAGTCGGATAACTTAGTTGCTTAGTTAAAATGTCTTGACTGATGTAAAGTTGGGATGTGTCAGATGTGCATCGATGTGAGTCATGTTTTAAAGGGACAGCAGTTCATGACATTCATTGTGTTTCTTTGTTTTCTTTTCTAATGACAGGTCGTAATTGCTGCTGTATTGTGCATCCCAAGTACCCCCTGCATTCTTATCAAGGGTTTGTATTCTGTTTTATTTATTAACACTACAGTTTTATTTATGGAAGCATATGGGGAGCAAAATTCAATTTGAAATGCAAAATGGCAATGTATTTCTGTATTTAAATTTTCCCATACATCTGTGCAAAATGAAAATTCAATTATATAATTAACGTTTGCCATTTCCTACACTAGCTTTAATATGCAAAATAAAATCATATTTTAACGCTTTATAAGTTGCAAAATGAAAATGTATTACACAAATTGATTAGATATGTTTAATATGTCTAAGCCAAGACTGTAGTAAAATTATCATTTAATTGCTGTTTTTCCTAAATGCATTTAGACTTAAGGACACTTGGGGTTGCATTTTCATCATAATACCGCATGATAATTGTAGCAAAATGCACTGAGAATTTGAGGATGCATTCTGAGCCAAAGGTGCAGCAAAAGGGTAGCAAAATGCTGATTTAAATGTCTTTTGTTTTTCTTAAATGCATTGACACTTACATATAAGACATTTCAATAACATTTTCATTTAATACCTTGCTATGAATTTAAAGTCAATGTGGATTTGAAATGCATTTGAAAATGCAACACGCCCCTGACCTGTCAATCGTTAGGTGGGGCTCAGCAACAGGACGCACAATAGGTCAATATTCATCGTCAACCAAACGCTTTCCAAATTGACTTATTCATTGCAGGGTATTAAATGAAAATGTTATTGAAATGTCTTACATGTAAGTGTCAATGCATTTAAGAAAAATGAAAGACATTTAAATCAGCATTTTGCTACCCTTTTGCTGCACCTTTGGCTCAGAATGCATCCTCAAATTCTCAGTGCATTTTGCTACAATTATCATGCGGTATTATGATGGAAATGCAATCCCAAGTGTCCTAAAGTCTAAATGCATTTAGGAAAAACAGCATTTAAATGATAATTTTGCTACAGTTTTTGCTTGGATATGTTAAACACATCTAATTAATTTGGGTAAGAATTTTTAGTTTTAATTAACTTAATATTGTGAATAAATAACTTATAAAGTGTTAAAATGTTTTTAATTTGCATATTAAAACTAGTGTAGAAAATGGCAAATGTAAATTATATAACTGAATTTTCATTTTGCACTAAAATTTGGACACATGTATGGCAAAATGTAAATAAAAATACAGAACTACATTGCCATTTTGTGTATTTCAAATTGAATTTTGCTACCCATATGCTTCCATTTTTATTTACCTTTAGGGATGTTCAATACTGACAAACATTAGTAATTGAGTCGTTTATTCAGTTGACTTTATTGAAGTTGTTTGTGTAGGAAAAATTTAATCAATGTTTGGAGTGGCTTTCTGAATTTACAATGTGTTGTTTATAATTTCTTATTTTTTTATTGTTATTGATGATTCCAGATTGCTGTCATTCAAGAACTTATTTCCTCCCCCATTGTGGCTGTGCTACACATTCTCTTCATTTTATTTTAAACATAAAACATCCAGAGGAGATGGCACCTACGTTGGAATTCATACAAATGTAAGGAACATATGTAATGAAACTGTGTATAAAGCATTTTGTGTTGCTGTTTAGTTGAAAATAATCAAAGGGGTTAGTTCGCTCAAAAATGAAAATTGTCATTAATTACTCACCCTCATGCCGTTCCAAACCCATAAGACCTTCGTTCATCTTTGCAACACAAATTATGATATTTTTGATGAAGCCTGAGAGCTTTCTGACTCTCCATAGACAGCAAGGGTCCTTACACGGTCAAGGCACAGAAACGTAGTATAAGGACATCGTTAAAACAGTCCATCTGCCATCAGTGGTTCAATCTGAACTTTATGAAGTGATGAGAATACTTTTTGTACGCAAAGAAAATAAAAACAACTTTATTCAGGTCATTATTTAACGAAAACAGCGTATCCGTGTGGTGCGGCTGACACAGAACAGCGTACGCAGTTTGCGTTCAGCGGGTATTCTCCAAAATGGCGCTACTGTGATGCAGATGCGACGAATTGTTGAATAAAGTCGTTATTTTTATTTTCTTTGTGTACAAAAAGTATTCTTATCACTTCATGAAGTTCAGATTGAACTACTGATGGCAGATGCACTATTTTGATGATGCTTTTCATATTTTTCTGGGCCAAAATATCTTTAATTGTGTTCTGAAGACGAACGAAGCTTTTACGGGTTTGGAACGGCATGGGGGAAAGTGATTAATGACTAAATTTTCATTTTGGGGTGGAGTAACCCTTTAAGTATATCATAAAACATTGTTGACGATCACATGACGGATACAATTGGAGACCACTGGAAATGCAAGTTTAGCATTTTATAAACAATGTTTGAACTGGAACTTGATAATTCAATCTCAACCTGTTCTGCACGTTAGTCTACCCAGTCAACACGTGAGATCACACGATGATCACAGTGACATCACATCATTCTCATACGGTGATCCTCACAGTGTGAGTAATATATGAGCTCATTGTGAACTCAAAAAGATGAGCGGGGTTCTTATTTCTGTCAGACATCTACAAAAGCACTTATTGAAAATTAACAGATTTAGATGATGATGTTTTATTGTTTTGTTTGACGTTACCATCGTGGTGAGTAGTGTTTGCTTTAGTTGGGCTCTTGACCCTTGACTTTATAACATTATATTTTTTGGTGCTGCTGTAACTGTGTTTGTAAAGCAAATTTGTTATGGCAAGGAAAACCAAAAAGAGAATGCAACCAGGCGATATTGGTTTGTTAATGGTGATAACAGTGCAAATATCACGTAGATTCGGTATGCAGTCTTTGTGAGGAGTTATTAATCTAAAGTTGTTAATAACAGCTCTGTAATTATTCAGTATAGGACCCAGCAGTGTCATAATCATTTATGAAGGATTTTAAAAGCATGATAAGGTATAAACATTTTGAACTACTGTGTCATTTAAACACAAAGAGAGACATCAAGAATCAGTGTATGAATCTCAACAATGGTGACAATCAAAAGCTTCATGCTGCAGTGCATGCTGGGTACCTATTCTCTGTGCAGTGAGTGCACTTTGACCTCACATTAGTATGAGCACACAGTGAGGGCGCTGTGAGGTTACACTTTTAGCTCACTGTTACCTCACATTGTGACCTCATCACGAGTATCCTGTGAGCTCATGGTGACATCACTGTGAGATCAAATTGTTGACTGGGTATATTTCACTTTCATTCATTTAATTTCTTTTCATTTCCAGTCTTCCTGTGAAGAAATCCTGAACGAGGGTCGACGGTTCAGATGAAGGGAACCTATGCTTCCAAGACTCATGTATGAACAACTTCGAGAATCCATGTACAATTTGAGCTTTTTTCAAATCTCAACATGGAACTTGGACTGAACATGCAGCAAAAGGAAAAAAAACAACAAAAGTAGTAGTTTCCCCAAGCTGGCACATGGCAAGCGATACTAAAAGCACACAAACACTTGGAGCCCTGCTCTTAATTTAGATTGTATAGTTCTCTTAGTTTCACATTGAAATGTTAGGCATGAGTGCATGAATCTTTGTTCTTTATTTTCTAATGATGTACAAGAAAGTTTTTGTTTTTGTTTTTTTGCAGTACCATGTCAGTTGTAGATGACAGAATTCAAATTTTTTGATGTGAACTGTCCTTTTAAATAACATTTCACTTGACTATTGACTAGAAGTATGTAGCAATTGTTATTAATGACAGCCCTGTCTTTGTATAAATTTTTTCCCATGTATCTGAAAATGTTTTGAATCTTGACTGTTTCACAGTTTAAAACTAAAACACATTGTTAAATTAATTGATGTAATAATATTTTTGTCTTCACCTGTTAAAGGCAAATAAAAGCTACTGAACGCACTTTTAAGAATGTTTATATGAGGTAAAAATAAACCATGTTCAATTTGTATATATTGTGCTGGATTTATTTGCTACTAAAGATAGGCCTATGCTATAATTTTTTAGAAATTTCTGCGAAACGGATTGTCCGTTTATGGTACAGAAGAAAATGTAAATCTACAGAATTTTCCTTTTTAATGTGGAAGGAAATGTCCGTAAATTTAACAGAAAATGTCCTGGTAATTTTCTGCCAGTACATTATCCGTTTTTCGACTGAATTTTTTTTTACAGTGTACAGTAGCAGTGAAGTGCCTCCTGGATCTTGGAGTGAGACCTAGTCTCATTCCATGGATTTGTAATTTTATGTCTAATCATCATCAAAGAGTGCATTATCACGGATATCTATCTGATTGGGAGTATCCTTCATGTGGAGTTGCCCAGGGAACTATATTGGGGCCCATAATCTTCCAAGCACTGATTAACAATGCTCTCCAGGATCAACAACATGACCATGGCCCAGAGATGGACTTCTAATCAGCCCTGTACTCTCCAGCAGACGTTAAATGAACTTGACATCTCAACTCAAAAAAATGCAAGGCCTTACATGTTACCCGCATGAAACCAGCTTGGCCATCACTTTCTATAGATCAGAACATTTTGAAAACCTGTGACTCTGTTAAGGTTTTAGAGGCTACCATCTAGAGTGATTTAAAATGGGATGGTCAAGTGGACCACATGTCTTCCTCAGCCAAAAGAAAGCTTTTTGCTCTCCACCGGCTAAAGAAATTTGGTGTTCGAGATCAAGAGTTGGTTATCATCTATACAGGGTATGTGTGTTAGAGTATGCAGTTCCAGTTTGGCACAGTTCTGATCAAATTAAAAGGTTGGAAAGTGTGCAGAAACGGGTCTGTAAAATCATACTGGGACAAAGGTATCGAGGATATTCCGAAGCCTTCTCACTTCTTGGATTGTGCACAGAAAACAGAAAAATAATTCTGTGTCCCTATAATGACAAATGTTTTTGGGTACCTGTAACAATGCTGAAAAGTCAATAAATCAGTAAATAGAATGATACGTAAAACGATAGACCGATAGAACAATACATAGAATGATAAAATGATCGAACAACAGATAGATAGATAGATAGATATTCAGCATATATGATTCAATTATTTAATTCATTTATATTTCACAAATTCAAATTCCATTTCAGCCTTGTGTGTTGTGGCCAATTCAATTTAAATTCACATTCCTGATTAGAAAGGGAGCCCATTTTTCAATTCTGAATTTTGCACAATCTTGGTTATAGGAATGCACTGGCACGATTCACCGTCTGCATCACTCCAGTTTCATGTATTCCAGACAGACTGTCAGTCGCTGCGATGCTCTACAACACAATAGGTGATTCTGCTTTGGCTTCTTTTGCAACTACTTTCATTGCCAGAGGAAAAATAAATGCCCATAGTGTTTCTAAGATGCAAGTTATTCGATTTTAACTCGCTTATTGAACTGGTGTATAAAAGCCTGCAGCCTACAGCCAAATCACAGTGGCACTGATCTTCAATACAACAGTTCAAGTCGTGTTATTTAAATACCAAAAAGGAATCAAATGCATTAGGTAAATTAATAAGATGTTCAGAATGTTTCAATAAGCAATTCTTCACGATGTTTCCTGACAAATCCATTATTTCTGCTCTGTGCAAAAGAAAATAAGCTGCCATGTATTCACTGCATATGTCTTATCAGAGTGTCCTTGCATCCTGGCATCTCTTAACACAACCAGCAGAGCTTTAGATACATTTTTATGAATGATTTATGTGCACTAGAGAACGTCATTTCAGCCTTCCTTATAGGAAAGAACAATAACAAAAGAGATCTCCTCTTTAAATCTCAATTGTTTCTCCTAGACAAAAATAAGATTAACAAGACTTTGACACAAGTCTCCAGCTTCTTAGGTTTTCTAGATCCTCTAGAGTAAAAATGTCCAAACCAGGGCCCGCGGGCCGAAGTTGGCCTGTGATTATCTTTGATTTGGCCTGCCATGCCATATCACAACAGGAGGGGAAGAAAAAAAACTAAACATGCCATTGAAATAGAAGAAAAACTATATATGTCAATTTTTCAAAAACATATTAAATTTCTCACATTTTGTTTAAAGGGGTCATGAATTGAGAATTCAAATTTTCCTTGATGTTTTGACATGTTAGAGGTCATTGTACTATAAAAGTGAGTTTCAAAACTAAAAACTTCCTCGCTAGACCAAAAACAGCTTTTATTGAAACCAAGATCAGAAAATGTCTTGTTTCAGATTTTGTCACTTTATGACGTAACAGAGCGACGAAAGCCTGCCTCTGCAGAATCAGATCCTTCTGCATCATCACGTCTTTGGCCCCGCCCACTGGAGCATTAGTGAGATGAGATGGAGAGCAATACAGGATCACTGGACTGAAATAACATTACTTTCCAAAAGATCCTAATGCTAGGAAAGTGCTTGTAGAAATGTCCAAGTAGAGCATTATTTGTTTGTTCAGTACATTTAATTGTGGATTCTGTGGGTAAATTATTCACAGGTTTTATGGGCAGACTTTTACTGTAAGATATGTACCAGACAGTAATACCACAACTGTTTATGCATCAGTAAATAAAGCCAGTGACTTAGCGGTCAACTAAACATTGCTTCTCTTAGTAGCATGAAAATACTCAGTTATTTAAATTGTGATTAAATTATATGCATAAAGCATTCAAAGACACTCCCTTTACAACTGCTGTCAATCACACAGCGCGAGTTTATATTCAATGACACTTTTTGATGTAAAAATCAATCAGGATCAAGTACACATCAGGATACATTATCAAATAATAAAAAAATGCAGTTCATGACCCCTTTAACTATTTTAAAATGCAATACATTTTAATATAATATAGTTGGATATAAAGCAACATTTATTTTTGGTCCACAGCCCACAATCACGCTTGGCCCTTCATATTAAAGAGTTTGGGCACCTCTGCTCTTGAGTCTACAAAATGTCTCAATACATAATATCTCAAATGGCTCAGATTTGTCAAGACACCAAAGTCTGCCATCATGAGATTTCAAAACTTTCTCATCATTGTTTAATAGACATACTGTATATACTCAAGCTCTATGTCCACAACAGTCTTATTTTGCTCTGTTTTTCTTTCTCATAAAGGACTTTAAGAGAAACATCAAGACCAACTTGAAACTTAAATAAATCATAAGCGAGAACTTTTTGAAATCTCCTGAACAATGAAGAGCAGCCTTTGAACAATAACTGTTTCTCTCGGTTCTCTATTCTTCACTCTTTACTTTCCCCTGCATCTTCTTTCAAAGGGTAAAAAATTCTAGATTGCTAACCCATTTTCTGACAGTAACAGCGGAAGCACTTAATCAACGGTTTTTAAATGCTTTAATTAAAGCTTCTGTAGGTTGCAGCCAATTGAGCTCGCCGTGAAATAGAACGTGAGTGTTGACCGAAACAAAAGCGTAAAAAAGCGAGCAAGCTGGCACCGGACGGGAAGCTGCTTGCCAGCGACAGACAGACTGTGCCATTTCAAAAGGTTACGGCAGACTGCGAGGCACTTAGACAGACAGAAAATTGCGAAGCTACAAACACACTCGTGCATATGCACACACACGCATTACACGTGGGAAAAGTGCAACTGGTGGCGTATCTCTGGGAGGTGGCCTGCTCTGACCCTTTCCAGTCGAGTTTCTCGCTTCTCTCTCTCTCTCCGGCTTGGCAGGACCCTCCCTGCGCGGTCCCTAATGGGCCGATGATTGTCCTGACCTTCAGTTCAGTTTAGAGATAGACAGAGCAGCCGCATCAGGAAGGGGTGGGGGTCTGAAAGTGATGGAACGCAATGTTGAGAAAGTCAAGCTGGGAGAGTAAGATATCAGAGGAACGACATTAAAAAACAACCACAGAGGGAGAGTGAGGGAGGGAGGGAGATCAAATGAGAAAAATCACAAAATAAGTGTTTTAAAGAGATAGTTTGGACCAAAACAGGGTTACACTCTTAAAAATAAAGCTGCTTAAAAGGTTCTTCACAGCGATGCCATTTTTGGTTCCACAAAGAACATTCAGTCAAAGTTTCTTTAAAGAACCATCTCTTTCTTGCCTTCTTTATAATATGAAGAACCTTCTTTCGCCACAAATAACCTTTTGTGAAACAGAAAGGTTCTTCAGATGTTAAAGGTTCTTTATGGAACCATTTAGACAAAAAGTGTCAAACTCGAGGCCCGTCACATCATCTTATGTGGCCCGTGAAAGCATATGATTGTCTTAAAATAAAAATCTATGCAGCTTTATATCGTATATTATGAAAGTGCGTATCAATACCACAAGTTTC
This sequence comes from Onychostoma macrolepis, assembly GCF_012432095.1. Taxonomy (NCBI): domain Eukaryota; kingdom Metazoa; phylum Chordata; class Actinopteri; order Cypriniformes; family Cyprinidae; genus Onychostoma; species Onychostoma macrolepis. Next base: position 1,437,576 of record NC_081159.1, read on the forward strand.
TGTCTCTATTTGAAGTTCTATTTATACGCAGAAATTGACTTTGGTGTGCTTCGCTTAACAGTATACATAGCAAGGTTTGTTTGTTTGTTTGCTTATTTTGTTTTTATAATAAATAATAAGAAAACAAGTAGATAGACTAGAAACAGAGTAGGGAATATGTTAGTGGGTCATTTTTAAATAAAAATAAAACAAGTCAATTGAGCAGAAAAAGAATAGATAATGCTAGTGTTAGAAGGTCATTACATATAATAAATAAAAATAAAATAAGTAGAAAGAATAGAAATAGAATAGAGAGTGCAAATGTTAAGTTTTTAATTTAAAAAAAAGCAAATAAAATTAGAATTATCATTAGAATAGAGAGTGCTAGAGTTAGAGGGTCAAATGAAGATGAAAGAGATGTGTTTTCAGCCATTTCTTGAAAATAAATAATACAGAGCAATAACATATTTTACATCTATGCAAATGCATATGGAATATTTGTAACTTAAATAAGTAATAATAAAATAAAGAGACAGTTATTTAACAATATGTTAATTTGTACAGTCTTACAGTTACAACCGGCCCTTTGATGGCAGCCATAATGTTGAAGTGGCCCTCAGTGAAAATCAGTTTGACACCCCTGATCTATGGCATCGTGAAGCACCTTTATTTTTAAGAGTGTACTATAGTTAACTAAAAACTGAAACTGAAACAAACAAACAAACAAACAAACAGACAGACAGACAGACAGACAGACAGACAGACAGACAGACAGACAGACAGACAGACAGACAGACAGACAGACAGACAGATAGATAGATAGATAGATAGATAGATAGATAGATAGATAGATAGATAGATAGATAGATGATAGATAGATAGATAGATAGATAGATAGATAGATAGATAGATAGATAGATAGATAGATAGATAGATAGATAGATAGATAGATAGATAGATAGATAGATAGATAGATAGATAGATAGGTGGGTAGGTAATTGAAAAATAAATGTTAACTCAAATAAAATAAAAGATTAAACATATTAGCTTTTTTATTATTTCAGCTAGAAACAAAAGTCAAATTAAAAATTGATAAAAACTACAGTATATAGAGTACAGTATATAGATTAAAAACTACAGTATATACAGTAGGCTGCATAAAAAAAAAAAAAACTGAAACTAAAACAAAGACTACTGAAAATGATAAAAACACACAACCTAACTAAAACTATAACTAAAACTAAAACAAAAACAAAAAAGGAAAATGTAACAATTAAACTGATTCAAAATGTTAATACAAACTATAATAATATTTAAATTATAGCAAAATATCACTGTCCCAAAATGACTATTGGCCTGTTTTGAATCTGGTCTTTTTTTGTGTTTAAATGGTTTTCTCGTTTACAGATGATGAAGGCCTGTGTGCTGAAACCTGTTGGCAAAATAAACAGTTTTCTCCACTCCACAAGTGTTGGTGGAAATAAAATCCCCATTTACTCTTTCTCATATTGTTCTAATCCCATTTAGACCCATACATCTTTCTTTTTTCAGTTGCATATCACACAAATATATGGCTTCTGAAGACTCGCAATATATGATATGATATTTTTATTCTGCTTTTTTTGCCCTTGACAGCTCCATTTCTCATTCACTTTTTTATGATATGGAAAATATCAGGCAGGATATCCTTCAAAAGTCATATTTTGCGCCTAGGTCTAGGTTTGGAACAACATGAAAGTGAGCAAACAACGGAAATGTAATTTTTGGGTGAACTATATGCTGATGCGAGAACATATCGTATTCCTGAGGGAAAGAAGAGCCCGGCGGATGGACAGAAGAGATGTACAGTACCACTGACATTCACATGGCAAAGATAATGCACCAAAAATGAGACGATATGTGGTACGGAAAACAATAATATCAAGCAGCCTGTAAATATAGAAGCAATCACCTGAGGCTGGAACAGACGGAGAGAGAAGGAGAAATACGCACAACTTTATTTAATGAAACATTTCACAGCAGGGAGCTTATCACAATATCTGTGAAGCATTTCACACACAAACACACAAACATAAAGCGAGAGAGTAGGACTAAGAGATAGCGATGGAGAAGGAGAGAAAGTAAAAGCAATCAGTGTTGGAGAACCTCATCATGGTGACTGAGAGCAGAAATCAGCGGAGGAGATGCAGTCCTGAGTGGAATCGGAGCAGACATTTACCTAATGTAATGGAATTCAATTTGCAAGTGTGCCTCAGGTGATCAGTCATTCCACAAGAAACCGTTTTGATCATTGCAAGCAAAATACAAAAAGAAATGTTTTTCTACACAGAGGACCTGATTTGATTCTCCAGACTGAAACTACAAATTGCCAAACCTCACTAACAGAAGTTATGAGTGAATTAAATTTAATGGGATCTAATAAATCATTGCATTTTGACAGACAGAATTATATGTGACCCTGAACCACAAAATCAGTCTTAAGTCGCTGGGGTATGTTTGTAGCAATAGCCAAAAATACACTGTAAGGGTCAAAATTATCGATTTTTCTTTCATGCCAAAAATCATTAGGATATTAAGTAAAGATCATATTCCATGAAGATATTTTGTAAATTTACTACTGTAAATATATCAAAATGTCATTTTGATTAGTAATATGTATTGCTAAGAATTCATTTGGACAACTTTAAAGGCGATTTTCTCAATATTTTTTATTTAATTTATTTTTTACCCTCAGATTCCAAATATTGCACCCTCAGGGCCAAATATTGTCCGATCCTAACAAACCATAAATCAATGGAAAGCTTATTTATTCAGCTTTCATATGATGTATAAATCTCAATTTTCGAAAAATTGACACTTAAGGTTTTGTGGTCCAGGGTCACATATTATATAAATGTTTAACTTCATGACTTGCATCCTGGGATGCATTTAAACAGCATTAAAAGAGTTTTTAAACAGCGTTGAAAGAGTTACCATGCTACACTTGTTGACTTATGTCATTATAAAGCAACTCAATGTTCCTTCGTTACTAGTTCTAAAGTGACATTTTCGAATTAGTAACAGTGGCTTGGGCTCAGATGTTAAACTTTATTTATTTATTTATTTTTATTATTATTATTATTATTATTCTGTTTGTATTTGCATTCTTGGCTAATCTCATGCATTTAAACATGAGTGTTGAGACCAAAAGGTCTAATAAAATAACGAGAAAGATATACTTGGTCAAGTGTTTCCAAGCCACTGACTGGCAGTGCATGAACCTTTAACAATATACCTGGACAAGAGTGTGTCATACTTGAAGTCCCATCTTCTAGTCTCAAGTTAATAAAAGTGAAGTTTCTGTGAGCAGAAAAGAAAAGAGCAGCGAGGGAAATAGAGAGAGGAGAGATAGATAAAGCATGCTCTTTCTTGCTGAACGGAGAAGGATCACAGAGGAAGAGAGCAGGGGGACATGAGGGTAAGAGAGAGAAGATAAAAAACAAGAAGAGAGGAAGAGGGGGAGGAGATATGGAGAAGGGAGGTCTCAGGGAGTAAAGTGACTAATGGTCGACACAGCGCTTGGTTTTGCCTGTTAAACAGTCCTGTCATGGAGGCTTGGATTAGGGTACAAAATTGTGAAGGAAACAGAGAGAGAGAGAAGAGGAGAGAGAGAACAGAAGGGTTGTTATACATTTTTCATTAAGTATCCAGGCCCAAAACCACTTCAAAGAGTTTAGAAGAGGGGGGGGCGGGTAGAGCGATAGAGAGAACGATGGCAGGAAGTATGTCCTGCTTAACCTCAACTCAGAGTCATATGCTAGCCTTGAGGATGTGTGTGTGTGTGTGTGTGTGTGTGTGTATGTGTGTGTGTGTGTGTGTGTGAGAGAGTGTGTGTGTGTGTGTGTGTGTGTGTGTGTTTGTCCACTGTGTGTTTGCCTTGCATTCTGTCTGTGGCTTATAAAATCTGCATCCACAATTCACTGGACTTTAACTTTACTGCAGATGAACTAAAAATATATTTCTTATTTTTGGCCAAAATGGCCAAAACTAGAAAATTTAAGTAGTGAAGCACATACATTGTCATTTTTGCTTTTATCTTTAATAATATTGTATTCTACATATTAACTGTAAACAAACATTTATAATATTAATAACAGAAATCTATCTATTTACCTGTTTGTTTGTTTGATTTAATTTCAGTTTTAGTTTTAGTTTTTAGTTAACTATATCTACAGTATCTATACACTTTTCTCGATATGCGCCAAAAAACATTTGAATAAGTAGTAAAGCATAAATATTTTTATTTTTATTTTAGATATTAATTGCGAACTCGCTCTCAATCCCTATATGTTACAAGTTTGTTTTTCACGATCATAAACATCTTTGAAGAACTATGTATGAATTTCCTTCATTTATTTTCATGGAAGAGTTCAAGGAAAATCAGCCAGCAAATTTCCAACATAAAGTACATGTGAACCCATTAAATACAGTTTGAAAAACATCCCAGAAACCTCATGAAGTTGATTAAAACAACGCTGAGAGAATCTGGACAAAGAAGCTCAGATATTAAGCTTTTATTTGCTTGACATTGTTTGCTCACTGTATAATTCCCATACTTGCATTTATTTCATTTTGAAACTTGAATCTTTCGAGAAAGAGAGAGAGAGAGAAAGATGGTGCTTGACCTCCCAGAGGCAAAGTGAAGCAAGCTGCTAAAAGAAAACTTTAAACAAGCAGTCATTGCTCTCCCTCACAATCTTTCTTTCGCTCTGCCTCTGAGTCAACATGAAGTGGCATTCCCTCCTCATAGTAGTGGCATAGCTGTTGGACCGAGTCATACTATCATCCTCTACCCCATTCAATGACTTAGTGTTGATCTCACACAGACCGTGTGTGTGTGTGTGTGTGTGTCAGTGAGTCAGTGCCGTCTCTAATCTGTGTCCAGTGACCAGCCCTCTGTATCAGTTAACATCCTGACATTAAAAACATGGGCAGCATCCAAAATCTTCTCTGCACTCTGAAAACAAGCCTCAATTTATGTTCACACGTTTAATTTCTGCTCGGTTTATATAATCAGTTAGCATAATGTGTGTTGACGGAGCAATGAATCATTTGGTAAGCAGTCTTGGCTTGGAGTCCGTGCTCGAGAGAGCATTAGCAAGAGCTTGTCCAAGCTCAACGAGACGCCCATCTGAATCTGACAGAGAGTGGCCAGAAGATGAAGAAATTGGAAAAAAAGGGAGCCATTTAGGGTAGAGGGAGGTCTCTTGAAAGAGCAGTGCACTGAGATGACCCCCAAAAAGTAACTTTGCTGAGGAATCTAACAGCACGACTTCTGAGGTTCTTCCTGCCAACTGCATTAAATGTAAAGCTCAAACTGTGAGAGCGTAGCGCTAAAGGATCTGTGGATCTCTCAGGGGTTAGCAGTGAAACGTTTTTGAGATGCATTTAACCTTGACCCTGCAGTTGGTCTAGTGGTTATTGCTTTAGATAAAAGTATTGCTCAAACTGAATATTGCTATTTATGAGTAACATGTTACCGTGTGATGCTATACTTTATATGATTTACTTTACATATCTACTATAGCTATGTAGGGGGTAGTCGTGGCCTAATGGTTAGGGAGTCGGGCTTGTAACCTGAAGGTTGCTGGTTCGATTCTCGCGCCGGCAGGAATTGAAGGTGGGGATTGTGAATGAACAGCACTCTCTCCACCTTCGATACCATGACTAAGGTGCCCTTGAGCAAGGCATCGAACCCCTAATTGCTCCCCAGGCGCTGGAGCAAGGCTGCCCACTGTGTGTACTTGGATGGGTTAAATGCAGAGCACCATTTTGAGTATGGGTCACCATACTTGACAATACGTCACGACTTATACAATAAATACTTTGAATGATGCTGAGATAATACATAATTAATCATTTTGAATTGTATTGAAAATTTAATTGATAGAGATAATCATAAACTTTTTTTTTTTTTTAACCAGGATTTGTATGTTGTAACTCTGTAATATGGATGGATGGAAAGAATGATAGATAAACTGCTAGGAAGAACATTAGACCAAAAATAGAACGATGGATGAATGGATGGATGGTGGAAAGACAGATAGATAGATAACAGTTTTTGTCAGTCGCTTTGGTGCATTTCTCAGATCAGAAATGAAATTCTCAAAACTACTTGTTAAACCTCCACATCATCTAGTCACTTGTGCACATCATAAAAGCAGTTTCTCATTCTTTTGAACTAATTGCGATTGCTTTGGTACATTTATGCAACTGATTATGTACATTTGTCTGCGGTTTCCTACATTTTTGGTTGCTAATATCATGTTGCTCAAAACAGAGGACAACACAAGAGTTACAAATTCTGACGATGGATGAACATCCAGAAAATGATCAGGGTCAACAGACGAGAGGAAGACAGTACAGAGGAAAAACAGAGGAAGAGGCAGAAGAGGCCAAGGACAGAGGTGCATATCAGATGAAATAAGGGCCACTATTGTGGACTATGTCGTCAATCATGGCCTTACAATGGCTGAAGGGTGCAGCTAAATATTGGGAGATCAACCATATCCTCGACAATTCAAACATTTCGAAACAGTCTCTTTCGATCAATATCCCACATACAGTAATGTGTAAATTTGTACTTTTGAAATGGATATATGGCATACATAAGAAGCACAGCCTTCTGCATTTCAGTACAGTAACTGTCATCCAAACTGTTTCCATAGTTTACATCAGGTAATACTAACAGAGTGCACTGTTATATTGACAACATGACTAAGCATTTTGACTATTTTGTTTGTGAACAATGACACAAGGACTTTTCATTCTGATGGCACTGATATGTTCATTGACATGAATACTTACTTTTGAGAGATGAACTAAAGATTTTGAGTAAGTTACAGGCTTTTGCAGGAAATCCATTGTGCGGTGCTGTTTGTACGAATTGTTTTGAGAAATGCACATACTTCTTTGCAAATATTAAGGATGATTTGAGAAATGCACCACAGCGACTGAGAAAAACTGTAAACAATAGGTGGATGTATGGATGTATGGATTAACAGACAGACAGATAGAAAAAGAGACAGATTGATGGATCGAACAACATACAGAAGGAAAGAACAATAGAACGATAGATAGAGCGAGCGATAGAACGATAGAATGAGATAGATAGATAGATAGATAGATAGAACAATATATAGATAGATAGATAGATAGATAGATAGAACGATAGATAATAGAACGATAGATAATAGAAAGATAGATAGATGATAGATAGATAGATAGATAGATAGATAATAGAACGATAGAGCGATAGATTGATAGATAGATAGATAGATAGATAGAACAATATATAGATAGATAGATAGATAGATAGATAGATAGAGATAGATAGATAGATAGATAGATAGATAGAACGATAGATAATAGAGCGATAGATAATAGAAAGATAGATAGATAGATAGATAGATAGATAGATAGATAGATAGATAGACAGATAGATAGATAGATAGATAGATAGATAATAGAACGATAGAGCGATAGATTGATAGATAGATTGAACGAATGAACGATAGATAGATAGAACGATAGAATGGTAGATAGATAGATAGATAGATAGATAGATAGATAGATAGATAGATAGATAGATAGATAGATAGATAGATAGATAGATAGATAGATAGATAGATTGAGCGAATGAGCGATAGATAGAATGATAGAACGATTGATAGATAGATAGATAGATAGATAGATAGATAGATAGATAGATAGATAGATAGATAGATAGATAGATAGATAGATAGATAGATAGATAGATAGATAGATAGATTGAACGAATGAACGATAGATAGAATGATAGAACGATTGATTGATAGATAGAACGATAGATAGAACGATAGAACGATAGAACGATAGAACGATAGAACGATAGAACGATTGATTGATTGATTGATTGACCGATCGATCGATAGATAGATAGGTGATAGATAGATAGATAGATAGATAGATAGATAGATAGATAGATAGATAGATAGAGTGAGCCACAGTTTTGAGATGTCTTCCTCAGCTGTCTCTGCACATTAAACTGGGATGGGAGACATTTATTTTGACAATTAACAAAAGTACACACATCAGCTTTAAAAGAATGTCTATTTACAACACTAAGTACTCCAAGTTTGTTTTCTAAAGCAGTTCCAAAAAGCTTAAAAGAGTGTCACTGTTGACGAAGCAGAACATAACAGCGCACGATTCATTAAGCAGTGCTGAATTCTTTAAGGCAATACACTTGGGAAACTCGCTGCAAAATGCTCGAATAAGTATTTCACACAGGAAACGTTTCTATAAACACGTGCTCCAGATCTTGTGTATTCTGGAAAGGCTGTAGGGTTTAAATGTCACAGACATGAGGTGGCATTCTGTGAGCCGAGCCAAAGGAAGATTCAGGCCAGGATGCATGGGGAAACGAAAAGCACGGCTTGGTCTCAAAACAACAACGAAGCAAGGACACATCGTTTGGTCAATAAGATGTCAGATCACTGAGCTCAGGAGGAGAAAAACAGTAGCCAACAACTACCGAGCGTTCGGCTCGACTGCGCTGGAGAGATCTTGCAGACTATTTGGGCACCGGCCAGGACTTTAATGAAGTTACGCTTCCCCAGTGATTATGTGCGGCCCTTATTGTTAATGAGCCTATTCATAAGACTGGAGTTAAAAAATGGCAGATCCAGCATCATGTGGTCACACTGCACTGGTGTCTACCACTGGTCTAACTTACGCAACCGTAGGTCATGAGTTATACCATCTTTGGTTACTTTTTATCTGCTGGCATTAGCGCTTCTAGTTCTATCATATGACACGCAGCAAGTTATTGTATCATCACATATACTGCATAAAACATCAGCAAGCGCAACAAAATCACACACGCAGTTAAACCCGCTCTAAACCATGCCTAGTTATTAACTGTTCATCTCGCTCGGTGAACACGCTGTTTGCTTTCATACTGGATTCGATGCAAATGTACACAGAGAAGAAGAAGAGTCAACATCCATCAAAGGACAGCGACTGCACTCACTCTAATCTTGGATTTCTATTTCTGCTTGAGGACCTGCTCTCATTAGGCGCCGAGCTGCACGCTGAGGGAAGCGTCTTTTGATTGAAAGTAGTCTGTACCTAAAGAACTATCTGCCTGGAAAGTAGCACAGGAGATAACAAAGAATCACACGCACTTTATATTCCAACACACACTCACATGCACGTATAAAAATGCGCACATAATCAGGAGCGTAGGAATGATCTGAAAAGTGCAGGAGAATGATCTCAAAAGCTTGGCTCATGAATATTAATAAGGTGAAGTTTGGCCAGGTAAGTGGCCGCTAGCCATAATAGGATATGATTATTTGTATGTGTGGTCAGCCCATTGAGGCATCTGCTCAATATAGTTCACACAGAAATGAAAATATACTTTTATATAATATAGTTTATAATTATAAATAAAACATTTCTACCTAAATGATCATAATATTTAAAGAGTTTTGGATTAGGATTAAACTGAATTTTTTTTAGGTCAGCAATGCAAAACAATGACTTTAAAGGAACAGTTCATCAAAAAATAATAATAATAATAAAAAAAAAGATGAGTTTGTTTCTTCAGATTTGGAGAAATGTAGCATTCCATCACTTGCTCTGCAGTGAATGGGTGCCGTCAGAATGAGAGTTCAAACAGCTGATAAAAACATCACAATAATCCACACCACTCCAGTCCATCAAGTGTCGTGTTTTGAAGTGAAACGCTGCATCATGTTAGTAATAAACGAATCCATCTTTAAGATATTTTTAACTTCAAATCGTTGCTTCTGATGAGTCCTCTATCCATAATATTGCTTTCTTCAATTGAATAGTTGAGTCAGTAGAGAAATATGTACAGATCAATCACTGTTTACAAGTGAAAACTGTCCAAAACATGTCGGTATGGTTTTGATGTGAGAGACAAGAAGGAATGGACTTTTTCACTGGAGGAAGTGTTATTATGGATTATGGACTTGTATTTTGGGCAGAAGTGAAAGTTTAAAGTTAAAATGCCTCAATCATGAATTTGTTTCTTATTAACATGCAGCTTTTCACTTCACAAGACATGGACAGGATGACTGGAGTGGTGTGGATTATTGTGATGTTTTTATCAGCTGTTTGGACTCTCATTCTGACGGCACCCATTCACTGCAGAGCATCCATTGCTGAGACACTGATGCGATGCTACATTTCTTCAAATCTGATGAAGAAACAAACTCATCTACATCTTGGATGATTACACACATCTACACTGGAGCAAGGAGAACGCAGGAGTCGAGGAGCACAACCAAAACCTTCTTTTAATGACGCAAGAGCACGGGGGAAAGACAAACAATACCGGACATCAGACATGGGGAAAACCAAGGCTTTTATAATAAACCTAACAAGGGGACTAAAGGGACACACCTGAAATCAAATCAAACTAAACGAGGACAGGAAACAGGAAAAACCAAATAAGGGCAAACAGGAACACACACGTGACAACACCTGAGAGTGAGTACATTTTCAGCAATTTATTTCTTTATTTTAGTGTGTGTGTGTTTTGGGTGTGGGTGAATTATTCCTTTAATGTCGCCTTTTTAAGCAGCTGGCTAAATATTTGGTAACACTTTATTTCAATAGTCCACTTTAGACATTCTACTAACAGTAAGTAACTTTGCAACTACATGTCAACTAGCAGTCATTAGAGTATTAGTAGACTGTCTGATTAATATCTTCTAACACTTTATTTTAATTGGTCTACAACATACAACGTACTGACTATAAGAAACTTTGCAAATATATGTCAACTTATTCTACTAACCCTAAACCTACCCTAATAGTCTACTCTGAGAGTTAGTAGACATGTAGTTGCAAAGTTACTTATAGTTAGTAGAATGTCTAAAGTGGACTATCAAAATAAAGTGTAACAAAATATTCTGTTTCATCCCAATCGTAAACTCTTAAAATATAATGACTTATACATAAAATATATAAATTATACATTTAGATTCAATTAAATCATAATTGACATTATAAATGTATATTGAATCAAATATAAAATATGACTATAAACATAAAATACATTATAAATTGCATATGAAAGGCTGCATATTGATAGCCTAAATCAACACATAAATTGGTATTAGTTAACATTAACAAACAGTTAATGGTTGCTAGGCAGCAGCAAATAGCACAGCAATTTAGTTTAGTATGGTAGACAAGTGGTGTTAGGGAATACAGGCAGACAGAATATATTCTCTTTCTTTTATACAAAATAAAGACATCATTATGCTAATGATGTCATCTAAAATGCAATTTCACTCTTTTATGTTGACTATCCTCATTTCATTCTGTTTTATTTCCTTAGGTCTTTCCTATCTCTCTCTCACACACACACACACACACACACACACTCTCTAAATGAATGTGACGACTCACTCTGTTTCTAACTCTTGGCATTTGGTGTTAAATCAGATTTGAAAAACAATGAGTTAAAAACATTTTATCTATGCGAGAGTGCAAAGACCAAGGACAGCTAGTATCTATCATGCTTTCAAAACCCCAAAGAATGACTCTCTTGACCGAAATACAAAGATGCTCGTGGTGGTTTTCGGTTATAAGATATTTTCCAACAGAAGCTGTTTAGTTCTTTCTGAATCTATTAGACTGTGGAAACATGACACAGTATTCACAACAATTTCCGAGTGAAACATGAGTGAAGAGGAAGAAAAAATGCGGTGGGACTTGCATTTCATGGCAGAATACAGCAAGAACTGAACGGGAGTTTAAATGCTTTCTCTTATTCTGAAACTCTGCTGCCACCTAATTAAACATATGAAGACGCTTTCTCGAAGCTGAAGGTCAAGCTCACTCTCAGAAGCATCTTGACATGCCAGGGTCTTTTTCAGATCTGTGCAACCTTTCATTTAATCCCAAAATGAACATGTTGTTCCAAACCTATATGACGTTTCTGTTAAAACACTAAAGAGGGCGTTTAGTAGAAGGTTTGGGGTGCAAACTAAAATTGGATCCCATTGATTTTCATTTAAAACCAGTTGTGAAAGCCAGACCATTATGGAACAACTTAAGCCTAATTGTGCGATTAAAAATATGTGCAATAACCTTATTTATTTGATACTACCCTACATCCTAGTACATCCCTACATCTATTCCTATTCTATTTTATCCATAGCACACATTTTATTTTTATTTTTTCTATTTTTTGTTTATTTTATCTTATTTTTTTATGATCCGTGTGTTGTTGTTTTCTCTGTGTACACGAAGCTTGTGACACTAAAACTAATTCCTTGTATGTGCAAACATGACAATAAAGCTCTTTCTGACTTCTAAAGAAATGATTTTCATTTTTGGGTGATCTATGATTTACCAGCTATCAGATTACTCTAAAATGTCTCTAAAAGACTACATGTAGCTGTTATTGTCGAACCTCTCCATACAGTATTTGCAGTTTGTATTGCTGCCAAACATGCAGATACACTTGCTTGATAATTGAGTTTATATCTCATCCATGGAGTCTGTGTATTAGAAACATCCCCATTTCCTGAGCCGCAATGTTTGGCTAATGGTGGGATAAATTATCCGAGTGAAAATCGACTGCACTAGTTTATTAAACACGGTGGTCAATTACAAACTGTCCTGATGTTGGGATCTAGCGGACGTGCTTTTATAACAGCGCAAAATCAATGTGATTCAAAGCTAATTTCACTTTGCTGTCAACACGAGGTATTGTTAAATCACCGTTTTGTACAGATTAATGCGATATTCGGTTATCAGTACACGGTTTATACTAATATTTATTGGAAACACAATTTTGATTCCACTTCTCTATGTGAAGCACAAAATCTTTCCCCACACAGGTTGTCATGAAATCTAAAATTGAGTCAATACCAACACCAGCGAAAATGTCACTATTTCGAATGCCGGCAGCAAAATTAATTTGCTATTGAATGGCCCCCTTTATGAAGTTAAATATTATAAAAATGAGAAATGATAAAATGAAACCATAGCCTTCAAGCATTTTTCAATTAAATAAACATTGTTGCATATTTTTCAAGCAATTATTCAAGTAAACAATCAGTGATAATGAACAATGAAACAAATTAAGAGCAGTAAGTGTTTTCCTCGTTTTCTTGCCAATATTGTTGTTTATTTAATATTCATTACAATAAACAACAGCAGGTCTACCAGGCAGCATTTGCACTGCAAGGCCCACAGATCTTCATTCTCTCAGCAAACTGACTTGGTGTTTAAGACACCATCTTGACCATTAAGTGCATATAGTACTGTTCAAAATCAAAAGTTACAGTTACAGTAAAGTCATTTATAATCAGTGTTGAGGAGTAACCAGTTACATGTAACAGAATTACATAATTCAATTACAAGATAAATGTAACTGTAATCTGTTACAGTTACTGAGAAAAAATGTGTAATTAAATTACAGTTACTTATTAAAAAAATGTTAACAATTGCAAAGGGGGTTACATCTGAATATTTGCACACAATTTGATGCTTTGATGCTTATTTGATAACTGTTTTATTTCCTATTTAGGTTTGTGTATATGCTTTATTTTTTAAGATGAACTATTATTATTATTTTTTTTAATGTGTTTTTCTTCCCCTGTCATAGTTATGCAAAGAAAAAAAAGCTGCTAAAGTCTGATTTTGTGGTGGCTGTGCTTTAAAATTAAATTATTATAATCTTAATTCAAGTGATGAAGTATTTTGAAAGTCTCAGTAAGTAATCAGTAATCAGTGTTGAGTTCTACTGTAAGGTTAAACCTGCCTGCTTTAAATGTTTCAAAAATATTAACAGTTGAAAACATTCCTTAGAAATTTTGAAAAGTAATCAGTTACATTAATAAAGTAACAGAAATAGTTACACTACTTATTACATTTTAAACAGGGTAACTTGTAATCTGTAACACATTACATTTCCAAAGTAACCTTCCCAACACTGTTTACAATGTAGCGACTTTAATAAAAAAAAAAAAAAAAATGCTGTTCTTTTGAACGTTTTATTCATCAAATAATCCTTAAAAAGGTTCAGTGAACTTAAGCATTTTAGTACTGACTTCGCTATACTTTTGATGTCTCTCCTGCCCACCATGATATTCGTGATTATATTTGACATTCAAAACTCTGATTCTCTGATGTTGGTTTAAGAAAATAATCACTTTAAGTGAACCGAAATAAAATCAATTTAAAAACTCGGCCTGGAAAATAAGGATCTCTCTTGACGTGCACCGGGACTTTCATTCTCAGCCAATGGCGTTTGATCCTGTGTAGGACTCGTCTATCTTGCATTTCTCTTTGTTCCTACTGCTGCGAATCCTTCGCTGTCATTTCACTTTCCTTCATTTAATATGGAGCTCTTTCTGTGCCTTATCTTGGTGTTTCTACCTCTCCTTCCTCGCTCTCCCCCCGTTGCCGTCATCAAATATCTGAAGTGGAGAAGAGGCTGTCTGACTTCAAACAAGCGCTCCCTATTCTTTATTCTTCTTTGCCCTGTCTCAGCTGCAAGGCACGCTCGGTCCTTCTTTTCTTGAGGAGAGCTTTCTCTCTCGGTCTCTTTCTTGCTTTCTTTCTCTCTCTTTTCATTTGGTTCAGGGAGCATTGATGTGATCTGCCCATGTCTGCACATAATCTTATTACAGAATGAAAGTGAGAACCTCTGTCTATTATGCATGAAGACCATTTTGCTTGAACCATTTAGCTCACAGGTACAGTGTGTCCTACGGATCTCTCAAACAAGACTAAATTATGACCGTGGACGGCATGTAAAGAACTAGCAATTTTTTCTTCTTCCTTTTCAGAAGGCTTTGATAAAACAGCTGAGTGAAACGAGCAGCGAACATGTACAGCCTCGTGCATCAGGGTGTAACATCCACCCAAAACGACATTTAAAAAACCTGTTCTCCATTAAAAAGGCTTCAGGGGAGCAAGAAAATTAAACCTAAAAATGGAAATTTTGTCATCATTTACTCACCCCATACGACTTACCATATTTCCTGGGAGGAATCCTGAAGACTGTGCAGGGCACTTTTCTTCATGGATAAATAACGAATGGGAAAATCCAGTTTTCAAGCTTCAAATATGACACAAAACATCATAAAATAGTCAGTATGACCTGTGCGCTGTTCCAAGATTTGTAAGATACGTATAGTTGCTATGTCATATTTACAAGCCAAATGTTCTTTTAAATCAGATCTTTAAATGAATCTTTTGATTCATCAGAGTATGTTCAGCTCGCTCACTGGAGAAGGGAAGATTGTCAGCGAATAACAACATACATTTCAGTCTTTTTCCTCATACAAAGACATTGTATGTCTTCCAAAAGACTTGGAATATGGCACATAAGTCATATTTGACCTGTTACACTCTCAGAAATAAAGGGACAAAAGCTGTCACTGGGGCGGTACCTTTTCAAAAGGTACACTTTTGTACCTATTAGGTTCAAATATGTACACTTGAAGTACTTTAATGGACTCTTTAGGTACAAACATGTACCTTTTGAAAAGGTTCTGCGCCAGTGACAGCTTTTGTACCTTTATTTCTGAGAGTGTATGATACTTTTATGCTTTTTTTTTTTTTTTAAAGCTTAAGAGCCTCAGTTTCCATTTACTGACTATGAAGTGCATACAGTAAACTACCATTAGCTTTGCGTCAGCACGTTTTTTTTTTCGTTTTTTTTCTTCCTTTTTCTTTTTTTTTCTTTACAGCGAGGATAAATTAATTTGATCAAAAGTGATAGAGCAAAGAAACAAAGAATTTACTGAATTTATGATCATTTTATGGTGTTTTTTAAAGCTTAAAAGCCTCAGTTTCCATTCACTGACTATGAAGTGCATACAGTAAACTACCATTAAAAACTTTGGATCAGCACTTTTTTTTTTTTTCTTTTTTTTTCTTTTACAGCGAGGATAAATTAATTTGATCAAAAGTGATAGAGCAAGAAATTTACCGAATTTATGATCATTTTATGGTGTTTTTTAAAGCTTAAAAGCCTCAGAATTTTGGGAAAATGGGAAATCAATTGCAATTGCATGGAAAAGATTTGTCTTATTTTGGGTGAACAAATCTCTAGGGTACTCACAGACATCGATTTGCAGCAACAAAGCAGTTTTTGGAGATATGAGTGATAGTAACCGTTGGCAATGCAACAATTTGAGCAGAATACAACTTAATGCTAACAATTATAGCTCAGCTACTGATACAGTTGGATACTGCAATAGTGGGAATGCCTTCTGGCAACTCAAAGTCAGTGTGAACACTTCCTTAGATGGATCAAGACAGAGATATGTTACCCCTCAGAGAGCCTTGAACTGCAGAGTTTTGGACTGATGCAACATCGCAAACTTTAGTGACATAGAGATGCGGTCACCTCAGAAGACCTGCAGAACGAGGCTCCGAGATCTGAGCGAGGTGGTGTGAGAGAACTTTTTGCACAGAGGCCGCGAGATGATTTTAAAAAGCTGTCTGGTCCATCTCTTCTCCTGGAGGGGGAGCAGGTGGTTATGAAAGCGGTGTAAACCCTGTAATGCTAATCACCACCATGACCACAGCTCCACTTCAAAAAGAGAGAGAAAGAGAGAGCAGCTTGGCTATCCTTGATACCGGGAAGGGACGGGCAGGGGGAGAGTAGCCTGCAGCTGGATTGAGCTAGAACAGAGAGAGAGCGAGAGGTTTATCTCCAGGGTTGCCAGGTTTGTGTTACAAAGACATCCCCGAAGGCAGTCTGTCAGAGGAGGCGAGGGAGGCCGAGCATGTTCAAAAACGAAAGTGATAAAATGAACGGTCGCGTTAATCAATAGACCGATTTGTGCAAAGCTCAGATGGCTTTAATTTTAAATTATTTAGATAGTTTTCTTTGACGCGGTGGCAGCCCAATTCAGCTTTAATCTCTGTCAAAGGAGGCTGACAGGATAAATACTCCTGCAATTACTAAACGAACTAGTGCTGTCAAATGATTAATCGCGATTAATCGCATCCAAAATAAAAGTTTTGTTTACATTATATATGTATGTGCACTGTGTATATTTATTATGCATATATAAATACACACACATGCATGTATATATTTCAGAAAAATGTTAAGTTTATATGTTAAATATATTTATATATAATATAAATTACATGAATATAAATACATACATGTACGTACATGTAAATATTTTCTAAATATATACTGTATGTGTGTGTATTTATATATACACTATAAACATACACAGTACACACACATATATTATGTAAACAAAAAATTTTTTTGGGATGCGATTAATCGCGATTAATCGTTTGGTAGCACTAAAATGAACCAATCAAAATGCGGATAAAAAAAGTAAGAACTCAAAATACACCCGATATTTCAGATTTCCCTTCATTTGTAGGTATATTGTATGATCAGATATGTGGGGTTGGTATGTTTTTTCTTAATGTTTTGGTCTTTTACGCTCATCAAGGCTGCATTTATTTGATAAAAAACTGTGTCATCTTGTGAATATTACTATTTTAATACATTTTAAAATGTAATTTATTTCTGTGATCAAAGCTGAATTTTCAGCATCATTACACCAGTCTTCAGTGTCACATGATTCTTCAGAAATCATTCTAATATGCTGATTTGCCGCTCAAGAAACATTTCTGAATATTATCAATGTTTTAAACAGTTGTGCTGCTTCATATTTTTGTGGAGACTGTGATACAATTGTTTTAAAATTATTTGATGAATAGAAAGTTCAAAACAACAGCATTTATTTGAAATCTTTTGTGACATTATAAATGCCATTATTGACCATTTTAATACCCCCCTGATGAATAAAAGTATTTTTATCTTACCGACCCCAAACTTTTGAATGCTAGTGTAAGTAGTGAGCAAAAAAATAAAAATAAAAAAATAAATAAAAAGTTTAAAAAAGGCACATTCTCAACCAATTAAAAAAAAAAAAAATATCCTGACCAAGTCAATATAATCACTGAAAGATCTAGTGTATTACTTACAAAATAAGAAAATGCAATGCATGGGGAAATAGGGGATTATTTGGGAAATTTAAATACATACAGCACCCTGCTGCTTTTAGCTGTAAGCCTATTACCCTTAATTGCCTTATTTCTGCTGACACATCAGCACCGCTTCAAAACCAAGAGAGCTGCCTTTCTGTCTACGGCTCCCTCATCAGATATCTCTCTTCTAAGGAAGCATAACAGTCATGAAACCTTGGAACACTACATAGGTAGCAACTAACAGAGACTCGACAGTTCATTTTAACTGAGTTAGCATGTTGCTAACGACACAACACTCTAAGAAGCACAAAAATGCTAAGCACAAGTAAATATTGGCTGCAGTACTACTAATTATGCTTAATTACATTGATATATATTATCAATACATTTCGGTAGCCTACTGAATGAACATTCTAGAATTGCCCTCTACATGCAATGCTGCCTCAGAATTTAACTAAGAGAATGTTTTAAAATCTTTCCTATCTTTTAAAATAGCATCTACCACGCCTTAAAATGCTGCTTTATATAGGCATCTCATTCGTTTTTCTGTAAATCATCAAATCAAGTTTTCTGTTATCATAAAAAATCTATCCATTTGACCAGTCTTAAAGTAAATATATAATCAAGCCATGGCAACAGTTTAAATGTAGCATCATTTTGCTGTAAAATTGCATACTTGGCAACCCTGTTTATCGCCATCATTTTAATTCATATCAAGTCAAAGCTGGAAGGCATTAGTACAGCTGGGTACAGACACACTCACAAACACTTTACAGCTCGACGCTGTGACATTGAACACCTGTATACTGAATACACATACGGTGAACACAGTCACGGTGAGTGAACATATGCTGAAGACAAGACAGGTCTGAAGATGCAGTCCTCCAAAGACTTGCACATCACTGTACGTACAGATCCATATGGCAACGGCTTTAAAACTCATTCAATTAACTGATACATGCAGAACATTTACAGATTATTATATTTGCAGACTGTATAAATGGCTCTTGCATTGATTTATTCAAATTACTTACAGTCATGCTCACAAACACCACAACCACACAAATACCAGTATAATTCAGGCTTTAAGAAACTTTCTAGGTTCTAGGTACTTTTAATCAACAATATATGTATAATGCATTAAATTACAAATGTGTGTGTGTGTATAAAGTGAGAACAATTCATAGGCACATTTTTTTGATAAAAGAGTTTATGTAATCAAAATATAATAATTTGCACTTCCTTCCAAACAACATTCCTTTTCTGCTGACCATTGTTAAATAAAACTAGTAAAATAACTTTTATTATTAAAATAAAGCTGCAATAAAATAAGAATAAACATTTACATTAAAAAAGTTAGAAAATCAGAAATTAGAGAAAGAAATTGAAATTAGAAACAAAAATTAGAAAGATGTTTATAAAATTAAAACTAAAATTACTAAAACTGAAATAAAATAAATAAAAATGAAATAAAATTACTAAAACTACTTGTACTACTAAACTAACTACAATTATAAAATTAAAATAACTTTAAAATGTATACATTTATAAATAATTTGTAAATGTGTCATATAACATGCAACAATGGGTTGTGGACATAAATTCTCATTGACTTTAACACAGAAGACCATTTCAATTTGTCTTACTGTAAATTATTATTATTATTATTATTATTTTTTAATTAAGGGACTAGTGGAAATGATCATCTGTTGCACATCTTTCAAAACATTCCTTTAAGAGGTTTAATGGTATATGTGAAAAATTTGGCCTTCACACTTATAGCAAAACAAGTACACACACACACACACATATACACACGTTTGTTTCTGTGAATTGTGGGGACTTTCCATAGACGTCTATTACTTTTATACTGACCAAACGATATTTTCCATCCCCTAACCTAACCCTACCCCTTACAGAAAACCTGTTTGCATTCTTACACTTTCAGATAAACCTCATTTACTGTTTTTTATATTTTTTTCCCCTTGTTTGAGGCTGGTCCCCACAATGTCAAAAATGTCAGGTTTTACTATCCTTGTGGGGACATTTGGTCCTCACAACTACACACACACACAAACAGCTGCTTATCTGAGTGTGTCGGTGACTGTATAGTGTGTTGGTGTGTTTCTTAAAGCCCAAAGCTCCAAATCCATACGGCTCTTTTCAGCTAGCTGTCTGTAACCAACAGAATTATCCAGCACATTTAGACCCTTACGCTCACTGTGGAAAATTTCATCACAAAAGTCTGTCTGCTGCCAAAACACATCTTCGGCTTTCAGAAACACTCACACGCACAATACACAACACTTTTCTAAATAAATACTACTACATAAAACATGGGCATATGACATTATCTCTATTTTCAGGGCCGGAGAGACGTTAGAAATCTCCATTTCACTAGAGCGATTGCTTTTCTATTCTGAAAAAGCAGCATTTTCGCGTGACTCCTGAGGCTATTCAGAGGTTTTTCCATGTAAATTATAAAATGCATCCATTTTTCTGTTCGCAGTGTCACGGCACAATTCTTAATGACAGCATATGGCACTGTTGCTGTCTAACGCTGTAATTTACAGGTTTGTGAAGCAAATATTTTGTCAGCATGCAGCTAAACAAGTGTGGAGAGAGGAAGGTTTATGGGGGAACTGCAGGAGGAGAAGAGATTAATTTGCTTTGTGTAAGGGCTTATGTGCAGAGAGCAGCTCATCTGTCTATGTACTCCAGTTATTTCTGGTCGACTCAGCACACATTACAGCATTAGAACAGGTGACCTGCTTCAGCTCACTGTTGAGGAAGCTACTTTGAAACTGCGGCCTGTCAGCAAACTCATGATATACAGTACAGTGCTTCAAATATGGTCAAGATGCACTCATGCAAGAGTAGTTTACTGCACAACAAGCTTCTAGTAAAAGATAACGACAGTGAAGCTATCGAAGTGAGCATCTCCTTACATATTAAATTAGTCATAACTAGTGTTGTCAGAATACCAAAATTTCAGCAGTCGGTACCCAAACCAGTAAAATTTCATGGTTCTCTGTTTTAACGGTTTTATTTAACTATAATATATATATATATATATATTTTTTTATTTATTTATATTTCATTATATATATAATACAATAAATAAAAATTACATGAATAAATGAAATTAGTTAATTATTAATTGCTATTCATTTGCACATTACAGGTACCAGAACAAGTGGCAATGTATCAATTGCACTACACTTCAAGACTCGATGCACAGTTTTCTCACATTGTAATAAAAAAAAATCCATCAATACTGCACAATGAATCTTATGTTTACATTGTTTAATTTATTGGTTATAACGAAATGATTCATGAGCGTGCAGATATTGAGCAGATTCTGACTAACCTTTGATTGGCCACTGCAGTCACACGTTCAACAAGCATGCCTGTGATTGGCTACAAGGCTGCAAAAACATGTTGTAAACAGAAACCTTTACAGAGCGCTCACACAAATACTCACAGGGGCGTTGGAAAGCAGCTGCTTATCAGCAGGTACTGAATTGACCCGGTATTCAGTAATACAGAATGGCTGGCATCGTTACATTTTTAAAATTTAAATATCACCTTGGTACTAAAGTACCAGTACTTTTGACAACACAATAATCATATGAGATCATTTCCTTTGCTTGCCTGTAAAGCTGTGTGCATAATACAATGACAAAAATAGCAGTCATTTTCTCTCAATTATGTTGTTGCTGGAAAACTTTTCTGTTCTTTATAAAACTGCCATACTAATGAAAACCCCAACACTGCTCAAGTTCTTACAGCATAAAGGACTTAAGAGAAAGAGACGAAAGGAAAGGTAATGTCACGGATCGGCCAGACTCGCTCACCATCCAATCACAGCGCACACCGTCACCTGAATTCTGATTACATGCACCTGTTCTGAATCTGCACTCTCATGAGCACTCCTTCAAAAGCACACACCTTACTTCACTCAGTGTCTGGTCTCGTTTGCATGAAGTGGACTCCAGCGAAAGAGTGATGTCCTTACCTTCCTCGTGTACTTGCCTCCTGTGAGCCACTCCAACGTCTGTCTCCTCCATTGTCTCTGAGTGTTTGACTCCATTGTTTCTCCTGGTGAGGTGTGTGCAGTCATCTGTTCAGCCAGCAGTTACTCCACCAACTCCTGTAAGATCAAGAATTCATATTACAAACCCTAATTATCCGGCGACCTCATCCATTGAACTGTTTGCTCACCTGCTGTTTCCCATCCAGCCTCTATTGCCATTAATAAACTTCATTATTGTTTCTAATCCTCTGTGAGAGTCTCCTTCCATAACCGGTGAAGGCATGGATATAATACAATGACAGCTTAATGGTTTTACAGCGCTGTTTTTATAAACAGTCATTTATAATGTTACAGTTTCAATGGTCCAGTCCACAATTTCTTGATGTATTCCAGTGCAGACCTGCAGGGCTGTAGTCACAAAACCCATGAGAGTGCATGAATTATGTTTTTCAAATCCACAAAATCACATTCAGGTCACAAGTTAAATGATCGTATTTAAAACTCACACTTGAAAATATAATTGGCTTTAACTGATAGGATAGGAGGTCAAATAGTCAACAGGGGCAACAATAAAGCACCCTTTTAAAGCATGAAAGTTATGGCAGGGCTCTTCAAATCTGGCTCTGGGACTCCACTTAAGAGGGCTGACTTGTTGTCTGGTTGCCCTATAAACCAATGACTTCTCAGTTAGTGTTTACAGGCTTCTGAGGCAGCATAATAGTCTATTGATCAAAAAAAAAAAAAAAAAGCACAGGGCTCTCTGATAAGCAAGTGAATATTTACATTCCATAATACTAGTTTCTCTCTAGAAATAAGATCAAAAGTTGAAAAACGGCATAAACCTACATTTATATGCAAAATGACCACCAACCGCAGCTTTCAGGTGCCATTGTTTTCAGCCTATCATAGGCAAGAAAGGTGACATTTCTGTGGCAACCCAAGTTCATTGCCTCTAAATACATTTCTGAAAAAATGTTATTACATACCTTACTGCGCGTTTAGTGAGTGGCGCTAAAATGCGGATTCAATACGTGACCCTGGCACGTTTTTGTTATGTTGATATAGGCACGTATTGCTGTGTTTGTATTACGTTGCTTCAGGTCTGTATTGCAGTGGTTCATCATAATTCAAATATCCGAGGAGTGTCACTAAAATGTAATGCTATATCGTGTTGGAAATATCCCCTACACCAAACCCAACCATAAACCTACCCAATAGTGTTCAAGGGGTCATATGATGTTGCTAAAAAGAACATTATTTTGTGTATTTGGTGTAATGCAATGTGTTTATGCGGTTTAAGGTTAAAAACAAGATATTATTTTCCACATACTGTACATTATTGTGGCTCCTCTAAGCCCCGACTTTCTGAAACGCGCCGATTTTTGCAAAGCTCATTGCTCAGAGAAGCAAGGCGTGCTCTGATTGGCCAGCTATCCAGTGCATTGTGATTGGCCGAATACCTCAAGCATGAGACGGAAATGTTACGCCCCATACTGTATTGTGATGCCGTGTCCTGGTGTGATGACACAAAAACAATAAAACCCATTATAAACGAGGCATTTGTTGCATCCAGTGGGGACATAATTACTGATTATAATGACTTATACTGTCTTTTTACGTGTTGCGTTGCATCGCGCCACGTAAACATTGTGATCGGAGATACGACAAACAACAAGCACTACTCTACACAGCTCAAAACTCGCGTTTGAATAGTCAGTAGCAGAAACATACTTACAGGCTGTGAGTCAGAAGCTCCAGACTGTCCTTGCAAAGTTGGAATTGCCCCACTTTATAGAAACAGTCTTTGTGCAGCTGGCAGGCTACTCCCAGCTTCAGGAAATAGTCCTCCGTAAAATGCGCTGCACACACTCTAATATTTGGGTTGAACTGTTCTGGAACAGTGTTGTAAATACAACTTAACCACTGATTTCTAGTTGTGTCCTCTTTTGAAAGCCCAAACAAAGTAGTTTCACTTTCACAATGAAACAGCGTCTCCATGACAAGGCACTGGTGGCAACAACAATACTACAGCGAGAATAAAAGTCCTGCCCTCATTCTTTGCTTATACATTTGGGCGGTGTTTTGCAAATCTCCCCGCACCGTGACGTAGACATGTGGGGGCGTGTTTGAATGAGCTGTTTTAGGAGGGCGTGGTGGAGTCTTAACTTTTATAAAAGAATATCTCTTTGGTTTTGAGACTTTAGTCTTTGCAACTTCAGGGATCTTATCTATGCACAAACAGCTTGTAACATGCTATTTTAACTTCCTTATGTGGATCTGAGCTGTTATGTTAAACCATAGGTTCACAGGGTTTGAACCAGAGCTCTTCATCACTGAAGTGCAAGGCCTATAGCGTGAGCTACTGAGTAAACCTACTGAGTAAGAAAACTCATGCATATAAAACTGGATATGTGACGACACATTCAAAAGTATCAGTTTTCAAATCTTGCAGCATGTTAAAATTGTTTTGAATTCATAACATAATATTCCTCAATTAATTATGCCATAATTAGGCTTTATTGATCGAAACTGTGGACCTGCAAATCATATTTTTGGTGAAAAGGAATAAAAGTTGTCAGAGTTTTACTGCCTCTAGTGTTCATTTCAACTGGAAACTTCAGCGATTCGTTTGTACGTTTTTTGAGTTTCGCAGAAATGTAGGTAGAGGCACGTATTTCCAATAAGCCTATATTGGACATTTAGAAAAGAAAACAAATAAAGTGCATAAAGCTTAATCTTTACGTAATCTGACCGCCAACTGCAACGTCCAGGTACCGTTTCTTTACTTCAGCCTGTCACATACATTCATGCTGCCTTCGAAAAACAATCAGATGAAGGCATCTCAGTAGACTGTATGTGTACAATTTCAATGAACTTAAATGCAGAATATGTTCTTAAATACAAAACTAGTCAGAACAATAATTATCTGTCAAAAACAATGATTAAAAAAAAAAAGTGCTAGCAAAAAATAAAGCATCTTAACGGATAAACCTACTCTATGAAATATTCTACATTATCATGGATATTGTTACAAAAAAGGCAAGAATGGGATCAGCGATCATACCAAATTAATTGAACAAAGCAATTCCCCAACATCAATCTCAATATCACTTCCAAAAGCTTCATATGAGAGAGTCAACATTTAAAGGCTTGGCTGTAAAGACACTTTCACGCGGTGTGTGACGCAATAGAGTGAAGCGAATCGCCAACGAAGGGTGCGTTCACACTGAATACAAAACAATTGTTCGAATGCGACTAATTCATGCTTGCAACTCACTACTCAGCTGATTGTCCTATCGTGTTTAACCACTGAGAAGAATCACTTAAATGTTGGTACATAGCACACACAAACTGTTAAGAAGCCAGGTTTGGTTTTACGAGGGTGCTAGGCTGTAAAAAATAGGATATTGGCGAAACAGACTTGGCTCCGTGTGACAAAAATACTATTTTGTCTCGTTTTAGGTCATTAATGAAACCGGTATCATTTATGCTGCCTTTGAAAACTGTGATGAAGGCATCTCAGTAGACTGGATGTGACATGAGCATTGGATTTGGATGGATCCTGTTGCCTTCCTGCCTCCATAGGTAGCATTTTTTAGCTTTCGGACACTTTCCTGTAGATTTTAGCTTTGTTAATGATCTTCAGGATTACTAGAGATTCCTGGCAGGAGAGTTTGATCAGGTTTGGAGGTAAACTCTTCAGGATAGTGCTCCTCCAAGGCCAGATCTGAAGAACCCTGCCTTACGGCCTTAAGGCCAAGCGCAGAATTGGGATAAGATTGGAAATCCATGCTTTTTACTAATCTCTCTGAAGAGATGATGAAATAGCAGGAAGAGAAACTGCAAGTGATCAGTTACCTCAAATCAAATATGACTAACTTTACATCTTAGAGCACTAATGCTTCTGTGTGTTCTTTTACAGGCTGATCCATTACTAGAGAAAAAAACACAAATGAATCAACTGGTACAGTAGGTGTATCAGTAAGTGATAATATACAGTCAGAGGATCTTATATCACACTAAAGGGTTTATTTTAGGGTTAATGACTGTCTGATTGTACACTATCCCACTTATTACACCGCTACATGCACAATAAATAACTGGACATGAAATATTGATTCAAGGTGAAATTATTATGTGAGATCAAAGAGAGTGTGGAGCGCTGTCAGGGAAAATTGCAGGGTAAATCCGTGGTTGCCAAGGACGACGCTTAATTATACAGTTTAACGGTCATTATACAACAATATCTGAATCAGAGTCAAGTATTCCAGAGAGAGACAGACTCATGGGTAGCCTAGTAGACCACTGTGACACCAGCGCAATATTCATTAATGGGCTTCATAGACACCACTACTAACCAGTGTCATCACCAGAACATACAGAATGAGCATTTTTGATGGTACTAAAGCATAAAAATACCATGTTTGCAGATATTTGAACTAGGGCTGGACGATATGGCCAAAATTTATATCACAATATATTTCTTAAGTTTGGTCGATACGATATAATTCCGATATCGATATGAACACTATTAAAAAAAGCCTCACAAAAACTGCCAAGAATGCCCACAACAGATACCTACAAACTTATGAAAAATGAATTTGCCAAGTCTATGAACTCCTCCTATTAAACTATACAATATTTTAGGGGGGGGAAACAGCACAAATAAATTAATGTTCACCTTTTATTTGTATTTATCCTTCATACAAACAAGAAATGTGAAATCACTGTCAAGTAAACATCTCAGACTCAACTTATTAATATTAATATCTTTAACTTCAAACTATAGGCTAACATACACTACCAGTCAAAAGTTTTTGAACAGTAAGATTTTTGTTTTTTAAAGAATTCTCTTCTGCTCACCAAGCCTGCATTTATTTGATCCAAAATGCAGCAAAAACAGTAACATTTTGAAATATTTTTACCATTTAAAATAATTCTATTTGAATGTTTTAAATGTTATTTTAAATGTATTAAAATGTTTTCTATTTGAAAATATTTTAAAATGCAAGTTATTCCTGTGATTTCAATGCTGAATTTTTAGCATCATTACTCCAGTCACGTGATCCTTCAGAAATCATTATAATATTCTGATTTGCTGCTCAAAAAACATTTATTATTATGTTGAAAACAGCGGAGTAGAATTTTTTCAGGTTTCTTTGATGAATAGAAAGTTCAGAAGAACATCATCTGAAATAGAAATCACTTTTGATCAATTTGATCCTTGTTAAATAAAAGCATTAATTTCTATAATTTCTCCCCCCGCATTTTGATTTTGAAACGTGCAGTGCTCATGTTTATTCAACGAAGTCAAACGCCACAAATAAATGTATGGGAAACACTGGTAATGTATATCGAAATATCGGATATGTGTTTAAAAACCATATATCGTATATAATATATCAATTATATTGCGGTACATATTGAATTATTGAATACTGAATAGTACATTGAATAGTACATATTGAATTATTGTCCAACCCTAATTTGAACAATGCTAAGTTGGTAATGTAATAATTGGTATATAAGTAATAATAATATGTGACCCTGGACCACAAAACCAGTCATAAGGGTAAATTTTCAGAAATTGAGATTTATACAACAATTCTGAAAGCTGAATAAATAAGCTTTCCATTGATGTATGGTTTGTTAGGACAATATTTGATATAGGACAATATAGAACAATATTTGGCTGAGATACAACTATTTAAAAATCTGGAATCTGAGGGTGCAAAAAAAAAAAGATCTAAATATTGGGAAAATTGCCTTTAAAGTTGTCCAAATTAAGTCCTTAGCAATGCATATTACTAATCAAAAATTAACTTTTGACATATTTACAGTAGGAAATTTACAAAATATCTTCATGGAACATGATCTTTACTTGATGTCTAAATGATTTTTGGCATAAAAGAAAAATGGATAATTTTGACCCATACAATGTATTGTTGGCTATTGCTACAAATATACATGTGCTACTTATGACTGCTTTTGTGCTCCAGGGTCACATATAAGTAATTAATGTTTCTTTGAAAAACAATGCTACAGCCATTTATTCTGCTTTGAAATATTCGTTCCGTGTTGGAATGTCTGTTTTTGTTTTGGTCTGTTTGATTCCTGCCCACTGCGAGGTTACCCAATAGTACGGTATTTCAAAACACTGGGTTGCCAGTTGGCGGAAAACACAACGCATTGCAGCCATGGAAGCCAGCAAATGTACTGGGTCAGAGATAGCTCTGTGAGAAGCATATTAAAACGTGGATAAATCAGCTAATTAACCATAGTCACTTGCGTCTGTTCCAGTTGCGTGTCCTCAATCTGGCAACCCTCGTGATATTTTGAATCTAGACTGCAGTGTCCGTTTCAACTGCTAGCCTTCAATATTACATATTGCACCTTTAAATATTGAAAAGGTCTGCTGCTAGAGACTTGGCATCGTATGCTGTATTTGAATAGTTAATGAAAACTATTCAAATAATAATCATTTTTTGTAATAGTTATTGTAGCAAAAACTCTAGTCTACCACATCCAGTTCTCAAAAGTGTTCGTCCAGTTCTTCTGTATGTGGTTTGTGTACGTGTAGTTTTTACTTTAGAAAAAAAAAAAAACATTTATGCGTGTTTAGTGAAAAACGAACATTTTTAAACATTTATGCTGCTCACATATTATTGTAGCACAGTTTTTTTCTGAATACAGTGTAAGAATACAGTGAATTTTACTGTACATTTTTGCCATATGGACATTAACTTGACATCGTCACCACTGATAAGCTACAACTAAATATAATGTAGAAACTTAAAATAGAAACTTACATTTTCTGTAAAGCTGCTTTGCAATGATTTGTATCGTGAAAAGCGCTATACAAATACACTTGAACTGTGTGAAGAAAAAGCAAGTGATCAGTTACCTCAAATCAACTATGACTAATATATATGCAAGAACATTACGGCTAAGATTAATGAAGATTTGAGTGCTCTTTTTTGAGTTGGATTCATTAACACTGAATGAACGCACAAATGATTTAACCGATAGGCGTGTAACATCTGTCTGTTTTCCTGTATCTGCTTTGGATGTAAGGTGTCCTCATTCGCTTTCTGACCAAAGGCTCATTGAGGCGTGCTGCGATTCCTCTCGAACGAGCGTTCGAGATCTGACAGTTCCACCAGCATTTTCCATTCCGATGCATCGAAACGTTCCTCTCCTTCATGTGGCAGACAGAAGCCCCTCGTCTCATCTCATCCACCCTCCACCCCCACACGCTTTCAAGTCTAAAACTGGAGGATGCGATTGGTCCCAATAAGTAAACAGGGAACACTTGTTTACTTCCTCAACACAAGTAAATATTTTACGCGTTTCTGGCTCCGTGTCAGAACTCTCTGTGTGTGCATTGCAGAGATCTTGTCAAAGCCATGTGGGTAAACAGCCTGTATATTTTTGGGGAGAAAAAAAGAAAAAAATCTGAAGTAGTAGACCCTTATAAAGCCTCAGTAATGCAGCCAGGAGCAACAAACGAATGGCCTCTGGACTCGACCTGACTGTGTTTGCGTGTGTTTGCATGTATGCATTAATGACAGCTATGCCCTGCCACGCATCTGCTTTTTAATTGGAAGCTGTGCGTTTGCCTTGCCGGAGGAATCTGTGTTATTCGATTCGTGACACAGTACAAAATGTTCCTCTTTCTCCACCGCGCAGATACAACACTGAAACAGATACGCCTTTCTAATATGCCAAGAGCGAGAGTTTGTATGTGTGTGATGAGCTTCAAATGCATTTGACTCTCTGCTGTGCTTTCACAATGAATTTTGAGAAGCGAGTACCCAATGTAAATAAACTTGGAAATGATCAAAACTGAGATTTGCGCATAAATAAAAATATGTATCATGCGTGGTTTACATTACTATTACTATTGCTCATAGTTAGGTTTTGAAATGTCAACATCTAATACTACGTAAGATGTATAACATAACCCACATAATTAATTCCGGATAGTTGTGCAACAGACAGGATCATGTGGCATGTTTCCTAAATGCTGAAATGCACTACACAAGTTTTTCCTCGATTTTTGTCCCAATTTGCAGTCTGGAGCAAATCAGAGCCACTCTGCAGATACTGGGCAGAGCGAGTTGACAGATTTCACAGTGAACTGTGTAGTATATGATGGGCACAGACTCCGATTATTAGCTTCATACTATGAATCTGTCCAGTCGGAGGACATCAAACATGTTTGATTCTTTGAGCTGATATCAGAACACATTGTTTTCATTTGTCATGTTTCCTAGCAACGAGGCACATGTTTGTCTGAGTTTGTTGTGTTCAGATGACTTGAAAGTTTCTCAGTAGTTTAGTGCATGATGCCCAGTTTTTATTTGAAACCATTTACAAAGGCAGCAAGTCTGTTCAGATTTTACAAGTCGTTAGTGTATTCCAGCTTTTAGTTATAAGACTTTTAAAAAGTTACACTTTCAAATAAGGTTCTAGTTAATCTAACATGAAATTATAAATGAACGATACTTAACAAAAATAAAATAAAAATAAATAAAAATAAAAAATACACCTGATGGAGGAACTTGTCAAATTGGGAGATGAAAATGCAACACCTTATTAAACTCAGCACTCTCACAAACACCAATAACTAGTGTTACCAGTCAGATAAGCTATCAAATCTAAAGAAAAATCAGATGAAAGTCATCATTTGAAAAAAGTACCTAGTTACACTACAAGCAATGTTGTTTTTTCTATCTTAAAAAAAAAAAAGAGAGGCAAAAGTAGCTTGCTATATTTTATACTGTATATAGTTCCTATTTTTATAAATATGAAATACTGATGAAAATAGGCAGCTGTAATTTGATCTCATTTGTTTTAAAAAGCTAACACAACTTTCACTTCATTTATTACTCTTGGTTATTTATAATTTCACATACATACCAAGCAACAAATTAGCTCATTAGAATGATTTCTGAAGGATAAAGTGACACTGAAGACTGGAATAATGATGCTGAAAATTCAGCTTGGCCAACACAAAAATAAATTGCATGTTTAATGTATTAAAATATTTCAAAATATTATGGGTTTTACTGTATTTGATCAAATAAATGCAGCCTTGGTGCGCATAAGAGACTTCTTTCAAAACCATTAAAAAATCTTATAATTAAACATTTGAACTGTAGTATACAAACATATTTTACTATTTTAAGTTGCATGAACTAACATTAGTTGTTGTTCAAAGTCAGTTCTGTAACAGTCGTAGTTGTAGGGAGAACGCAGGGGTCTCGGAATATATAAATATAACATATAACGTCTATATAAAATATAACGTCTTTAATGACGAAACATAGAACAGGTAATAAACTCATGAACATAACTAGTAGACCCGACAGCAAGAAAGGTACAAACAGGAACTTAAATTTACAGGATCATTTACAAACACAGGTGCCAGGAATCATAATTAACTAAACAAGGAAAAGAAAAATGACCAAATAAGGAAATAGGAACAGAAACAGGGGCAAAACAAAGCAAAATGGGTCCAAAACCCTGACAAGTTCATGATATCTAATGCACTAACAAATGGAACCTTATTGTAAAGTGTTTGCAAAAATACTAGTTAGGATTCTAGTTGATTCCAAACAACTAATAAAACAATTCTTAAAAATTATCAGGGAAAAAAAAAATGGTGTATAGTTTGTCAGCTCTACTCTGGAACTTAAAATATATTTGCTACTGAAAAAACTAACAATGCTACCGCCTTGCTACTGAAAAATGTGGTTCAACTGTTTTAGGGTCTCTTAAGTACATTAGCATGCATATTACTAGAATATTACCCATTTATTAGTACTAATTAAGCACATATTAATGCCTTATTCTACATGACCTTATTCTACAACCATAATCCTACCCAATACCGAAACTTACTAACCTTACTAACTATTAATAAGCAGCAAATTAGGAATTTATTGAGTGAAAGTCGTAGTTAACAATGAATAAGTGTTCTCTATCCTAAAGTGTTACCAGCTTCGCTATTTGTGGCAATATTTTGCATGTTTCCTGCATGACTAGCGCTGGCTTAGAGGAGAACACAAGCCATGAATCACATGTCTGAAATGATTTCAGGAACAGGTGACCATACAAACAGAATGGGTCAAACAGAAAGGTAAAAAAAAAAAGAAATCCCATACTGTCCTGTCAAAAATCACCAATGCAGCAAGCTTGGCCTCAGATCAGCTGTGAAAGGGCAACGCAGTTTGAGGGAGTTCAGGAGGAAAAATCCCATTCCGCCTCTCCTGGGGCTCATTGAGACACGAAGTTGAGCTTTGCTCAAATCATTCTGGCTAACAAAATAAATGGATAACAACACTGAAAATTCGGTAATGGGTTTTGAGATCACATCAGGCTGGTCATTAATCTAGCTCAGTGATGTCGATGTGTGTGTGCGTGTGAGAAGAGTCTGGGGTTTGTTGTCTCTGTTTGTGTCCTTAGAGGAAAGAGTTCATTGCGGTAGAATGAGAATGCTGTCTGGCCATAACAGAGACAAAGATTTTCTTCACGCTGATGCTGTTGGTTCACATTAGTGTGTGTGCTGCAATGAGAACGGCACACAGAGCCACTGCTAAATAATATACATATTTGCAATTGGCTTCGGTTGCTCTACGGAAATGCCTGCTTCTTGGCATGACAATAAATCACGTATAATGACTTTTGGGATTCATTATGAGAATTTTAATATGCACTTTACATAACCAGGTAGTAATAAACTAAAAGGGGTTGATGGAGTAGCATTCTTAATAATCTGCCTCTTTTCCTCTATTATGGCATTACACAGGCCTAATTTAACACGAACAGAGAAAGTGCTAAAAAATTGAAAAAGATTTAAATCGGACTCATGGCTCCTGAGGGGCGAGCGCTCTGTATAGCAGCTGAATGATCATTTTATACAGCCCTTCAGTGTGAGAAATGATGTCCATACTTCAAAGGAACTTCAATCAAGTTGCATTTCTATGCTTGATAAATAATTGAGGAATACTCGAAATGGCCTTGAGTTATACCATTCATGGATGTCTTTCTGAACGTGTCTGACAGATGGAGAGAAGAGAATGAAAGAGCGAGTGAGAGAGAGATACATCATTGTTTCGGAGAGATCTTTGTCTTTGATGGTTTTTGCATGAATAAAACAGATTCAGCCTTTGGAAGAAGAAAAAAAAAAGATGAAGTCCCACATGCATGGAGTCGCAGCAGGCCGGCAAAGGTGGAGTGTGGACAGGTGACTCTAACTGCACACAGGTGTACTTTGGAGAACAGATCTGAGCCCACCTGCAGAGACAGCACAGCCGGTGAATATATAAAACTCACAGAGAGCGCTCACTTTGATCCAGGGTCCAAAATTAACTTTGACACACCTGTCTGTGAAGAGTGAATGGATTTAAGAATTAATATTGGTTCATGAGAATTTATTAAAATTGAGAAATCTGTTTTGTTCAGGTCAAGCCCTAATAATCTTGTTCAGTAAGAATTATTTATGGCCGCTAATTTTTCTCCCAAGAATCAAGTCTATGCTGTTTTTAGTTGATGCATGAAAACAAAATAAAAAATAAAAAAATCTTCAGGAAACATTATTTGCAGCACACCTCCAAATATTCAATAAAACGCAATACACTTTGTAACTTTTGATATGCAACAAAGTCTCAGCTTTCAAATTTGGTTAATTTTATTATGAATTTCAAACAATAAATCAGTTTTGGCTCTCTTTAATGTGTCATTACAGATTGCTGTAATGCCTCAGTTCAAGCGGCACATGAAGCTCTTTACTACTAGTTACAGCCCAAAATGAACATCTGGAGGAATGTTGAAAGAAATAATTCACAGAAATGTATCATGTCTCGTGTAATCACTCAATCAGTGTTTCAATTGCATTAGTTGAGAGAGATTTATTTTTCCTTTGGGAAAAAAAACAAACAAAAAAAACCCATAGGAAATAAGGTACAATGTGTCCAAATTAATTGAAAGTGAAAGTGAAAGTGACATACTGCCAAGTATGGTGACCCATACTCAGAATTCGTGCTCTGCATTTAACACATCCAAAGTGCACACACACAGCAGTGAACACACACACACACCATGAACACACACCCCGAGCAGTGGGCAGACATTTATGCTGCGGCGCCCGGGAAGCTCAAGGGCACCTCAGTCGTTGTGACATCGAATCTAATGGAATCGAATTGCTTGTGAATTGAAATCGAATCGAATCATAAAATTTGTCTTAGTATCCAGCCCTAGTCATTTAGTTATTGAACAGTTTTTCCTTCAGTGACAAACAGTTCAGGTTGTTGTGTCCTTCTCAGCATAATCTCTCCATCTTGATAAAATTACACCTGACACAAAAACTGATCACATCACATTGTGATTATGTTTCATATTTTTGAGTTGTGAAGGAAAAAATCACCATATGTGTTGCCATATGGAGAAATAAATATTCTAGATACATTTCTGAAATAAGAATTGATGCAAGACAGATGTTTTCTTTAGTAGATGGTTACAGGCTTTTTTTTTTTTTTTTTTTTTTTTAATAGCTCACTTTGCTTTCATCAACTAGATTCAAACTAACATTCTTGTGACAGAATGTTAAACTATTAATACACTGCAGTTCCCTATAAAGTTTCTGGCCACTGTTATTTGTCAAAGCCAATTCAAAGTCAAATTTGGCACTTGGCAAGTGTTAATTACGGACCCTGCTGTCAACAATTCCTGGCCGCGTGATGGAGAGGATACAGATTGTGTTCCAAAATCTGAGCTAACACACTTCTAAGACTGAATCCCAAAATGCAAACTCAAGTCATGTTGTACATAAGCAGCAACTCTATTAATGGTCAAAACGAACAGCACATGTAGCACACAAGATCAGTGTTGAGGAAGCTACTTAGAAACTGTAACTTGTCAAGATACTAGCAAAACTAACATAAAAGTAGGCCTAGTTAAACTACAGTATGGTCAAGCTATACTTGACCTGAAAAAATAATTATCTACAGTCTACTGACAAAATTTATTGTAACTGATTTTGTACAGGGATTATTGTTTTAAACAGAGGAATAAGAAACATGTTTGACATTTCACAAATGTTGCTAAAGAAACAACACTCTAATAAGCACTAAAACTGTATAACACAACTAAATATCAATCTTTAATAAGATGGAATTACTCCATACTAAATAAAATCTGTTTAAAAGCAATTTCTCTTGATTTTGGAACCCATCTGCCATCTTTGATAATGTTTTTCCCCACTGAGAACACATGCATTGTGGCCTTAAAATTCTTTACTGAAACGTACTGAAACTGAAGTGTGAGAACTGAGAACTCACATACTTTAAGATGCCTTAAAATACTCTTTAGGCAGGAAGCTTGGTAGGATTTGTAAGAGAGTTAAAAAAAACACAATATTTCTCCACATTTGGAGAATTGAATGAACGTGTCAAGCAGCAGTGTAGGCTTATGCATGCTTTATCTTTCAGAAAGATTAACCATCTTTGTAAAACACGGTGCAACTGATAAAATAATTTTTTAATTAATGAACAATCTCTTAGAATAAATTAAATTAATAAACATTCCTTACAGATAGAAGGCCAGTTTTTTTTATGAACATTTCTTAATAATGTTGAATTCAAGTGAAACATTTAAACACCGCGAGAGAGGGAGAGACAGAACATTTTCTCTTTGAAGAGCAATAACCAAATCACCAGCTTAAAGCATGTATCAAAAGAGGAAGCGAGAAAAGTCTTACTTAAAAAGATGAAGCACACTGGTACATTTCAGCTTCGTTAAATCAAAAGGCATGAACATATTTTGACATAATATAACTGAGGCAATTAGCAATCGCTAGCTAGCAACATAGGTGTAAAAACTGGGAAGTTTTTTGAAGTTTGAATTTAAATGGAAAATCTAAAAAAAAAAAAAAGAAAAACACTTGCTTCAATGTCAAATGAGTTTGTCAACCAAGGACAAAACATTAAATAAATCCTCATTTGAGAATGAAAACATGAAATGTAAAAAAAAAAAAAAAGAAAAAAAAAAAAGAAAAAATAGCTTAATCTGAATGACTTTTTTTCCATAAATAAATAAATAAATAAACAAGCAAAAACAAAAGATGACATTTTGAAGAAAACTGGGATTCGAAGATTGAGAGAGAGAGAAAAAAAATCTACTTTTGTGTATCCTCAGGTATAAAGGCATCAAAACAGATTTTTTTTGTTTTGTTTTGTTTTTTTTTTTTCATGAGATTTCATAAGTGAGCACCTGTCAGAAGCATAAATGGAAGTAAATGTAAATGCAATACACAAAAATGTAAATTTTCAAGGCCCAGTGGTGAAAGCTGATGATTTCAATCCAAGAACAAACATTGCATTAGAATCATCATTAGCCACGGAGGGTTTGCATCTATGCCTGGTACAAATTTTATGCAAAAGAATCTGATGAGTCCCACTTAAAAATACATTTGTGTGTTTATGCTTCAAAACTGCTAAAACTCATTTCTTATATTCATAAGCTCTCATCTACCGCTTTCTCTCGGTCTCTGATTGGCTCTGATGTTGCATGAATATTTCGTCTTTCCCGCACTAAAGCTTTCTTTTAACGAGAGCTTTTACCAGACAGAACTGAACGAATAAATAATCAGAGTAAATCTTTAGGGTAACTTGACAGAAAGGCATACTTTGCATCATTCAGTTTCATCAGCCAGGCTGTGGGTGAGCAGTGTTTTCTTTACTCCTGTTTTTGCACAAATTCAAAACACAACCTTTAAGTCTTTCCAAAAAAACTTTGACTGCAAAAGGCAGAGCGGAGTGTTTGTGTGTACTCAAGCTAAAACGAAGGACGTGCTGTGTGACAGCTCTGATGCAGTGTAGGGTCGTATAAGAGGTGAACCAGCTGTTGGGGACGTCAAGCACACCTGATGGAAAACAGTTCTGTGAAATCACCCAAGTGCTGTTTGTCAGCCTCCATGTTTTACAGCAAAGAGAAATGCTGCCAAATGGATGTGCTGGAATCCATCTGTCTGAGTGAGCTGCATGAATGTCAATTTTACTGAGGCTGAATACAATCTCTCACAGGGACATAATGCACTAATTTGTTTAAGCAGTCCTGGCTTACATTGTGCCCTAGGTGAGATAAGACTGAAAGACTTTTAAAACTGAAAGTGTAAGACACTGTAGTGCTATAGTTATTTTTTACTACCAAACCTAAAACCGAGACCAAACCTAAAACTAAAACTAAAACTAAAACTAAAACTAAAACTAAAACTAAAACTAAAACTAAACTAAAATTTCTTAGCTTTCAGGCCTAGGCTGTGTTTTATCAAAAATACAGTAAGAACAGTAATATTGTGAACTATCATTCAAATTTAAAACAACTGTTTTCTTTTTGAAGATATTAAAAAAAAAAAAAAAAAAAATATATATATATATATATATATATATATATATATATTTTTTTTTTTTTTTCATGTGATCAAAGCTGAATTTTCAGCATCATTACTCCAGTCTTCAGTGCCACATGATCCTTCAGAATCTTTCTAATACGCTGATTTCTGAGCAATAATAAATAAAAAGAATAAAATGAATAGGGCTACACTAAATATTTTTCACTTAAATAATCAACAGATTAACAAAACAAAGAACAAAATAAAAACACACTGAATCCGTTTGTGTGCTTTGAAGAACCATAGTCTTCTTTTTGTTTTGTTTTTTCCCATCAGACATAAAAATAAATAGTAGGCCTGCCTCAGTGCACAACCGTTTAACTTATAGCATTAGTCGGTCAAAATTCTTATTTTTGGTTAATGGTTCAACAGCCAATATGAGCATCCCTAGTTCTGATAAATTCAGCTTTGCCGTCACAGGAATGAATTACATTTCAAAATAAAGTTATTCTTTACTGTAATACTTTACAGTTTTTTTTTTCAATTGGCAACATCCCTTTGTCCAATCTTTTGTCACATTTTCAAAACTCTAAACACAATTAGCACTACATCTGTCTGTTGTGACCATACCATTAACACATTTTGTGTTGTTTTTTCACACAATATGCAGTCAATTACCATGTTTCTACAATGCTTAAATTTTCTTTTCATACAAGCTTACCCAAAACCAAAATCGTGGATCTTTTTAGTCTTACTTACAAATGCTTAAACACAGCATGTCAGAAATGAAGACCTAATGTTCCAAACCTTAAATATAGCATAAAGCTTCTACTTCTGAAACAACAGCAGCTCAAAAGTATTGAAAAAAATCTCTCTATATAAAATATTGTAACAACTGATAAGCATAAGGAACAGATCACTGAAATATTTAGAAATAGCTGATTCCAGTCTCAGTTGGAAGAATAGTTAGGTGTTGAAGCTCTTTCCTTTACATCAACATAAAGTAAAAAGACCTCTTTGAATTGGTTTTGTGGATGCAGAATAACATAGAATCAGAGAGAAAGAAAACTATTGCCTGGGAGAGGGAGAGGAATAATTGTAGAAGGGAGAGTAGTTGGATCAAAAAAGGCAGAAGAAGAGGTAGGGGAGAGGAGTGAGAATGTGTGATGAACTGTGCATTTTTATGTTTGTTTTCTCCCCTTACACATGAGGAACCTATGAAAGCTTATTTCTGCCATGGAATATAAAGGGTAAAGGGTAATTGTGACTTTTTTTAAATCTCAGAATTCTGACTTTTTTCTTGCAATTGGGAATTTACAGTATCTCACAATGATGAATTGCAAGATGCAAACTCGCAATTCCAATAATAGAAGTCCAAATTGTGAGATAAAAAGGTCACGATTACTGTTTTTACTTTTTTATTCTGTGACGGAAACAAGCTTGCATAGTAACCAAAGGCCATGTTGGAATTTTTGTTGATCACTGGCATCAGCTACCAGCCACATCCAACCCTCACCCACTGGAAAGCAATTTCAATCAAGGTTCCAACTGAATTTCTGCATAGGGGACCCTATTTTTTTCTATTGTACATTCTATAATGACTCATTCAATTTTAGATAGTATGTTGCCAAGAATGAACAAATTCAACACTTAAAAATGTAAAATGGGTTTCAGTTGAAGGTAAACTGAAGGCTAAATTACAAGTCAAGTCAAGTCAAGTCACCTTTATTTATATAGCGCTTTTACAATACAGATTGTGTCAAAGCACTTAACAGTATCAAATTGGAGGATAGAGTGTCAGTAATGTATAATGATAAGATTAAACACTCAATTTTCAGTTAAAGGCATTTCATTATTGAATTCAGAGATGTCATTGTCTAGCTCAGTTTAGTTTAAATAGTATCTGTGCAATCAAATCGGCGATAATCGCTAGAAATTAAGTGTCCCCAACTGAGCAAGCCAGAGGCGACAGCGGCAAGGAACCAAAACTCCCTCTGTGACAGAATGGAGAAAAAAACCTTGGGAGAAACCAGGCTCAGTCGGTGGGCCAGTTCTCCTCTGACCAGACGAAACCCGCAGTTCAAAAGTTTCTATTTCTATTTTAATTTTGTTGCAATTTCTAACAATAGTAGTATTATGTAGTTAGGTATTTTATTATATTTTAGTTATTTTGTTATTTTGGTTGATATATCTGGGGATATATCTCTGGGGGTCATCCGGGCGTCCTGGTGTCCGCCGACGATCAGGGCTGCAGACGTCACCTCCCGGTGCCGACCCACCATCTGATCGGACACGGACCGAGAAACAGACTAGGAAAGAAACAGACAAACATTAGCGCAGATGCCATTCAACTTACGATGTAACGAGTACATCGTGTGTTATGGGGAGTGTTCCCGGTTCCGGTTGATCTAATTAATGCAGCCTAACAATCCTTTAACGGATACAAAAAACAATGGATTTTTTATATTGTCTATTACCCTACCTGGTATCATGGCATTCACGTACCTGAGTGCACTTTTTAGCGTTACATGAAATACGTACCAATAAGTACATATCACTGCAGTTTCCAAAATAAATGAACATTTTCACTCAAATTTACAGAGTTGCGATTAATAAAGTGTAATTTTCGCACAATTACTTGAAGAATATCATGCTATGACTTCAAAACAATATTAATATGCTGGGAGATTTGAAAACTGATGCTTTTGAACGTTAGCATGGCACACATCCAGCTTCATATCTATGGGTTTTCATAGATGATAAGTTTGTTCGGTAGCTCACAGAGTATGGAGATGGACTTAGGAGGCGAGAAACACCGGTTCGAATCCCGTGTAACTACGGTTCGACAAAGCAGTTAAAATCTGCATAAAAGGAAGTTCAAATGGCACAGTTGCATCATCTAATACATTTTATATCAGTTTTGCATTTGTTAACACTATCGGGTAGGTTTAGGGTTGGATTTGGTGTAGGGCATATTTCCAACAGGATAGAGCATTAACCTTTAGCGACAGTCCCGGATATTTTAATTCTGAACCGCCGCAATACGTATCTGAAGCAACGTAATAAAAAAACAGCAATACGTACCAATATCTACGTAATAAAAACGTGCCAGGGT
Source organism: Onychostoma macrolepis (assembly GCF_012432095.1). NCBI lineage: Eukaryota > Metazoa > Chordata > Actinopteri > Cypriniformes > Cyprinidae > Onychostoma > Onychostoma macrolepis. The sequence goes on from NC_081159.1 coordinate 1,478,145, forward strand.
TCACATATTGAACCTGTGTTTTAGCGCCACTCAGTGGACATTTCTATTTGAAACTGCGGCAAACGTGCAGCAAGGTATCGTAAAGCGGTGTCGCACAAAAGTGCACAGAGGTACGCATTTTTATGAGACCAGGTTGCTATTATATGCAGGCAGAACTGAAACATAACAAGTAATGCAGTTTTTGTAGAGCCATCAACTGTTAGTATTTTGACAGTCACTGTGCTATGATTGACAATATTATCCTGTTGGATAGAAACTAGAGCTAAGGTTTTGCCCGAATGACTCAATTTTGAATCGGTTTTGCTGTGTTTTGATTGAGTTAGTATATGTAGAAAAAAACATTTTGAAATTTAGAGTTTGTATTTATTTAACAAAATGTGTTTTTTGCCAGAAAATTAACTATTTGGCTAATTGTGTGATGTAGGTGTGTTGCTGTGTTAAGAGTTTGGAAAAAGTACTTTAAGTATTGGTAAATGCTTGTTAGCAATTGAAAAAAAATAAAAAATATTAATTCAGTTTCACCCCTTTCAGTTGGTCACTCCGAGTCACGTTGGATGACCGACGAAATTGGGATCTCGCCAGAGAGACCAATCCACTTCAAGTGTAACTAAACGAGCCAATGGACATTGGCATGCGATTATTGCATCCAGCTGCCGCTGATCACAGCATGAGTATAAGAGGCAGCAGGTGCACCGCATTAATTCATCCTTTCGCTTCGGAGCCGAGCGGTAGTGGTTGAAGCTACTGCTCTCCCTTTCCACAAGAGAGTGTTCTGCGAGAGGAGTGCGGGTGTTACGGCGCAGCAGCGGTGGTCACGTTGTACGGGAGAGAAAGATCGTCTTCCTGCTGACAGCCACACTAGGAGTGTGCGGTGGCCAGCTCCCCTGCGTGCTTCAGTACTAAAAGAGCATTTCTCTAAAGAGCAATTGCTCTAAAGAGTAACACGGTGATGTTGGAATTTTTGTTGATCACTGGCATCAGCTACCAGCCACATCCAACCCTCACCCACTGGAAAGCAATTTCAATCAAGGTTCCAACTGAATTTCTGCATAGGGGACCCTATTTTTTCTATTGTACATTCTATAATGACTCATTCAATTTTAGATAGTATGTTGCCAAGAATGAACAAATTCAACACTTAAAAATGTAAAATGGGTTTCAGTTGAAGGTAAACTGAAGGCTAAATTACAAGTCAAGTCAAGTCAAGTCACCTTTATTTATATAGCGCTTTTACAATACAGATTGTGTCAAAGCACTTAACAGTATCAAATTGGAGGATAGAGTGTCAGTAATGTATAATGATAAGATTAAACACTCAATTTTCAGTTAAAGGCATTTCATTATTGAATTCAGAGATGTCATTGTCTAGCTCAGTTTAGTTTAAATAGTATCTGTGCAATCAAATCGGCGATAATCGCTAGAAATTAAGTGTCCCCAACTGAGCAAGCCAGAGGCGACAGCGGCAAGGAACCAAAACTCCCTCTGTGACAGAATGGAGAAAAAACCTTGGGAGAAACCAGGCTCAGTCGGGGGGCCAGTTCTCCTCTGACCAGACGAAACCCGCAGTTCAAAAGTTTCTATTTCTATTTTAATTTTGTTGCAATTTCTAACAATAGTAGTATTATGTAGTTAGGTATTTTATTATATTTTAGTTATTTTGTTATTTTGGTTGATATATCTGGGGATATATCTCTGGGGGTCATCCGGGCGTCCTGGTGTCCGCCGGCGATCAGGGCTGCAGACGTCACCTCCGGTGCCGACCCACCATCTGATCGGACACGGACCGAGAAACAGACTAGGAAAGAAACAGACAAACATTAGCGCAGATGCCATTCAACTTACGATGTAACGAGTACATCGTGTGTTATGGGGAGTGTTCCCGGTTCCGGTTGATCTAATTAATGCAGCCTAACAATCCTTTAACGGATACAAAAAACAATGGATTTTTTATATTGTCTATTACCCTACCTGGTCTCATGGCATTCACGTACCTGAGTGCACTTTTTAGCGTTACATGAAATACGTACCAATAAGTACATATCACTGCAGTTTCCAAAATAAATGAACATTTTCACTCAAATTTACAGAGTTGCGATTAATAAAGTGTAATTTTCGCACAATTACTTGAAGAATATCATGCTATGCCTTCAAAACAATATTAATATGCTGGGAGATTTGAAAACTGATGCTTTTGAACGTTAGCATGGCACACATCCAGCTTCATATCTATGGGTTTTCATAGATGATAAGTTTGTTCGGTAGCTCACAGAGTATGGAGATGGACTTAGGAGACGAGAAACACCGGTTCGAATCCCGTGTAACTACGGTTCGACAAAGCAGTTAAAATCTGCATAAAAGGAAGTTCAAATGGCACAGTTGCATCATCTAATACATTTTTATATCAGTTTTGCATTTGTTAGCACTATCGGGTAGGTTTAGGGTTGGATTTGGTGTAGGGCATATTTCCAACAGGATAGAGCATTAACCTTTAGCGACAGTCCCCGGATATTTTAATTCTGAACCGCCGCAATACGTATCTGAAGCAACGTAATAAAAAAACAGCAATACGTACCAATATCTACGTAATAAAAACGTGCCAGGGTTCACATATTGAACCTGTGTTTTAGCGCCACTCAGTGGACATTTCTATTTGAAACTGCGGCAAAACGTGCAGCAAGGTACGTAAAACGGTGTCGCACAAAAAGTGCACAGAGGTACGCATTTTTATGAGACCAGGTTGCTATTATATGCAGGCAGAACTGAAACATAACAAGTAATGCAGTTTTTGTAGAGCCATCAACTGTTAGTATTTTGACAGTCACTGTGCTATGATTGACAATATTATCCTGTTGGATAGAAACTAGAGCTAAGGTTTTGCCCGAATGACTCAATTTTGAATCGGTTTTGCTGTGTTTTGATTGAGTTAGTATATGTAGAAAAAACATTTTGAAATTTAGAGTTTGTATTTATTTAACAAAATGTGTTTTTGCCAGAAAATTAACTATTTGGCTAATTGTGTGATGTAGGTGTGTTGCTGTGTTAAGAGTTTGGAAAAAGTACTTTAAGTATTGGTAAATGCTTGTTAGCAATTGAAAAAAATAAAAATATTAATTCAGTTTCACCCTTTCAGTTGGTCACTCCGAGTCACGTTGGATGACCGACGAAATTGGGATCTCGCCAGAGAGACCAATCCACTTCAAGTGTAACTAAACGAGCCAATGGACATTGGCATGCGATTATTGCATCCAGCTGCCGCTGATCACAGCATGAGTATAAGAGGCAGCAGGTGCACCGCATTAATTCATCCTTTCGCTCGGAGCCGAGCGGTAGTGGTTGAAGCTACTGCTCTCCCTTTCCACAAGAGAGTGTTCTGCGAGAGGAGTGCGGGTGTTACGGCGCAGCAGCGGTGGTCACGTTGTACGGGAGAGAAAGATCGTCTTCCTGCTGACAGCCACACTAGGAGTGTGCGGTGGCCAGCTCCCCTGCGTGCTTCAGTACTAAAGAGCATTTCTCTAAAGAGCAATTGCTCTAAAAGAGTAACACGGGTGATCGCGTCTTTTAAAGATGTCTTTTCACCTGTGCATTTCTGGGTGTGGTCGTTTCCTGGCACCTCAGGATGGTCACGATCGCTGCCTCACGTGTCTGGACATTCAGCACGCTGAGGAAGCATTCGTGGATGGTTCATGTTCTTCTTGTGGGGACATGACCATCTTGGCGCTATGTAATAGACTCCGCTATGTCAAACATGTCCAGATGGTGACCGCACCACTCCCTCCCGGAGGAGGGCCGTTTGGAGAATCTTTTGTTTCATTTTGTTTTTGTTCTGAGGAAGGTACCCAAAACATCAGTAAAGAGCGGTTTCCTCAATCTCTGGGTCTCAAGAGGAGGAGAGCAGTGAACTGTGCATCACGGGATCAATTCCTCCTCCTCTCGCCAGCAGGCAGCGTATGGTTGCCCAAGAGCACCTTCCTGCCCATTCGTGGAACCACGTAAGGGTGGTAGCACTCAAGTAATAATAATTAATTAATTCCTTACATTTATATAGCGCTTTTCTAAGCACTCAAAGTGCTTTACATTGTCAGGGGTATCTCCTCATCCACCACCAATGTGCAGCATCCACCTGGATGATGCGACGGCAGCCATAGTGCGCCAGAACGCCCACCACACACCAGCTTACTGGTGGAGAGGAGACAGAGTGATGAAGCCAATCAGCAGATATGGGGATTGTTAGGAGGCCATGATGGTCAGAGGCCAATGGGCGAATTTGGCAAGGATGCTGAGGTCACACCTCTACTCTTTTCGAAAGACATCCTGGGATTTTTAATGACCACAGGAGTCAAGACCTCGGTTTAACGTCTCATCCGAAGGACGGTGCTTTTACAGTACAGTGTCCCCGTCACTATACTGGGCGCTAGGACCCACACAGACCACAGGGTGAGCACCCCTACTGGTCTCACTAGCAGTCCCCGCTTCAAGTCCTCACACGCCGGGCTGTCACAAGCCTCAAGCTGGGTTCCTGTGTTTCCTCCCTCACGAGGAGGAATCAGGTGAGTGTTACACTGCACACCCAGACCCCGCCCCCGCTGTCACAGGCTGGGTCCCTGTGTTCCACCTCGCTGCCCCACCGCTGGGTACGTCCCACTGGTACGGTCTCTCAGAGCCTGGCTAGCGCTCCCCAGTCCGTCTCGGTGGCTCCTGCAGTCACTGTGCTATGATTGACAATATTATCCTGTTGGATAGAAACTAGAGCTAAGGTTTTGCCGAATGACTCAATTTTGAATCGGTTTTGCTGTGTTTTGATTGAGTTAGTATATGTAGAAAAAACATTTTGAAATTTAGAGTTTGTATTTATTTAACAAAATGTGTTTTTGCCAGAAAATTAACTATTTGGCTAATTGTGTGATGTAGGTGTGTTGCTGTGTTAAGAGTTTGGAAAAAGTACTTTAAGTATTGGTAAATGCTTGTTAGCAATTGAAAAAAATAAAAATATTAATTCAGTTTCACCCTTTCAGTTGGTCACTCCGAGTCACGTTGGATGACCGACGAAATTGGGATCTCGCCAGAGAGACCAATCCACTTCAAGTGTAACTAAACGAGCCAATGGACATTGGCATGCGATTATTGCATCCAGCTGCCGCTGATCACAGCATGAGTATAAGAGGCAGCAGGTGCACCGCATTAATTCATCCTTTCGCTCGGAGCCGAGCGGTAGTGGTTGAAGCTACTGCTCTCCCTTTCCACAAGAGAGTGTTCTGCGAGAGGAGTGCGGGTGTTACGGCGCAGCAGCGGTGGTCACGTTGTACGGGAGAGAAAGATCGTCTTCCTGCTGACAGCCACACTAGGAGTGTGCGGTGGCCAGCTCCCCTGCGTGCTTCAGTACTAAAAGAGCATTTCTCTAAAAGAGCAATTGCTCTAAAAGAGTAACACGGGTGATCGCGTCTTTTTAAAGATGTCTTTTCACCTGTGCATTTCTGGGTGTGGTCGTTTCCTGGCACCTCAGGATGGTCACGATCGCTGCCTCACGTGTCTGGACATTCAGCACGCTGAGGAAGCATTCGTGGATGGTTCATGTTCTTCTTGTGGGGACATGACCATCTTGGCGTTGCGTAATAGACTCCGCTATGTCAAACATGTCCAGATGGTGACCGCACCACTCCCTCCCCCGGAGGAGGGCCGTTTGGAGAATCTTTTGTTTCATTTTGTTTTTGTTCTGAGGAAGGTACCCAAAACATCAGTAAAAGAGCGGTTTCCTCAATCTCTGGGTCTCAAGAGGAGGAGAGCAGTGAACTGTGCATCACGGGATCAATTCCCTCCTCCTCTCTCGCCAGCAGGCAGCGTATGGTTGCCCAAGAGCACCTTCCTGCCCATTCGTGGAACCACGTAAGGGTGGTAGCACTCAAGTAATAATAATTAATTAATTCCTTACATTTATATAGCGCTTTTCTAAGCACTCAAAGTGCTTTACATTGTCAGGGGTATCTCCTCATCCACCACCAATGTGCAGCATCCACCTGGATGATGCGACGGCAGCCATAGTGCGCCAGAACGCCACCACACACCAGCTTACTGGTGGAGAGGAGACAGAGTGATGAAGCCAATCAGCAGATATGGGGATTGTTAGGAGGCCATGATGGTCAGAGGCCAATGGGCGAATTTGGCAAGGATGCTGAGGTCACACCTCTACTCTTTTCGAAGACATCCTGGGATTTTTAATGACCACAGGAGTCAAGACCTCGGTTTAACGTCTCATCCGAAGGACGGTGCTTTTACAGTACAGTGTCCCCGTCACTATACTGGGGCGCTAGGACCCACACAGACCACAGGGTGAGCACCCCCTACTGGTCTCACTAGCAGTCCCCGCTTCAAGTCCTCACACGCCGGGCTGTCACAAGCCTCAAGCTGGGTTCCTGTGTTTCCTCCCTCACGAGGAGGAATCAGGTGAGTGTTACACTGCACACCCAGACCCCGCCCCCCGCTGTCACAGGCTGGGTCCCTGTGTTCCACCTCGCTGCCCCACCGCGGGTACGTCCCACTGGTACGGTCTCTCAGAGCCTGGCTAGCGCTCCCCAGTCCGTCTCGGTGGCTCCTGCAGACCATCAGACTCGTGCGATTCAGTTGAGGGAGGGAGAACGAGGAGCAGGTCCTGTTAGTGGCTCCATATTGGCCCTGGTTCCCGGAACTCATTCTCCTCGCGACAGCCCCTCCCTGGCCGATTCCTCTGAGGAAGGATCTGCTTTCTCAGAGACGGGGCACCCTCTGGCACCCGTGTCCAGACTTGTGGAAACTCCATGTGTAGTCCCTGGACGGGAAGTGGAGGTTCTAGGTGACCTGCCCCAGGAGGTAGCTCTCACTATCGCTTCATCACGAGCACCGTCCACAAGACGGGCCTATGCGCTGAAGTGGAACCTGTTCATCGAATGGTGTTCCTCTCACCGTGAGGTCCCCTGGAGGTGTTCGATCAGAGCCGTGCTTTCCTTTTTGCAACAAGGGTTGGAGAGTAGGCTGTCCCCCTCCACCCTTAAGGTTTATGTTGCTGCTATTTCCGCTCACCACGACCCCGTAGAGGGGAAGAACGATCTGGTCGTTAGGTTTCTTAGGGGGGCCAGGAGGTTAAACCCTCCTAGGCATCCCTCCCTACCCTCTTGGGATTTGGCATTGGTGCTAAGAGCCCTACAAACTGTCTCTAAGGCTACTAAGGCTGTCTCCAAGCAGAGGATGGCCCACTGGATAGTGGATGCCATCACCTTGGCCTACGAAGCACAAGGTGTGCCCTGCCCGCTCAGGTTTCGTGCTCACTCCACTAGGGGTGTCGCATCGTCCTGGGCGCTGACTCGTGGTGCCTCGCTAGCAAACATCTGTAGAGCTGCGGGATGGGCGACGTGTCGAACCAGTTTCCTCCTGTGTTCTCACCTCAAATGGGTAGTGGCACTGAGAGGCCCGGCTCAGAGTCTCCAGAAAGTTCCTTAACCAGGCAAACCCTGTCGAGTCCTCCAGCACTCCGGCATCCAGACGTGGCGGAGTGTCCGACGTCAGGCCTTTCAGCCAATGAATTCTTGAGATCTGGTGTGAGGTTAGTGCCCATATGAGTGACCCTGTTGGGATCCCATATGTGTATTCCTTACTTATTAGAGCTGTGTTTTCCCTGGCAGACCACATTCTGCGGTCTCTAAATGATGCAGCCTAAGCCATCTCAGAGACTTCCAATAGGGCCCTACAGGGTTACTTCACATGTCTAAATGTCACTTAACCCCCTCTGTGAGGAGATGACTCCGTAGAGTGCCTCTTCCAAGCGGAAGGGCACGCTTCCCAGTGTTATCCAAGTCCTACTGTTTGGGTTGCTCAAGGAACAACAGTAGTTGACCTTCTCTGTGTAGAGCCCGGTCCATTCGTCTGCCTTATAGGAAGGATCAGGAGGCCTACACAGGGAACTGGAAGGGGCAGCTCCTGTGGCGCTATAGTAGGGATCCCAATTTCGTCTGTCATCCGACGTGACTCGGGGTGACCGACTGAAAGGGAACTTCTCGGTTATGTATGTAACCCTCGTTCCCTGAAGGAGGGAATGGAGACGTCACATCCCGTCGCCACAGTCGCTGTACCATCTCTGAGCTGCCGGGTCACCGGCTCGGCTCCTCAGCGAAAGCATGAATTATTGCGGTGCACCTGCTGCCTCTTATACTCACGCTGTGATCAGCGGCAGCTGGATGCAATAATCGCATGCCAATGTCCATTGGCTCGTTTAGTTACACTCGAAGTGGATTGGTCTCTCTGGCGAGATCCCAATTTCGTCGGTCATCCGACGTGACGTCTCCGTTCCCTCCTTCAGGGAATAAGGGTTACATACGTAACCAAGACGTTTTATTTAATGTCATTTTTAATCAAATGAATCATTGTAACTAACTACTGTTTTACCAACAATAATTGTAAAATACACACACACACACACAAATTTTGTCCCCGTAAACCGCAAAAACCAGTACACACACACACACACACACCTTTGCAAAAGTCTCAGGTCATTAGTATTTTCATCAACAAAAATATGGTTTAAGTCAGTTATTTATATCTTTTGCTGTAGTGTGTCAGTAGGAAATATCAGTTTACATTTCCAAACATTCATTTAGCCATTAATTGTAATAATCCAGTGAGATTTTTGAGATCTGATCTGATCATCATCAGTCTGTCTGGAATGACAGAAGAAACAAAACAAACTGAGACAGACTAAATCCAGAAGAACTGTGTCTCCAAGACGCTTCAAGAAACCCACCTGCAAAGCTACAGTACTGTGAAAAGTTTTAGGCACTTTATCAATTATTTTCTATTAACTACAGTTCTTCTGGATTTAGTCTGTCATGTAATCACAGATGGATTGGATGATGGTGAGATCAGATCTGTGGAGCACTGCTGTTTTCCATCTCACTGGATTATTAAAATGAATGGCAAAAGGAATGTCTGGAAATATAAACTGATATTTCCTACTGACACACTACAGTGAAAGAGAAAAAACTGACTTAAAAGCTTTTTCTTTCTTTTTTTTTTGCGAAAATACAAATGACCTAAGACTTGTGCATACAGGCAGAGAGAGAAAGAGATATTTTTTTATTTTTTTATTTTGTGGAAGCAGAATTTAATCTAATCTTTCGGTAACACTTTACAATAAGGTGTCATTTGTTAACATTAGTTAATGTATTAACTAACATTAACAAGCAATGAGCAATACATTTATTACACTATTTATTAAACTTTGTTAATGTTAGTTAATGAAAATACAGTTGTTCATTGTTTATTCATGTTAGTTCACAGAGCATTAACTAATGTTAACAAACACAACTTATGATTTTAATAATGCATTAGTAAATGCTGAAATTAACATTAACTAAGATTAATAAATGCTGTAGAAGTATTGTTCATTCTTAGTTCATGTTTACTAATGTTGTTAACTAATGAACCTTATTGTAAAGTGTTACCAATCTTTCATACATGTCTTGTTTTCATGATTTACGCAATACCAGAAAATAAATGAAATAAAGTATAAGGAATATTTGAAGGCAAAGCCATTTATAAACATAGTGGGTGGCAGGGAGAGGATATATGTTTTCATATTTTTATTAGAAATACAGTAGGCCCTAGGTGTGCGCGTGTATGAATAGACCTAGTGTGTGACTTTACATAGTCAGCAGTACTCAGAGCTGGGCTGGCTGCCCAGTCTCAGAGCGAAGAGAGGAAAGAGGAAATCCTGCGCTCACACCATGACCTTCGACCCAGGATATCCTTCCTTAGGGCACTCCCTCTTGTCCTAAACAAGGGCCAAAGGGGATATAATTTATGTCCTTAGCAACATCCATTCATTAATTATAAAGCTTTAATTAATGTTTATGACACCATGACCACCAAGTCCTTTAATGAAGACAATAATTTATAGAGTTGCAGGATAATTACTAACAACTAAAACAAAAATGATGTACTATGAAACAATAGTAAATGTATTTTAATAGTTGAACTGATCATTTAAATTAATTAATGTAATATTCACGATAAGCACAGTCAAATGACTGCCTATAATATGCAATACCCTGGACTTTTAGTATTATGAGAAATAATCCTACAGTACTAGTAATTACATATGTTAGTACACTTAGAAATTTCAGGCCTCTGGGGGTGCGTCAGCTGAAATGTTAATGCAATAAAACTTGGATTACATTATTAATAATCATTATATGTCTCATGAACCTTTTAAAACTGTAATTACATGGCAACAATGAAGCAATTATAAGGCACCAAAAGAAAAGTACGAGAACAATTGAGCTACATTCAGTGCAATTTGCCGCAATAGTTTTTCATTTGGAAAAGTTGAAAAGGCCATTATTACTTATTTTAATATTAGGAACGGGTACATGGCTGTATGTCAATTGCCACAGTACTTTCTTACCTTTTCACACAACTAACAATATATTCGGGCAGCCACATTTCACTGATGTAGAATGAATTTCTTTGACCTCATTCTGCAAAGAGCAGCGGTTCGAACTCGAAAGCTTCACCTCGTTTATTAGGTTCATCTCAGGTTCCACGGTTATTTGTGTGCAATGCAAAAGCCTCCAATAACCCAATCAGGATTAGTTGCCCTTTGTAAATTTACACTCGGAAAACAAGCCAGCATTCATATCCCGAGGCTCATTTCTGCTGCCGCTGAAAATGAGGGATATCGTGTTAGGGGGCATATCATGGCATTTTATCAAAACGAGTGCCATACAAAAGTGGTGCAAACATCTAGAATCCACTCAAAGTAAAGGAGCGTTTCTACTACATGTTTTTACTGTCAAGATTAGTACTGTAAGTGCTTTCGACAACCTTTTGGAATCATCAAATTGAGCTTTCAACGCTACAGGCTGTAATGTGCAAGATTAAGGATGTAGAAATGGTTTTGCACATAAAAAAAAGATCAGGCTTTTATTCAAAATAGTCAAAGAAAAAGAGTCATGGAGTAATGGGTATTGCATGCGCCTCATTTCAGATCATATTCTCTCTCCGCTGTCCTTTCAAATAAAGTCAAAAGGCTGTAAATAAATAAAGGCTGTTAATTTATGTGCCTAATTATAAATTTTAAAAAAGGATAAAAAATGAAAAATTAATCATGTCCTCTGACCCATACATAAATTCCATAATAAGGCATTTCTCCACCAACAGACTAATTAATTCATTTAATTATTCAGCATATAACGTAATTAATTTGATGAGCATTTTTAATTGATTGACAGCCCTAAAAATTCAGGTTATTCAAAAAAAAAAAAAGTCCTGATATTATCCAATAGGGGTGTAACGGTACACGTACCCATACCAAAAATTGTTGGTATGGATCTGTTATGGTTCATATGTGTACCAAATGAAAACGGTGCTGTTTTAATCACTGCATGTACGGAACTTCTCTGTGTGTGGAACATATTTTAAAACTCGGGACAGTATTGTTTACGTCAATATACTTTGATGTTGCAAACACTTCTGAAAAATAACAAAGGACACAGAGTAAGCTGCTGGAAAATTGCACAATCCAAGTTAAACATGGAGACATGCTTTATATTAAGCATTTAAAACTAAATCATAAACCTACTGCACTGAAAAAAATGATTCATTGAATTTACAAAAAATGTTTAAGGTAAGTGGTTGCAATCAATTTATTTTAGCTACATTTAAATAAACAAATTTAGTTGACTTACTTTCAACATTTTTTTATTTATTTAAATGTAGCTAAAATAAATTGTTTGCAACCACTTACCTTAAACATTTTTAGTATAATTTTTTTTCAGTGTGTAAGATACGCGTGTCGTTTAAAGGGATAGTTCACCCCAAAAAATAAAAATTCTGTACCAGCAGCTGCTGGTAGCCACTGACCTCCACAGTATGGAAGAATATAAAAAAAAGTCAGTGGCTACCAGCAACTGTTTGGTTATCAACATTCCTCTTTGCATTCTCCAGAAGAAAGAAACTCATAGGGTGAGCAAATGATGATAACATACTAATTTTATGTGTTTGAGATGCGTTTTCACACATAGTGTATATCGTCTCGGTTACGTATGTAACCCTCGTTCCCTGAAGAAGGGAACGGAGACGTCACGTCGGATGACCGACGAATTGGGATCTCGCCAGAGAGACCAATCCACTTCGAGTGTAACTAAACGAGCCAATGGACATTGGCATGCGATCATTGCATCCAGCTGCCGCTGAAAATGAGGGATATCGTGTTAGGGGCATATCATGGCATTTTATCAAAACGAGTGCCATACAAAAGTGGTGCAAACATCTAGAATCCACTCAAAGTAAAGGAGCGTTTCTACTACATGTTTTTACTGTCAAGATTAGTACTGTAAGTGCTTTCGACAACCTTTTGGAATCATCAAATTGAGCTTTCAACGCTACAGGCTGTAATGTGCAAGATTAAGGATGTAGAAATGGTTTTGCACATAAAAAAAAGATCAGGCTTTTATTCAAAATAGTCAAAGAAAAAGAGTCATGGAGTAATGGGTATTGCATGCGCCTCATTTCAGATCATATTCTCTCTCCGCTGTCCTTTCAAATAAAGTCAAAAGGCTGTAAATAAATAAAGGCTGTTAATTTATGTGCCTAATTATAAATTTAAAAAAAGGATAAAAAATGAAAAATTAATCATGTCCTCTGACCCATACATAAATTCCATAATAAGGCATTTCTCCACCAACAGACTAATTAATTCATTTAATTATTCAGCATATAACGTAATTAATTTGATGAGCATTTTTAATTGATTGACAGCCCTAAAAATTCAGGTTATTCAAAAAAAAAAAAAAAAGTCCTGATATTATCCAATAGGGGTGTAACGGTACACGTACCCATACCAAAAATTGTTGGTATGGATCTGTTATGGTTCATATGTGTACCAAATGAAAACGGTGCTGTTTTAATCACTGCATGTACGGAACTTCTCTGTGTGTGGAACATATTTTAAAACTCGGGACAGTATTGTTTACGTCAATATACTTTGATGTTGCAAACACTTCTGAAAAATAACAAAGGACACAGAGTAAGCTGCTGGAAAATTGCACAATCCAAGTTAAACATGGAGACATGCTTTATATTAAGCATTTAAAACTAAATCATAAACCTACTGCACTGAAAAAAATGATTCATTGAATTTACAAAAAATGTTTAAGGTAAGTGGTTGCAATCAATTTATTTTAGCTACATTTAAATAAACAAATTTAGTTGACTTACTTTCAACATTTTTTTATTTATTTAAATGTAGCTAAAATAAATTGTTTGCAACCACTTACCTTAAACATTTTTAGTATAATTTTTTTTCAGTGTGTAAGATACGCGTGTCGTTTAAAGGGATAGTTCACCCCAAAAAATAAAAATTCTGTACCAGCAGCTGCTGGTAGCCACTGACCTCCACAGTATGGAAGAATATAAAAAAAAGTCAGTGGCTACCAGCAACTGTTTGGTTATCAACATTCCTCTTTTGCATTCTCCAGAAGAAAGAAACTCATAGGGTGAGCAAATGATGATAACATACTAATTTTATGTGTTTGAGATGCGTTTTCACACATAGTGTATATCGTCTCGGTTACGTATGTAACCCTCGTTCCCTGAAGAAGGGAACGGAGACGTCACGTCGGATGACCGACGAATTGGGATCTCGCCAGAGAGACCAATCCACTTCGAGTGTAACTAAACGAGCCAATGGACATTGGCATGCGATCATTGCATCCAGCTGCCGCTGATCACAGCGTGAGTATAAGAGGCAGCGGGTGCACAGCATTAATTCATGCTTTCGCTGAGGAGCCGAGCCGGTGACCCGGCCGCTCAGCGGTGGTACAGCAAACTGTGGCGACGGGACGTGACGTCTCCGTTCCCTTCTTCAGGGAACGAGGGTTACATACGTAACCGAGACGTTCCCTTTCAGTCGGTCACTCCGAGTCACGTCGGATGACCGACGAATTGGGATCCCTACCAAAACGCCACAGGAGCTGCCCCTTCCAGTGCCCTGTGTAGACCTCTTGATCCTTCCTATAAGGCAGACGATAGGACCGGGCTCTACACAGAGAAGGTCAACTACTGTTGTTCCTTGGACAACCCAGACAGTAGGACTTGGAAACACTGGGAAGCATGCCCTTCCGTTTGGAAGAGGCACACTGCGGAGTCACCTCCTCCCAGAGGGGGTTAAGTGGCATTTAGACATGTGAAGTAACCCGTAGGGCCCTATTGCACATGGAAGTCTCTGAGATGGCACAGGCTGCATCACTAGAGATGGCAGAACGTGGTCTGCCAGGGAAACACGGCTCTAATAAGCATACCGTGGAATACACATATGGGATCCCGGCAGGGTCTCTCATATGGGCACTAGCCTCACATCAGATTTCAAGAATTCATTGGCTGAAAGGCCTGGCGCCGGACGCTCCGCCACGTCCGGACGCCGGAGTGCTGGAGGACTCGACAGGGTTTGCCTGGTTAAGGAACTCTCTGGAGAATTAGGCGAAAGAACGCCGCAAGCCGACTCTGAGCCGGGCCTCTCAATGCCACTACCCGTTTGAGGTGAGAACACAGGAGGAAACCGGTTCGACACGCAGGCTATAAAACCTAGCGAACATGTTAGAGTCGCCCAACCCGCAGCTCTACAGATGTCTGCTAGCGAGGCACCACGAGCCAGCGCCCAGGACGATGCGACACCCCTAGTGGAGTGAGCACGCAACCTGAGCGGGTAGGGCACACCTTGTGCTTCATAGGCCAAGGTGATGGCATCCACTATCCAGTGGGCCATCCTCTGCTTGGAGACAGCCTTCCCCTTCTGCTGTCCTCCGTAACAGACAAAGAGCTGTTCTGAGGTCCTGAAGCTCTGAGTTCTATCCACGTACTGTCGCAGTGCGCGTACAGGACAGAGCAAAGCTAGGGCTGGGTCTGCCTCCTCCAGGGGCAGCGCTTGCAGGTTCACTACCTGGTCCCTGAAGGGAGTGGTAGGAACCTTGGGCATAGCCGGGCCGGGCCTCAGTGTTGCACTGGAGTCAGCCGGCCCAAACTCAAGGCACGATTCGTCGACCGAAAATGCCTGCAGGTCCCCCACCCTCTTGATCGAGGCCAACGCAGTCAGGAGCAGGGTTTTCATAGAGAGAAACTTCAACTCAACTGACTGCAAAGGCTCGAAGGGGCAGTTTGTAGGGCTCTTAGCACCAATGCCAAATCCCAAGAGGGTAGGGAGGGAGGCCTAGGCGGGTTTAACCTCCTGGCCCCCTAAGAAACCTGATAACCAGATCGTGCTTCCCACCGACCTCCCTCTACGGGGTCGTGGTGAGCGGAAATAGCAGCAACATAAACCTTAAGGGTGGAGGGGACAAACCTACGCTCCAACCCTTGTTGCAAAAAGGAAAGCACGGCTCTGATCGAACATCTCCGGGGTCCTCACGGTGAGAGGAACACCATTCGACGAACAGGTTCCACTTCAGCGCATAGGCCCGTCTTGTGGACGGTGCTCGTGCTGAAGCAATAGTGAGAGCTACCTCCTGGGGCAGATCACCTAGAACCTCCGCGTCCCGTCCAGGGACCACACATGGAGTTTCCACAAGTCTGGACGCGGGTGCCAGAGGTGCCCGTCTCTGAGAAAGCAGATCCTTCCTCAGAGGAATCGGCCAGGAGGGGCTGTCGCGAGGAGCATGAGTTCCGGGAACCAGGTCCTGTTGGGCCAATATGGAGCCACTAACAAGACCTGCTCCTCGTCCTCCCTGATCTTGCACAGTGTCTGTGCTAGCAGGCTCACTGGGGAACGATATTTGCGCAGGCCCAGGGGCCAGCTGTGTGCCAGTGCATCCGTGCGGCGTTGCCTCGGACAGGGAATAGAACCACTGGCAGTGGGTGGTTTCTGGAGACGCGAACAGGTCTACCTGAGCAACTCCAAACCGACTCCAAATCAGCTGGACCGCCTGGGGATGGAGTCTCCACTCCCAGGAAGTGCCGCTCGAGACAGCTCGTCGGCCGCCTGATTGAACTCTCCTGGGATGTGGATGGCACGAAGGGACCTCAGATGCTTCTGACTCCAGAGGAGGAGGTGGCGGGCGGGTTGCGACATGCGACGGGAGCGTAAACCGCCTTGCCGGTTGATATACGCAACGGTCGCAGTGTTGTCCGTGACGGACCAGAACGCCCTTGCCCGGCGCCCTCTGAGGCGGCTCAAGGCAAGGCGTACTGCCAGCAACTCGAGGCAATTGATATGCCAACGCAGTTGGGGACCCGTTCACACCCCTGACACTGCGTGCCCGTTGTACGTGGCTCCCCAGCCGGTGGCCGAGGCATCCGTGAATACCACAGCATGCCTGGATACCTGCTCCAGGGGCACTCCTGCCCGAAGGAACGAGGGATCTGTCCACGGGCTGAAGGTTCTGCGGCAGGCCGGTGTAATCTGAACCCGGTGAGTACCGCGTTTCCACGCCCACCTCGGGACTCGGCCATGGAGCCAGTGCTGAAGCGGTATCATATGGAGCAGACCGAGCGGAACTATCGCCGCAGCTGCAGCCATATGCCCCAGGAGCCTCTGAAAGAGTTTCAGTGGGACCACCGTCCTGCCTGATAAAGTCTTGAGGCAGTTCAGCACCGACTGAGCACGTTCCTGGGTGAGGCGTGCTGTCTGGTTGACCGAATCCAACTCCATGCCGAGAAAAGAGATACTCTGCGTTGGCACGAGTTTGCTCTTTTCCCAGTTGACCCGAAGACCCAACTGGCTGAGGTGCCTGAGCACCAGGTCCCTGTGTGCGCACAACTGCTCTCGAGACTGTGCAAGTATGAGCCAGTCGTCGAGTAGCTGAGGATGCGCACACCCCGTTCTCTCAGGGGAACAAGGGCCGCCTCTGCGACCTTGGTGAAGACGCGAGGCGAAGGGACAGCCCGAAGGGCAGGACCTTGTACTGATATGCCCGACCCTCGACGCAAATCGCAGGAATGGCCTGTGTCGCGGGAGAATCGAGACATGAAAGTACGCGTCCTTCAGGTCGATCGCTGCAAACCAATCTAGGGGACGGACGCACCCAAAGATGCGTTTCTGCGTCAACATCTTGAAGGGCATCTTGTGAAGTGCACGGTTCAAAACTCGCAGATCCAAGATCGGTCGTAACCCACCGCTTTTCTTGGGCACAATGAAGTAAGGGCTGTAAAACCCGACCTCATATCGGCTGAAGGGACCGGCTCTATCGCGTCCTTCGCCAGCAGGACTGCAATTTCCGCACGCAAGACAGGGGCATCGGCGGCCTTGACTGAAGTGAACCGGATGCCCCGAACCTGGGGGACGCCGGGCGAACTGAATCAGCGTGGCCGAGTCTGATGGTCCGCAGGAGCCACCGAGACGGACTGGGGAGCGCTATCCAGGCTCGAGAGACCGTGCCAGCGGAACCAACGAGGCCACCGACATACCCGCGGTGGGGCAGCGAGGTGGAACACAGGGACCCGGCCCGGAGCCTGTGACGGCTTGGCCTGTGATGGCAGGGGGCGGGGTCTGGGTGTGCAGTGTAACACTCACCTGATTCCTCCTCGTGAGGGAGGAAACACAGGAACCCGGCTTGAGGCTTGTGACAGCCTGGCGTGTGACGACTTGAAGCGGGGACTCGAGTGCTACCGCCCTTACCTGGTTCCACAAATGGGCAGGAGGAGTGCTCTTGGGCAACCCACTGCTGCCTGCTGGC
Source organism: Onychostoma macrolepis (assembly GCF_012432095.1). Lineage (NCBI taxonomy): Eukaryota > Metazoa > Chordata > Actinopteri > Cypriniformes > Cyprinidae > Onychostoma > Onychostoma macrolepis. Next base: position 1,495,832 of record NC_081159.1, read on the forward strand.
GAGAGAGGAGAAGGGAAGTGACCCCGTGATGCACGGTTCACCACTCTCCTCCTCTTGAGACCCAGAGATTGAGAAAACTGCTCTTTTACTGATGTTTTGGGTACTGCTGGCTGCTGGGCCAGCGGCGGAACAAAAACAAAACGCAACAAAAGATTCTCCGCCCGGCCCTCCTCCGGGGGAGGGAGTGGTGCGGTCACCATCTCCCGACAAGCAGTCTCCACCATCTCCGGGTCGCCCGTCTCAGGGCCTCTTGCACTTGCGCTTGCCGCCAGGTTTGGCGGGGTCTGACGGGCTGGGCGTCCTGCCTGCGACCGGCTCCACGATGCTGCCTGGTGGAAGGCTGCTGCGGCTGCGCGGAGCGGGCAGCCGCAGGGGGCGCCCACGGCGACGAGCAGGCTGAGGGGCTGCAGCCGGAGTGGAAGCAGCAGGTTTCCTCCGGCGCATGATGTGTTTGATCGCCTCAGTCTGCTTCTGGGCTGCCGAGAACTGCTGGGCAAAGCTCTCGACAGCGTCGCCGAAAGGCCGGTCTGCGACACGGGAGCATTCAGGAACTGTACCTTCTCCTGCTCCTTCATGTCAGCAAGACACAGCCAGAGATGGCGCTCCTGGACCACTAGCGTGGACATCGCACGACCCAGAGACTGTGCGGTCACCTTCGTCGCCGGCGCGAGGTCCGTCGCAGCACGCAGCTCATGTAGAACCGCCAGGTCGTGACCACCCTCGTGCAGGTCTTTCAGGGCTTTGGCCTGGTGGACCTGCAGTAACGCCATGGCGTGAAGGGCAGAAGCCGCCTCCCACAGGCTCTATAAGCACTGCCAGTTAGACCTGACGAATACTTACAGGCCCGCGAGGAGACACGGGTCACCCTGCAGAGTGGTAGCGGCTGTTGGACATAGTTGCATGGCCACAGACCGCTCCACTGAGGATGCCCGCATACCCCAAGGCGGCCCCACCATCGAGGGTGGTGAGGCGGAGGAGCCACAAGATTTGTTTCGGGCAGTAAAGGTGCCTTCCACGATCTTGTAAGCTCCTCATGCACTTCCGGAAAGAATGGCACCGGAGGGGCGCTGAGAACCAGCGCGACCCCACTGAGAAACCACTCGTCCAGCCTCGGCGATTCCACACGAGCCCGACATTCTCGGCGGCCCGGAAAGCATAGCCGTCATCTCTGGGTCTGGCTCGGACAACGCTACCACACCCGAAGGGGCAACGCAGCCGAGTCGTCATCCCCAGGGGGCGCCCACGGCGACGAGCAGGCTGAGGGGCTGCAGCCGGAGTGGAAGCAGCAGGTTTCCTCCGGCGCATGATGTGTTTGATCGCCTCAGTCTGCTTCTGGGCTGCCGAGAACTGCTGGGCAAAGCTCTCGACAGCGTCGCCGAAAGGCCGGTCTGCGACACGGGAGCATTCAGGAACTGTACCTTCTCCTGCTCCTTCATGTCAGCAAGACACAGCCAGAGATGGCGCTCCTGGACCACTAGCGTGGACATCGCACGACCCAGAGACTGTGCGGTCACCTTCGTCGCCGGCGCGAGGTCCGTCGCAGCACGCAGCTCATGTAGAACCGCCAGGTCGTGACCACCCTCGTGCAGGTCTTTCAGGGCTTTGGCCTGGTGGACCTGCAGTAACGCCATGGCGTGAAGGGCAGAAGCCGCCTCCCACAGGCTCTATAAGCACTGCCAGTTAGACCTGACGAATACTTACAGGCCCGCGAGGGGAGACACGGGTCACCCTGCAGAGTGGTAGCGGCTGTTGGACATAGTTGCATGGCCACAGACCGCTCCACTGAGGGGATGCCCGCATACCCCAAGGCGGCCCCACCATCGAGGGTGGTGAGGCGGAGGAGCCACAAGATTTGTTTCGGGCAGTAAAGGTGCCTTCCACGATCTTGTAAGCTCCTCATGCACTTCCGGAAAGAATGGCACCGGAGGGGGGCGCTGAGAACCAGCGCGACCCCCACTGAGAAACCACTCGTCCAGCCTCGAAGGATTCCACACGAGCCCGACATTCTCGGCGGCCCGGAAAGCATAGCCGTCATCTCTGGGTCTGGCTCGGACAACGCTACCACACCCGAAGGGGCAACGCAGCCGAGTCGTCATCCCCAGAGGCGACTCGCTCTCCGCTGCAGCGACCGACATCTGGTCGTCAGGGGAGCACCGAAGGAAACAGGCGGTATACCCGCTCTGCAGAGGTCCCAGCCCGCTCCAACGGCAACCCCACCGGCTGCGGAGCACCTGAGGGGTGAGGAACTCCTCTTGGGAAGCCCTCACTGTCACCCTCAGATCACCTCTGACTCCACGGATACAGCGCCGCCCGGAACGAACGCTGGATCGCAGCAGAGCAGAGGACTCCGCCATGTTTGACATAGCGGAGTCTATTATGCAACTCGAGATGGTCATGTCCCCACAAGAAGAACATGAACCATCCACGAAAGCTTCCTCAGCGTGCTGAATGCCCAGACACGTGAGGCAGCAAACGTGACCGTCCTGAGGCGCCAGGAAACGACCACACCCAGAAACGCACGGGTGATAAGACATCTTTAAAAAGACGTGATCACCCGTTTTGCTCTTTTAGAGAAACTTGCTCTTTATTAAGTGCTGAAACACGCAGGGGAGCTGGCCACCACACACTCCGAGTGTGACTGTCTTCACGGGAATCGACCTCTTCTCCCGTGAGACCGCGACCACCGCTGCTGCGCTGTAACGCCCGCACTCGCTCACTCGCTCGCTCTTCTCACTCGCAGGATAGAAGAGCAGTAGTGATTCACCGCCGCTCGGCTCCGAAGCGAAAGGATGAATTAATGCGGTGCACCCGCTGCCTCTTATACTCACGCTGTGATCAGCGGCAGCTGGATGCAATGATCGCATGCCAATGTCCATTGGCTCGTTTAGTTACACTCGAAGTGGATTGGTCTCTCTGGCGAGATCCCAATTCGTCGGTCATCCGACGTGACTCGGAGTGACCGACTGAAAGGGAACTTACAGTTGTATACTTACATATAAATGTTACAAATTCAGGCAAATATTTCCATTTTACATAAAGGTTCATCTTGACCACAAGCGAGTCTTTTAACTTTAACTTTGCAGACCTCAATGAATGAGTGCCGGTGTTCTGTTGATTTGTGTTACCCTGTCAGATAGCTACCTCCCATAAAACAGTAGGTACAATTCGACAACGAAAAGTGCTACCTGTCAAATTATGGTTTATTAACATCTATACCTACCCCAACCCTAAACCTACCCTTACAGTAATGCAAATACAGTAATTATGTATTGTTCAGGCCGGAAACCAACAATAAATTCATTTTTCTACCTATTAGATTGTGTTTTAATAACGTCTACACCTACCCCTTACAGTAATGCAAATACAGTAATTATCATTGTTCAGCGTGAGAAAAATGACACAACATTGATGTGTGCATGAGCAGTAAACCCTGGTAGGAAAATCTGAAGGGTAGGATAAAATGTCAGGATGTATGTGCGTAAAAAAAAAAAAAACAGAGGATTAGAAAGGGAGAGCAGTAACAAAACATTCTGCATCCAAAACTGTAAGCACTTCAAATCTCTTCCCCTAATTATAACAGCACCATAAACTGCTGTGTTTTTTTGTGGCTAGTTGCAGCAATACTGGCAGACTTTTTAAAAAGATAGTTTGTTCAGCAAAACCACTCAACCAAAAAAAAAAAAAATAAAATATGATGATATCCTAGCTTCTTCAAGCCCACCTGCACAATATAATCAGGTTATATTTAATGTTTTGGTCTGCTTATTAAAAAGGCTGCAACTAATAATAAAATACCGTACAATAGAAGATGGAACAAAAGATTCAGACGCGTAAACTGGAGGAAGCATCAGGATGCCGGACAGTTTAAGACATGTGGATGTGTGTGTGTTTAAATATACATAAAACGTTTTCCTCCAGACTCGCAGAGAGGGCAACTGAGGTGTTATCGGAGCAGGAAGACTGTTCTTCCTCCCAGAGAATTCCTGGAAGAGAGCAAAAGCTCACACAAAGACCGGAAGAAGGAATGTGACGGAGAGAGAAGGGAGGTGAAGGAGGGGAGGACGTCTCAGAAGCACTTTGCACTATGGAGCAGGTCAGTAAGAGCCATGGAAATGGTGCTGTCCATATGACTGGCATTAACACACACACACACACACAGGTCAGTTCTTGCCCTGGCCCTGCCCATGTTCCTGTCGTTTTGCTTTTGTTGTGAGTGTTAAAAGAGCAGTCGAGAGAGAACCAGCTCATCTCTGCAGCCTGCACAGTCAACTCAACATTACAATGTACAACACACTGCTAGCTGTGTGTGTGTGTGTGTGTGTGTGTGTTTATAAAAAAACACTGCTAAAATCTGACTGGATGAGCCCTGTTCAGAGCCATTATAAAAGAGCTAATCTACATTAACATTTAACTACAAATTAATTTAATTCTTTATTATGTATTCTATATTTTGCAATCATTTTACAAAAACAGTAGGCCATAAGGTCTTTGCAATAAAGTAGCTACACTAAAGCTGGTTAAAAACTGATCAAAATGATGATAATATACAATCTGATATCACTTACAGTTTAGTCAGTGCCATTCCTGATAAATCTATCTATTTATCTGTTCATTTATTTGAACTGTCTGAACAAACTGACTGACTTTCCAAAAAACAGTAATAGGAAATCATACAAAAGTGCAGGGTCAATAAGATTTTTTTAAGAAGTATTCTTTTATTAAGCAAGAATACATTAAATTGATCTAAAGTGACAATAAAAACATTAATAATGTTATATAGGTTTTCTGTTTTTAAATTAAGTGTTTTTTTTGTTTGTTTTTTCACTTTTGAATATTCTACAGTATTAAAAACCCTAAAAATAAAATTAATCACAGTTTTCACAAAATATATTATTTGAAATGCCTTGGCGAACCATTTAAATACCATGGGACATAAATATGCAAATCATTCAGTACCATGATATCAATGTTAGGCATGCTATTCCCTCCACAGTATTGTAAAGATGCATACTCTCATGGCTTATTGGTTTAACACTCACACATAAACACAATTTACGTACAGTTATCCACAAAACGCGCACACATTTTGCTCACCATCTGGCTAACACACAAACATTACTTTCCATTAGAGTGCTGTTAAAATTGTTATACTCAATGTGGGATTGCTTTGAGCTCTGCAGACCAGAAAACCTTGCAGTTTCATGAAATATTGATAGTAGATCAATATGATACATCAGTATGAGTTAGGAACGAACTGCTGGAAGAAGTCCGGAAAGTCCCGTTTTTTTGCTAAGGCAAGAGTTTAGGAGGATGTACCCGAGTACACTGAATGAGACAATTGTTACTGTACAAAAAAAAAAGCATGAGGAGTGTCATGACTCTTGTAGGATTTCCAAATGTGTTCATACTTCTTGTCTTTTGTCCCTCAACCAACCAGCAAGACAACAAATACGGGAAGTCGTTATTCCCATACAGAGTAGAATTAGGTCAGTGTCATACACCGTCATCCAGGAAAAGAGCTTATCATAGCACGCCACATCCTCCAGCTAATGTACATCAGCTCATAACGGCTCGGATCGAGAGAGAGCACGGGAAATAAGTCTTGTGATTGATTGTGAGTGTGTCTCTGTGTCAAGAGAGCATGTTATGATGGGAAATGAGAAAGCGAGAGCATGAGAGAGAGATCCCACAGCTGTTCGGGATCAGGTCACGGTTGACTGGTTTAAAGCCCGATTTAACTGCTGTGCCAAAATGCCCATGTCTGAGATCACCATGACTTTGACTGGACAGCACACCAGCCGCATGAGCTCTCAGAGATTAGTACTGATGGAGTTCAATCCATCCACCCAGAGAGAGACACCAAGGGCGTAGGTTTGGTCCAGAAGTGTTAACTCAAACTATCCACAAGGGGTGTCCCAACCTGCTCCAACTTGCTTCAACACACCTAATTATGAAGAGCTTTCCTGCATCGGCATACAACCCAAAACAAGTCTACTTCCCTTCTGTATAGTGTATATTTAAATAAATAAATTTAATTAAGCAGCAGGATAGAATGCAATATATAAAAAAATTTAAATTACTAAAAACAATAAAAAATACAAATTAAATTATTATATGTAATGTGTCAATTCACCCAGCATTCATAAAACAAATGTCAAAAAATACCCGTATGTACTACTATCTCTATTGATTGAGATTCTGGAGCATGTCTCCAATGGACACTTTACTATCCCATGAGGCCATGGGAGAGGACTCATCTATGCTGGGGAGCATTGACACAGCTGATGTCGTAGGTCACATGACAATGTTACCATGGTGAGTGAAAATACCCAAAAAATTACAGTAGAACAAATAAATAAATGTTACATATATTGTAAAAAGTAATTAAATGTATAAAAACACAGCATATTCTTCACTGTGTAAATTAAATATATATTTCTTCTTATCAAAGTTACAAAAGTGATTTAGTCAAGACCAGTGAGAGATTTTTTTTCTGTTTTGTTGTTTGATTAATATGAATGACAGACAGCAGGAATATTAGACTGCTGTCACTTTAAGAACTGCCCGGATCCAATATACTGTTACACGTGTGTTTTCTTTCTCAGCTGTTTGCTTTCACTTAAATTACTGTGTATATTAAACATTTATAATGTGTACTGGAACAAAGTTCTGATCAAAATGCAGCATGCAGGAGAAAAAATAAATAAATAAAAATGAGGTGTGTATGTGCTGCATGCATGAGAGTTAAGCATAAAAAAGGCTTAACTCATGCTAGACATCATCCAAAAACTGTTAAAATAATTTATAAAGAGAAATAAAAATCTTTTAAATGGGAAAATATGAAACAGAAACAAAACACTCACAGTTGGGTCCAAACGTCCACACTGAAAATCTGGAATTGAAAATCTAATTTAAACCTAGAAAAGTTTTAGCACTAAATTAAATAGTAAAAAATAAAAGTTTACATAAAAATAATAATTTCTAGGTCATTATGTAGTAAATTTGTCACACGTATCGTCTTGAACTCGTCTGTGAGATCGTGCTGGAGAACATGATCATCAGGTTTTGCAACATGTGGAGTTCATGTCAACTCAATGCACCTTTTCAATGAGATTGTTATACTGGTAATATCATTTGTAATAAAATAAAAAAAAAACTGTATTAAAGTCGAAAAATGTGAAATAGAAGCATTTTCACTTTTGGACTCCACTGTATATTACATTACATTCAATCACAACTGCAACTGGTAGATATTGGTAGGGATTATTCAGGTCTCTCAGCTTCCAAATCGACGCCTGGGAGAGAACGCGAGTGAGAAAAAGAGAGAAAGAAATATTTAGAGGGAAAGGGAGAGCGGCAGGTTAGCAGGTATTGGCGAACAAAAAAATAAACCTTGAAAATGTATTCATCTAATCTACATCTGAATCAATTGCCCTTGCCCCAGAATAAAGGCACTTTCATCCTTCATAGCCCTCCCAAACGCACTGAAACACACGTCCCATCTCTCTCTCTCTCTTTTCTCTTCAAATACTATGCTCAGTCAGAGTCAGAGAGTGTGAGGGGAATAAAAGATATAAAACAGACTGGAACCTTCTTTTTCCCTCCCTCCATTTGTAGGATGGATTGTTTCCGCAGTCGTTTCCTGCTTTGTCTTATTTTAAGTTCTCATCAGGGTCGAGGAGAGGAAATGGTGCCAGCTGTCCACTTTGTCAACCTCCCCTCACCACAGACCCACAATGTACACACACCATATGTGACCCTGCACCACAAAACCAGTCATAAGGTTCAATTTCTTATAAATAAATAAATAAGCTTTACATTGATGTATGGTTTGTTAGGATAGGACAATATTTGGCTGAGATACAACTATTTGAAAATCTGGAATCTGAGGGTGCAAAAAAAAAAAAATCTAAATATTGAGAAAATCGCCTTTAAAGTTGTCCAAATGAAGTCCTTAGCAATGCATATTACTAATCAAAAATTAAGTTTTGATATATTTAGGGTAGGAAATTTACAAAATATCTTCATGGAACATGATCTTTACTTAATATCCTAATGATTTTTGGCATAAAAGAAAAATCGATAATTTGACCCATACATTGTACTGTTGGATATTGCTACAAATATACCTGTGCTAATTATGACTGTGGTCCAGGACCACAAAACCAGTCATAAGTGTTATACATCAGCTGAAAGCTGAATAAATAAGCTTTCCATTGATGTGTGGTTTGTTAGGATAGGACAATATTTGACTGAGATGCAACTATTTGAAAATCTGGAATCTGAGGGTGCAAAAAAATCTAAATATTGAGAAAATCGCCTTTAAAGTTGTCCAAATGAAGCTCTTAGCAATGCATATTACTAATCAAAAATTAAGTTTTGAAATATTTATATTAGGAAATTTACAAAATATCTTCATGGAACATGATCTTTACTTAATATCCTTAATTTCTATGGGTCATAATTTTGACCCATATAAAGTATTTTTGGCTATTGCTACAAATATACCTGACCCATGCTACTTAAGACTGGTTTTGTGCTCCAGGGTCATACACGTCTACATACATTTATGTGTGTGTATATAGGCCTATATATATACATACATATATATATATATATATATAGGCCTATATACGCATACATGTGTGAAGGACCACACTAGGGCAGAAGGGTGGAAGTTGCTGGATTTAATGATGGACGGTTTTCACACAGTGGAAAAAGCAGCACATCGCCTGAGGAAGAAGTCCAACTGCAAATGTTTTGCTTTCCTATTACTGGGCTAGAACAACCTTTCCAGTCCACACGACTGCTGGACCAACAGCTCCATCAAAGAGAAGAGAGAAAGTCCTAAAGTTTATGTGCAGTACAACTCTACACAACTACTATAAACCACAAAAAAAAAAAAAAAAACACACACACAAAGACACAAAAGCACACGTACGGAGCGGGTGAGCGCATGCTGACACAGGCATAACGGCACTAAACAGCAAATTAGCTGACACACAGCACGCAAGATCAAAGCCGAGAAGAAAGAAGCAAACAAGACTGCCTAAGCTCATTAAAAAAGCTTCTTTATTAGCGTCAAATTAAGAACTTTTTGCCTTTGCAGAGGGATAAAGGGAAGAAAATAGAGAAGGAGAAAGAGGGACGAGGGGAAAGAGTAAAGGAGGATCGCTAGCTGCTAATCACATTATTAAAATGACTTTGAGTCCTGAATTTGACACAGCGCTCGTTTTGTGACGGAGGGAGAAAATTAGTGGGATAAAAGGAGAGCTAACGGCTCATGTGGTGTGACTGATCCTTCAAGTTAAAGCGATCGGGGATTAAACAGAGACACACTGGAGATGACTGGCTAAGTTAGAGAGTGATGGAGGGATAAGAAGAAAGAGTCCAGGAATCAGAGACAGACAAAAGAAGAAGAGAGCACGATTTGGAAAAAGAATACTCTTTCAGAGGAAACTTTTATTGATGTTTTATAGCCAGAGCTGGGTAGATTACTTACAAATTGTAATCCGTTACTGATTCCAAATTACATGACAAAAATTGTAGTCAGTAACGTAATCCATTACATTACACATTTTATGTAATGTAATCAGATTACTTTTAGATTACTTTTGACCTAACTCGTTTATCACATTGATTTAAACAGGATAATCTTGTACCACAATGAGGTAAACGTAAAATTAAAAAACTCATTTTAAAATAACAAACAAAATAATTAACTTACTAAAAAAGAAGAAATATTTTTTTTGTGTACCTGCACGCCATATGGCCATTAACCAATGTCAGAGAACTGTGAACATGCAAATGTGATACTTAATTATTAAAATATTTATTTTAAAATCTCAGGGGTACTTAAAGGGGTCTTTGATTATGATTTCACTTTTTTAACTTTAGTTAGTGTGTAATGTTGCGGTTTGAGCAAAAACAACATCTGCAAAGTTACGATGCTCAAAGTTCAATGCAAAGGGAGATCTTGTCTTTTACAGAATTGCTGATTGACCACCCCTTTAAAGTAGGCTAACTATATTAGGTGAAAGAGGTTCAGATGGAAAAAAGTTTGAGAATGTCTGCAAATAAGAAATAATGAGAATTTGTGCATTTTAATGAGTTTGAAAGACAAAAACCTTTCAATAATACATAATAATACATGGTTAAATAACCTACTGAGTGATCATTCACATAAAAATGAATGTGTTCATCAGTAGCTGATGCAATGTTGAAACACTTCTTAAACCTGAAATGATTTTTGTAAATCCATTGGTCAAATGCTGTGTTGCACCTGACTAATGACTAGTCTATGTGTGAATGTCCACAAAACTGGAAGACTTTCTGAGTGTATATAAGCGGTAGACTATTTTACAAAGGAAATAATTTATTGCTATTGTATGAATAACATGTAATCATGTAAACAATAAAAAAGTAACTGTAGTCTGATTACAAGTATTTTAAAATGTAACTTGCTCTAATTACAAGTACTTAATTTTTGGAATCTGATTACGTAATCCAGATTACATGTAATCAGTTACTACCCAGCTCTGTTTATAGCTCAGGAGACTTAATTGAGTTCTCCGCTATGTTTCAGTTAAAGTAGAATTGAAAACTATACTGTTCGCGAGTTACTGCGTGGAAATCTGGGGAAACACCTACAATAACAACTTACAGACAAATGCATTATTCTTACAGTCACATAAACTGAAGTTCATTGATCTGGTTAAATTTAAGACAGCACTAGTCATTTTCAAAGCAAGAAATAATTTACGACTGGAAAATTTACAAAAGATTTTTATAGAAAGGCAGGATGGGTATAACTTGAGAAAATAATTAAACTTTTAAAAAGCCCAATACTAACTCTAACTCTAAGAAGTATGTGCATCTTGATGCAGTTGTGGAACAGTTTGGAGCAGGTGTTCAAATATTGTACAAATATTAAACAGTTTAAAAATATTTGTATAAATACACTTTATTAAAAGATACGTGGTTAAACGAGGTGATTGTGAGTGTGGGTTATAATGCTGATTGCATACGGTGACGGGTTGCTTGTAAAATTGGTTGGTGTTTACAATTTCTATCTATTCGTATATATATATATATATATATATATTATCTCGTAAGGAATATATAATTATACATATAACATATTATATATACTGGAACTATTTAGAATTGTTTAAGGGATTGGTAAAGTTTTTCTGCTCCTTTTCAGTAATATAATTATTGTTTATAACACTTTATAGATATTGTTTAGATATTGTTGCAACACACTTATTGTATCTGTATATCTTATTTTATATTATGTTTCGGTTTGAAATGAAAATGAAATGAAAAAGAAAAAGTGATCAGTGTTCATAAAAATTTAGTCATTATTTAATCACCCTTATGTCATTCAAAACCTGAATATTTTTTCAGCGGAAGACTTTTTGAAGAAAAAAAGTGTTTTTTCTTCTCCATATAAGATACTATGACTGTCAAGCTTTAAAAAGGAAAAAGAAACCCAGTACAAGCATCATAAACTTAGCCCATAGTTTATGCAAAAATTCTGTGTTTTCTGATGCAGTATGACGGCTTTGGTTAATAAACAGACTAAAACGTAGGAAGATATTCACTTACTCTTCACCTACTGTACACCGAAACTCTAGAATCTCATTTGCAACGTTCAGATCCAAAAAGTGTTTCACACGAGATTTATCATATGTGAAGAAATACTTGCAATGGAGAATGAGATTTTAGAGATCCATAATGGAATTCAGTGAATAATAACAATTAAAATCTGCTCTGGTTGTCACACTATGCTATCATATGGCATTTACAAGACTTGGAATAGGCCATGAGTCATATGGACTACTTTAATTATTTGTTTTGTATGTTTTAGAGCGTCACAGATGTGGTCACTATGAATTGTCGTTGCATAGAAAAGTAACGTGAAAAGATTCACCAAAACATGAAGTAGTTGGGTTTGGAATAGCATTATGAGCGAATAATGACAGACATTTAATCTTTTTTGGTCATTTCAGACATTTCAGTTTTGGGTGAACGGCTCTTTAAAATATCAACTTATTCTCAGATGATTTTTAATTTTTTTTTCTCTTGTACTTACAACAATAAAAGAAACAGAAATGAGTGGGGAAAAACAGCATATAGAAATAATACAGTTGTAAGATGAATAGTGAGAAGCATATTTCAGATAATTTAACTATTTGAAGTTATAATAAGAAATGTTCAAGGTATTGGAATCTCTGAAATTGCGAACTTTGTTATCTCGGCTAATCTGAGCACAGTTTATGATACAGCTAGAATATTATCTAACTTGCTCACTGCGGGGTTGCAAGGCATTATTTTCTTCCCCTTTTATCTTCTTTATTTTTCTATTCTCTGTAAAGCTGCTTTGGAACAGCATTTATTATAAAAACCACTATACAAAAACAATTGAACAAACTCTAGAGGGGACACATTATTTCAGTTGTGTTCTCAGGAGAAGAAGCTGAGAAGCAGGAGACTCAGGGATTCAACAAAGCTCTCAACAGAAGGATCAGGCTTTGCTTTGTCCTCCGCATGAAACATGTTGCATGTAGAGTACTAAATGGTTAAATGCAACAAACTAACCACAATGAAGCATAAAATACAGGCATTATTTTGTTCTGAATATCATGGTATGTTTTTAACATTATGCTGTACAAGCACAAATCAGTGCATCTAGACACAATCCTGTCAATCTCTATCTTGGTTATTATCCAGTGTACTTGAAAAGGTCAATGGCAAAGCATTATCCTTGGAATTTTAAAGACTTTTTCCAATGATTTTTTTCAAGAATAAAATCAAATCCAAAAAATCACATTTTTGTAAGAATTTGACTAATTTTGAATAAGGAGTAGCGAAAAAAGCTGAATACTGTGCTTTTAAAAATGGCTGCTACTGTAATGGGTGGAGTCTTAAGATGTTGAATGAAGAAAAAGCAGAAGAAGAAGAAGAAAACATACAGAAACAATAGGGGCTACAGCACCTTTGGCAAGCATTGCAACCACTGCAAATGCAAGCACAGCAAGTATCCTAAATCTAATGGGTTTTAAATTGTGAAGCATTAATTAAGCATTTATCTCAAATTTACAAACTCAATATATATTCCAAGGGGAAAACCTGTTGATCTAATTGATAAGATATTATGCAATACAGACACGGATTTTAGGGCTGTGACACATAACACATCTTAAAATGAAATAAAACCACTTTTTTAAGGAAAGGAAAGACCAATGGTTATATATGCATTCTTTATAACAACTAACATACAACATTCTTCATTCTTTCGTGCAGACATTTATATAAATTAAATTTACATTAATCCTAGTAAAGTGATTTAGTCGAGAGCAGTGAGTGATTTTCTCTTTGTCTTTTGTTCATTGATAAACATTAATGACAGGCAGAAGCAACTAAATTAGGGTATGTTACTGTTTTTCCTGTATTTTTGATCAAACAAATGCAGCCTTAGTAAGCATAAAATACATAGGATATGAAAACAACACTCTTTCATACTTTCATTTCACATTAAAGTCAGATATTTACTATATGTGACCCTGGACCACAAAACCAGTCTCAAGTGTCAATTATTCGGAATTGAGATTTATACATCATCTGAAAGCTGAATAAATAATCTTTCTATTGATGTATGGTTTGTTAGGATCGGAGAATATTTGGCTGAGATACAACTATTTGAAAATCTGGAATCTGAGGGTGCAAAAATCTAAATATTGAGAAAATCACCTTTAAAGTTGACCAAATGAAGTTCTTAGCAATGCATATTACTAATCAAAAATGAAGTTTTGATATATTTACGGTAAGAAATTTACAAAATATCTTCATGGAACATGATCTTTACTTGATGTCTAAATGATTTTTGGAATAAAAGAAAAATCTATAATTTTGACCCATACAATGTATTTTTGGCTATTGCTACAAATATACCCCAGCGACTTAAGACTGCTTTTGTGCTCCAGGGTCATATATATAATAAAAGCAGGTGCATGACACCCCTCTCCTGGTCTTGTGACCTTTCTCTTTCAAAAGCAAAAACAAAAAAACATTCCACTGTTTTCATCCTCACCCTAAATTCTTCCTTTCTCTGTCTAGTCTTCTCCATCATGGGTATAAAAGAGTGATTGAGGAAAGAGAAACAATGGGAAAAGCACAGTCCGGAATCCCCAGGTGACTCACAACCTGCACACCTGCCCAAGAGAAGAAAACCAAAGAGAGGCACAAAGAAGGGAGGGATTTGACAATGCTGCACATAAGTGTGTGTGTGTGTGTGTGTGTGCGTGTGCGTGTGTGTGTGTCAAATGAAAGACAGCTCAGTGAAATTGAAGACCATTGGCAGCGTTATGAACCAATTACAGTATATTACAGTTACATTTGCCAGCCCTATACTATTGAAGCCCCATCTGGCTTACACAGGCCCATATATTCACAAAATCAGAAGAAAAAAAAACATGTAGAAGCTTCTACTAACATTTGTTATCTCAAGGGCTACGGGAGAAACAAACGATCACAAGTTCATAAAAGGGTGGCTTACAAAAACAACCATAATTCATAGACCTTATATACTATATATTAGCATTTGCAAAACAACAAAAACAACAACATAAACTCCTCTAAATAAAAATGGGAAAATTACATGGAAGTAGCTTAAGCAAAACAAAAATAGTGTAACATTAACTTGTGAAACTAAAACAATGAAAATCATTAACTATAGCATTAGCAAACTGTGAAAGGGGTGACTAAATTTAGGCTACATCTGTCATTTATATGTTCTCTTTATACATTCCGACTTAATATTATTGAAATACAGCACAGACCTATTACAATAATTTGCATTAAAGCATTAATTTCCGCCATGTTTCCCATCGACACGCCCCTCCCTTCCCTTCAGCGAAGCATGCTGGTTGTTTGTCATGCTTTACTGCTGTATTTATCAATGTACAAAACTGCTGTAAGAAGATAATATTCAGTTCATTTCCTCTCACGTGATTTCCAAATAAAATAACATACAAAATGCGACAAAAATAGGCCTACAAGGTGTTGTTGATTCCAAATTCAGATTATGCGCCATGTTTCCGTAACGTCTGATTCACGAATAAATTATGCAGTTCTATGACAACACCAGAGGTTTATTAGAGATGCATCGGTGCTGCTTAGACCGATCGGATTATGATATCAAAGTACCGCGAGACCGATTGGACAGCAGACGACTCTTTATACTTTTGAATTACTCTCGCGGTACTTTGATGTCATGCGCCGATTGGTTTGAGGCGCTCCGATGCATCGCGAACAAGCCCTAAAAACAAAAATAAATACAAACAAACTAATACTAAAAGCACACAATAAAAATATAAAACTTCAACTACATTGAAAATAGAAATGGACAAATAAACAATGACTCAAAAAAATCTGTAAAAGCTGAAGTATCTCAATCATATTAAAATAACACTGGCACAAATACAACCAGGATCATTAATTAAATTGTATAACTTAATGCAACTATAAAATAACACCATGCAGTTTATATCACTTAAATCATTATAGTTCTAATCTATACGCCTACACTAAAATAAACTTTCATTAAAAGCACAGCTATTTTTATCAATCTTTTATGTTGATCTGTCAACTTAAAAAGAGAGAGAGAGAGAGAGAGAGAGAGAGAGAGAGAGAGAGAAAAACAGTATTTGTCTCCTAAATGTTTCATGAATGTTTCAGTACACCACTGACCTATGCCATCCCAATGATATCAGACATGACATCCGGAAGGGTTGGGACCCCATTAAATACTGGCTGAACAAGGAAAGAGATAATTACTGCAACAAACAAATTTAAGGAGTGCCACAGTGTGCATCTCTATGAACTCACACAGATACACACAGATAAACAATTCTCCTTCCCATGAATTGCTACACACACACACACACACACACACACACACACACACACACACTTGGCTAAAGTCACTTCAGCATGCTTGTGTTTACAGCTTGTCATAGTTGTTTATGATTCCTAATTGCAGATGTTCAGCCAAAGATTGCTAAATCACTGTAATTATAAAACACTATAGTTTGGTTTCCTGGGCTTTATTGAATGTGATTGCATAATTTCTTTCACTGTTAAATTTCAGGACATTTCACATATTATACGTTTCTGGTAATCCTAACGTAGTACACCTTAAGAATAAGCTCCTTGAAATAAATATCTCATTGTTTGAACTGTCATGTCCACTCACAGTCATCCTATTGTATTTTGAAATCAATTTTAGCATTATGATTTAGGGCTTCAGGTCTGGATTTTAAAATGCACTGACCCCAAAATGTATTTTGTGCATTTGGACACAGAATTTCAAAGTGTTATAGACATTTTTGAAACCAAGTGGCTTCTGCAAACAAGTTACGCTAGACAAAACATGTTTGCTCGAAAAAAGTGCGCTACTTTTCTTTTGTATAAATGACACTTTGTTCAGTATTTCTATCTAAAATGCAAAGTCAGTTCATGTTATTTGATGCAACACAGACAAAACCTCCAAAATACACTTTTTAGTGTTTACTTTATTACACTTTTTTCTATTTGCATCAGCAGATTTCAATTACAACATATCTTTAAAAACCATTTTCTCAAAATGAGTTTTCTCTCATGCACTAAGCCAGAAATCTTCACTTCAGTAGCTCCGAACTTTCCATTTTTATTTCTATCTATATTCTGATGATTTTTATAGAGGAGATTGTTTATATATCATTCACCCGTTTAAAATATATCAGTTTCCTTAAGGCATGTAAAAAAAAATAAAAAATTATTAATAATATATATATATATATACAGTGGGGCAAAAAGGTATTTAGTCAGCCACCAATTGTGCAAGTTCTCCCACTTAAAAAGATGAGAGAGGCCTGTAATTTTCATCATAGGTATACCTCAACTATGAGAGACAAAATGAGAAAAAAAAAAATCCAGAAAATCACATTGTAGGATTTTTAAAGAATTTATTTGCACATTATGGTGGAAAATAAGTATTTGGTCAATAACAAAATTTCATCTCAATACTTTGTTATATACCCTTTGTTGGCAACGACAGAGGTCAAACGTTTTCTGTAAGTCTTCACAAGGTTTTCACACACTGTTGCTGGTATTTTGGCCCATTCCTCCATGCAGATCTCCTCTAGAGCAGTAATGTTTTGGGGCTGTCGCTGGACAACACGGACTCCAAAGATTTTCGATGGGGTTGAGATCTGGAGACTGGCTAGGCCACCCAGGACCTTGAAATGCTTCTTCTGAAGCCACTCCTTCGTTGCCAGGCGGTGTGTTTGGGATCATTGTCATGCTGAAAGACCCAGCCACGTTTCATCTTCAATGCCCTTGCTGATGGAAGGAGGTTTTCACTCAAAATCTCACGATACATGGCCCCATTCATTCTTTCGCTTACACGGATCAGTCGTCCTGGTCCCTTTGCAGAAAAACAGCCCCAAAGCATGATGTTTCCACCCCCATGCTTCACAGTAGGTATGGTGTTCTTTCTCCTCCAAACACGACAAGTTGAGTTTTTACCAAAAAGTTCTATTTTGGTTTCATCTGACCATATGACATTCTCCCAATCCTCTTCTGGATCATCCAAATGCTCTCTAGCAAACTTCAGACGGGCCGGACATGTACTGGCTTAAGCAGGGGACACGCCTGGCACTGCAGGATTTGAGTCCCTGGCGGCGCAGTGTGTTACTGATGGTAGCCTTTGTTACTTTGGTCCCAGCTCTCTGCAGGTCATTCACTAGGTCCCCGTGTGGTTCTGGGATTTTGCTCACAGTTCTTGTGATCATTTTGACCCCACGGGTGAGATCTTGCGTGGAGCCCCAGATCGAGGGAGATTATCAGTGGTCTTGTATGTCTTCCATTTTCTAATAATTGCTCCCACAGTTGATTTCTTCACACCAAGCTGCTTACCTATTGCAGATTCAGTCTTCCCAGCCTGGTGCAGGTCTACAATTGTGTTTCTGGTGTCCTTTGACAGCTCTTTGGTCTTGGCCATGGTGGAGTTTGGAGTTGGACTGTTTGAGGTTGTGGACAGGTGTCTTTTATACTGATAACGAGTTCAAACAGATGCCATTAATACAGGTAACGAGTGGAGGACAGAGGAGCCTCTTAAAGAAGAAGTTACAGGTCTGTGAGAGCCAGAAATCTTGCTTGTTTGTAGGTGACTAAATACTTATTTTTACCGAGGAATTTACCAATTAATTCTTTAAAAATCCTACAATGTGATTTTCTGGATTTTTTTTCTCATTTTGTCTCTCATAGTTGAGGTATACCTATGATGAAAATTACAGGCCTCTCTCATCTTTTTAAGTGGGAGAACTTGCACAATTGTTGGCTGACTAAATACTTTTTTGCCCCACTGTATATATATATATACAAAATCCCCTATCTAAAAATCTTCATGTCAGCAAAACGAAACATGAACTGTATGTATTGAATTAGATAACGCCTAATTTGCATATTCAAACATAGAATTTAAGAAAACTTGTGATACAAAACAATTGTCTTAATGCACTGTGATTAATCAAATATAGGGACTGATTATTTCTATTAATTATTAATATTATTATTATTGGTTTTTTTTTTACCCTATTCATCTGTGGTGTCTTGCCTTACAGTAAGTATCCAAAAGTGTCTTTAAGGGGCTTATCTGCTTTAACACAGTGCGGTTCTTTACAATATTAGTCATAAGGGATGCTTCTTCAGGGAAGAGCTACTCGTCTTGCTGTTCTCCTCTCACAGGGCTGGATATGAGAATATCTGCTAAAGTAGTTTATAATGAACCACATTATAGGCGATGCTTAAAAAAAAAAAAAACAGAAACTCATGAGACCAAGACAGTGTGAGAGGAGCACAGCTAGAGATTATAGTGCACAACAGATGTGATATGTGAACCCAAAGCTAATACAAACAAACACAAGGATATTTCTGAAGGCAAACAGACACAAAAGGAACATCAACAGAACTACAAGTGTTCAACAAAGTCCTCACAATAACACGCCACACTATCAAAAACACATGACCCACAGAGAAAATCAGGCCAGTTATTCCAGACTTTATTGGATTCCAATCAGATCCAGAGAATTTAGCAATTATTACTTGTTTCACCGCACTGAGCTCCCCGGATCAATGTAGATGGACTTTATTGATCTTTAGGCTTGATCACTGATGTAGATGTAATGACCGGCTGAGGAAAACGCAGACTGACCAATAAAAATACACTGTTGACTAACCAGCGACAAGTAGTCTAATCGCTCCGTTGTCACTTAAAGTGAGAATGCTGTGCGGTTAGACACAATCACAGCCTTGTTTGATCTCAGTGAACATCATGCTCTGAATGGCAAATTGTGGAGAAGATGGTTATAACATGGGGTTTGTTGTAACACTGTTAGTTTAACCAGTTTGAAATATAGGTACAGAGATAAAATCTCTATGATCTATGATCATCATCATCTGAGGTAGATTTGAAGTTGTCTCTGCGTACAAATATAAATTATTTAAAGGACAAAACTTGATTTGGGATCAGCTTAATAAATATTATATGATAAAATTGGTATTATCAGCAGATACTCTTCAGTAAATTTTAAATGCAAAGCTGTTCTATTTTTTTTTTTATGTTTTTGGTAAAATAAGTATCTTCTGCTCACCAAGGTTGTATGTATTTGCTGTAAAAACACAGTAAAAACAGCAATTTTTAAAAATAGTATTACAATGTAAAATAATGGTTTTCTATTTCAATATATGTTTATTCCTGTGGTGGCAAAGCTGAATTCAGCATCATTAGTCTTCAGTGTCACATGATCCTTCAGAAACCATTCTAATATTCTGATTTGGTGATCAAGAAATATTTATGATTATTAATAATATTAAAAACCATTGTGCTGCTTAATATTTCTGAAGAAACTGTGATACGTTTCTACAGCATTTATTTGAGAAAGAAATCTTTCGTAATATTCGAAACATTTTGCAACATTATAAATGTCTTTTTTCACTTTTGATCCAATTTAATGCATGATTCTCTCTTAATAAAAAAAGAATCTGACCTCAAACATTTAAACAGTAATGTATTTTACTTTAACCATTTATTGTTGTTGGGGGTTTATTTAAAAAGGAATTTTAAACAAGTAAATTTTATTGACAAAATAAATGCATGTACACAATTAAACAGAAGTTGTCTAATAGTGTTACAAACCATCTCTTTTTTGTGCTTGACACTATTTGACTCAGTTGAGGGTTGTAGACTGTAGAAAACTCTGAGATATTGTCGATTTAAGGGTTGTATATATATATATATATATATATATATATATATATATAAAGAACTTTAATCTGTAGCAGACAGATGTGGGAAAATTACATCTTAATTTTGGGATAAAAAAGTGTTACAGCCGGGTTCTGCTACAGTTTCCCCTCTTGCTATTGGGCCTTAGTGCTCATGTCAGAGATACAGGTTCGAATCTGCCTTATAACCTCCTGTCTTCTTTCTACTGGCTCTATCAGTAAAAAGTTCCCCAAAAATAAAATGAGAAGAAAAACAAAGCAACATAGTTTTAATAAACCCTTTTACATCCGCTTGGAATATTTTTTCTTTAATATTCACACTGATTAAAGAACTATACTATAATTTACCACAGAGGGGTGCTTTAAAAAGAATGAACATTTCCATTCATGTTATTCTTAGGCTGTACTCTAAGGGCTGAACTAAAACAGTGCGGGCTGGCTTCCTCCGGATGGACCTCATATGAGCGTGCACACACACACACACACACACACACACACACACCGACATCCCGGTTCAAAGCCTCTGACTCGCTGCTCTTTTCTGCCAAGCTTACACTACAGCTATTGTGAAGAGTAAACTCTTGGGGGCAAGATCCTTCTCTCTCTCTCTCTCTCTCTCTCTCTCTCACACACACACACACACACACATAGACATGATTATCTCATTCTGCATCACATCATTATCTCTAATGCATACAGTATGAGCTTTTCAACAGCTTGAGCTACCGTGAAAGCCAGAACTTTCGGAGCACCTGCTGACAAACACACACTCATGCAGAGACGCTGAGAGGAGGAGGGGAACTCTGGGATACTGGAAGAAAGGAAGTAAAGCACCCTGAGATTTAGTTACGAGCAACCTGAGAACTGTGGGGGATGGATGTGAGACAGAGAGAGAGAGATTAAAGGAGAGAAAGGAGTGTCTGACAAATGGAGTGAGTAAGGGAGGAGAGGTAGGTGAGTAATAGAGAACAAAAAGAGAGCGAGGAGAAAGTGATTGTTAAAGTGGATGAGAGAATTACATTTAAAAAAAAAAAAAAAGAGAGAGAGAGAGACGGGAAGGGAGAAATGCAGTGTTAAAATAATAGTTCTGGTTAATGGTTCTTTGAAGCATCTTCTTGTCAAGAAACGGCTATGTGGTTATTTGGAAGTCCATGGTATCTTTTCAACCATATACTCCTGAACTTATAAAGCTTGACCTATGAAGTCATGGCAATGCAAGGTTCAACCATTGCATTAAAAGAAATTACGGGTTTTTTCAACTGCTTACACACAAAATGTTACTTGTCAGACCATTTCTGAAAGCTGGCACTCAAATAGCAGAAGCACACACCAAATCTGCAAAACCATACACTAATTCTTGGCCTTTGACTCAGTTTTTAATTTCATAAAACACTTTTTGCAAAACACAACACAAAATTCTCTATGTAACACATACATCTAACAGGAATTAATATTATGGCAAAGGTGTTTGCAAATGTTTGCTTTTGAGATGTGTTTGTGATATTTTGAATGCAGTGCTTCAGTTTGCAAGAGATGTGAGGCATTTTGCATTTTGTGTGCACACTGTAAAAAAGAAAAAAGTTGAGCGAACTTAAAAAAACTCTTTTTACCAGCTTCAGCAGATTTTTTTCAACTTATTTTTGTGGGAGATTCTCAAATTTTTTGTTGTATAAAATTAAAACGACAAGTTGAGAAAACTCAAAAATCTGCTGAAGTTGGTTGCCTTAAAATTTTAAGTTGGCTCAACTTTTTTTTTTTACAGTGCAATTCTTGGATTTGTGTGTAAAGTTTTGAAAAAATAAAGAGGCAAAGTTTTGAAAATGTGTGTAAGCAGCTGAAAAAAGCTTGTGCTGTGGAATCAGTTTTATGGCATCATTAATGTAAGGTTTGCCTATTAATGTATCTATTTAACTATATTATGACAACTGATTAATAGCAATATCTTGAATTGAATTTGGCTATGCTTAGATTTGAGTTGGCTAAAGTGTCAAATCAATTGAGTTATTTAAAAGTGACTCATTTAAAATAAGTAATGCCAACAGAAAGAACCATCCAGTACACAAAGAAAAATCCAAATGATGCAATAATATAAAAAAAACAACAACAAAAACCCCCCCAAAAAAACCCAATAATTTAAAACAGGTTTTGAAAAAAAAAAAAAAAAGAAGTACTTTTTTCATACATTTTTAAAAAGTGGCCTAAATGTGCAATACAATAATTAACCTAATCTAAATACGGTATTAAACAACACATGTGGTAACATTTTGTTTATTAATATTTACTACCGAAATTTTTTTAAATTTGTTTTAACTATGCATCACCTGTCAGTAACTACACTGGGGTGCGTTTCCCAAAAAAAACTATGGTTGCAAATTCTGTCGTTACCAATAGAGTTCAATGGAACTAACAACCATAGCTAGCGAATGATGCTTTTGGGAAACGCACCCCTGAATAGTTGTGAGCTGTTTCACTGAAAATACCCCACTTTTTAGAGTCATTTGTTTGGGAGTCACTGGTTGCATTTTTACTTTTTGATTTACTACTAATAAACAAAAATATTGCTAAAAAGAACCATCAATACAATTTATTTGATGGATAACACATTGGATAACGTTCAGTTAAAATTACTTAATTCAATTACAGTAATGATATTCATTCAAAATTATTCGATAACTCTATCAGTAAGATAAAGATTATTAAAAAGAAATATACTTCTTAGTAAAATTACTATGAAAGACTTTTTTTTTTTTTTAACCAAAACATTCTTAAAGTTTATTTATTTATTTATCTTTCTCAGTTTAACTATATTTCATCTTAGGTTATGCTGAGAAAAAAAAAAAAACAATTGTTAGTTAAATTTCACAAATAGAGACTAAAACAGTATTTTCTTGTACAAAACATATTCCAATAATTCCAATACAAATTCTCTCAGAGTAAGAGATAATAAAAACATAGGTTCATCTTTTTGGACTCTTTCAGATCAACGGCATCACAGGCTTCAAAATATTCTTCACAAGAAGAAAAAAAGGTTGTCTTATGACGTCAAGCTGCGTTTCCCAAATGCATCGTAAGCCTAAGGTGATCATAGCTCCATTGATACATCTATGATGTACTTAAGCTTACACTGCTTTTACCAGCCTCCAGTACCCAAGTCTTTGAGTATGGCTATGTGTGTGTGTTTATAGAGCTGAGATATAGACATACAGAAAATAAATTACCATTGGCTTGTTCCCAAACTACTTCTCTCCTCTCTTTCCCGTGCATACAGTATAGACGAGATCAGTGCCAGTGAGGATTTGGAATTAGATGACTCAAATTTTCCTTTCTGAAGATCCTCTTGGGTTGATTAGCTCAGCGTGTGTGCATGTGTGTAAGCCACCAGGGCAGAAAACAGGCCCATATAATGTACCTTTAAACCCCGGAGTACAACTAACACAGAAAGCCCCACAGCACGACAAACACACACTCACTTCAGTAAACACAATAGCTCTCAAAGCGCCTAAATGATTCAATTTTCCTAAGGTCAGCTCTGAAGAAACTGCATTGGGCTGGTGTGAATATTCTGCAGTACACTGGCTTGTGTTATACTTGTAACGTCTCATTTTCCAAACCGTCCCTGGTGACAGTAAAGCAAAAACACAATTACATGAGCTGCAAGGGATGTGCGTCCCACACAGAAAACAACAAAACCAAAACGTCTGGTTTAAAGGCGAACAAATGAAAGAAGAAAATAAAAAAATCTTGCTGTGTTCTATTTTTTAAACCTTTTATTTTCCCCTTCATTTCCTTCATTTTGTTTCAATTTACTCTCTATATTGTCTGGGCATCGCCGTGATGACTCCCTCCTTCCGCTTGCCTATTTTCCCTTTCCAGACTCATTAAAAATCACTGCAGAAGCTGCACACTCACGCGGTGAACTACTGCCATTCCAAATAAAAGATGTGGTAGAATATGAGATCAGAAAACTGGTGTTGGTAGCTAGAAAAATGAGTTCAAGCAAATATATAGAACACCGACAAATTAGAGAAACAGAGTCATTCTTCTTAAATTTGTCAGGATTCTGTTTAAATATTTCCTTGATTTCTTTTTTGTCTGAATCAGCGGCACATATTGCAGCTTGCCTTAAAATTCAATGCCAAAGCTGGTGGATAGAACGAGTGTGCTTGCGGCTATAAAATTGCATTATCCTCCAGAGACAGTGTATGTTTGTTTTTTCCATTTTATTGAAAACAAAGCATGATAACTGAACAGCGATCCAGTGGTCTGTTACTGGGCTGATGCCAACCCTCTTCAAACTGAGCGCTGTAGTGTGTGTATCATGTTTTTAGGTCTTCACGCTGTAAATCTGGGGAGCTTCGGGGATGACAATCATGAAGAATCTAATGATTCTGTTTGTTGATTCTTATTAAAGATTCTTTTAGTAGGCCTACTTGGATAAATATTTGATGAAAAGAAAT
Organism: Onychostoma macrolepis; assembly: GCF_012432095.1. Classification (NCBI taxonomy): domain Eukaryota; kingdom Metazoa; phylum Chordata; class Actinopteri; order Cypriniformes; family Cyprinidae; genus Onychostoma; species Onychostoma macrolepis. The sequence goes on from NC_081159.1 coordinate 1,520,620, forward strand.
ACAATTCTAAATAAGGATGAGATCATTTAAATTAATTATCTCATAAATAAATGCATTTCAAAACAATTCTTGCGAAAAGTGTGCTTATAAAGGCATTTTAATGACTTTACAGTCTTATTAGAGACAGCTTAAGAGGAGTCCATTGGCATACCTATATATGTATATGCCGTATTAAACGACAACAACACCGCATATTTCATTCATTAATATTTACTTCTCACAGAATGCATAATGTGTATCTTTAACTGCACATTGTCACATAAATAATCCGTTAGCAACTATTCTGTTTATTCACTAACAAGAATTCATTCACAAGAGTAATTTACTCTTAAAAGGTTCTTTATTGGAATCTGTGAGTCCATGGAGAACCTTTAATATCTACGGAAACTTTGCAATGCACAAAAGGTTCTTTATATAAAAGGTTCATTAGAGTTAAAAATTTTATTTTATTTTATTACATTTAAAATGACTGTTTTCTATTTTAATATATTTAAAATGTAATTTACAGTATATTATAATAAAATTATAATATAATTTTCAGCACCATTACTCCAGTCTTCATGCTTCATATTTTGGTGGAAACTAATAGATTCTTTTTCAGAATTCTCGATGAATAGATTATAGACTTTTTAAATTTTTTTTGCAACAGTGTAAGAGTCTTTAATGTCACTTTTAATCAATTTAATGTACTTTGTATCTATTTAACGTGCTAATACATCTTTGCTGAAATATTATGTTCTTTAAATTAACAAATAAATAACATTCTGACCCTAACGTTTTGAATGATATGTATGTTTTTGATTCACTAAAATAACCTCTAAATGCATAAAATCGCTCTGTAGGAACGAAAGAAAGAAAGAAAGCTTGTTTCCAAGTAGGTTAGTTTTCACCTGAGCCAATCAGTATTCAGTTTCATTGCAGCCCTGAGCAAGTCCAGGAAAGAGAGAGAGAAGAAGCAGATCATCTGAGAGTAAGTATAGCAGTAGTACACACAGGATTATGAGGGTCACACAGGATTTATATCAAATGTCCAAAAAAAAACGGGTTTTTCAAGAGGTGGCAATGGGTTGAGGGAGAGAATGAATGAATGAGTGAGCGAGCGAGTGAGTGTGGGAGGTGTGATGGCAGTGAAGTGAAAAACACAGAAAGAGAAAGGTAAGCGCTACAGTCCAATCTCAGGAGATGACTTTGCTGGCCAACCTTCAAAGCACTCCAAAATTGAAAACGTGAATTGAGCGTGATGAGAGAAAGCGAGAGAGGGAGGAAAAGAAAGGAGAGTGCGAGGAGGATGATGGAGGGAGAGTGAACTTTCGAATTTGAATTTGAATTTGAAATTGGACACACCGTGGCATACTGATATCTCCTTCACTTCTCCTCTACTCTCTTCTCAGTCTCATCTATTCTCCTTTTCTCTCTGTATCAACTCCTTAACTCCTCCCTTCTCCTCTCGCCTTTTCGTTTCTCTGCTCGCCTCATCACTTTTGTCGCTTCTCTTCTCTTCTCCTTAGCTAGGTTTCACATGCCAGATGGTTTGCTGATATTAAGAATCTCTAGAGGTTCTGCATGTGAGGGATTTCTGCTCGTCAGACATGTTAACACAAAGATATGAGGAGAAATCCAGAGAGCCTTTGAAATGCACGCTGACCACATACAAACTGCAAATGTGTTTAAACATTACTCATTGAGGTTACGGCTCACATGGGCCTTATTCTGCTCTTCTGTAGCACACACTTTGTTCGTGAGGTCCACTTACACTACTGCTCAAAAGTTTGGGGTTGGTAAGTCTCTTATTCTCACCAAGGGCTGCATTTGGGGAAAAAATACATTAAAAACAGTAATATGGTGAAATATTTTATTTTAGCTATTTTAGCTATTTTAATTTAAATGTAATTTATTCATGTGATGGCAAAGCTGAATTTTCAGCATCATTACTCCAGTCTTCAGTGTCACGTGATCTTTCAGAAATCATTCTAATATGCTGATTTGCTGCTCAAAAATATTTCTTATTATCAATATTGAAACCGTTTTTGTGGAATTTGATGATATTTTTCCATGTTTTTTTTTTTGTGTGTTTTGTTTTTTGATGATGATGATGAAGAGAAAGTTCAAAAGAACAGATTTATTTGAAATATAAACAAAACTAAAAAATATATGTTGTAAAAATTTGTAAAAAAGTTTTTACTGTCACCTTTTTTCTTGACCATTGATAACAACAGACAGTATGTTCTAATATTTCAGGTATGTCAGAAATACATTCTCAATCTGTCATTTTTAAAAATACTAAATGCAAACTAAAAGTATTAATTTCTTTATATATATATATATATATATATATATATATATATATATATATATATATATATATATTAAACAAATTGAAAAATATAAATCCTACAAATTGAAGTTTGCATCATCGCAGAAATATTTTCATTAGCAAACTTTTTTTTTTTTTTTTAATGTTGTTCATTAAAATATTTTTGTGATAATGAAAATGTTTTGGATTTAGATTTTTCTAGCTTATATTGTATTTCAATCCAACAAACCTAACTGATTCGGTATGCGAGACACCATATTAAAAATCTGACTAAATCTAAACTTTTGAACTGTGGGTTAATCAACATCATATGCAACATCTTATTTTATATGGTAATTTACACAACGTCTATTTGACACTTGCTACTGTACCTATAAGTCTAGGAGTAAAATGAGGCAAGCTGCTGAACACTAAATAGGCATTGACGTGTAAATGTGGGGGGTCATATAATGCACTCATGACTATGAGATCATAACCATTGAGCATTTCTAACTAACCCACTTTTGCACCTTAGTTTCCATGATCTGGTCTGGGTCAGAGCATTGCATCAGAATTTTTTTTATTATTATTATTCCAAAAGAGCAAGGAAAATCCTGAAAATATGTTCCCTTGAAGATATTTTCTCTACATTCGAATGATGTCATGGAGTTTAGACATCTAAAAATACACATCCTCCAGAATCCCTGAAGAGACATACAGTATGCATACACTTCGACACACACACCTCAGCATCACGTCACGTGTCCCCCATCACCAACCTGTAATTATGTGGCCAGCGTGTCATGCACTTTCTGCTTATGGTGGAGCCGCATATGTAAGAGCCATTAAGAGAGGGATGGAAAGTGCCTCTCCATGCAGAATACTAATATGCTAATTTAGCGTTTGGCAAATCTGAATGTTTTTCTTTAGCAGCCTGCCGCCACACACACACACAAAACAATTTACTCTCACTGACTAAAGAGTGGCAAGGGCGAGTGCAAACGAGAAGAGGAGACGATGATTGACAATCGGGAGCGTCTGGCATCCAGTAACGGAGCGAGAGAGAGAGGTCAGGAGGAAGTGATGCGCTGCTATCAGCAGAGCCGCTCTCCATTGATTGGCTGATGGAGCAGAAGTCCAACAAAAGAGTTTAAGAGCTGCAAGCTCTGCCACTTACAGCTGCAGTGCTTTATAAGTGTTTATACAATTAGATTTCATATAATCCATTGAAATAGAATTGTTACGAATAGGATCATGAATGCAAACTGATATTCTGATGGCAAACACATTAATGTTTTAAAATGAATTTAATAAAGCAACAATGAGGTTTGTACGCAACAGTGATTTTCCTAAGGGGTGTTTCTAGGCAAGCTAAGTGTCTTAAACCCAAAACCAGTCCTGGTCCATATAGGCGGTCGCCTTTTATCACCTAATGCATTGACTGTCACCTCTTATTAAAATAGCGGAGCAATATGATAAAAGACTGCATTGTTCCAAAAATAGTTTAAATTATTACTAATGACTCAAATTTGAAACTTTCATTTTCATCTGTTATGAAAACTGAGATCATAACAGTAATCTTCTCATAAGCCATATTTCAGATTGATGATTTATGACCTGATTTATAACTTGATTCATGGCATTTAGGAACATTTAGCAACAAATTGATCTGCCTTTAGCAACTTCACCTGAAAATTACTTGGTAACACTAATACAGAAAATCCATTCCTGAGCAGTGAAAGTTTGTAAATGTGGTTTTGTAAATGATGTTTTAATTATTCACTCTTAAAAATAGCAGTTCCAAAAGGGGGTTTTCGCAGTGATGCCATGGAAGAACTATTGTATTTATTTGTTTCTTTTTTCTATGTATGTATGTATGTATTTGTATGTATGCATTTATTTTTAGTTAGTGTAAAGAAACTTCTAAATAAAATCAAAATAACCTTTTTTTTTTTCACTATAAAGAACCTTTAGTGGAATGGAAAGGTTGCATGGATGTTAAAGGTTCTTCATGGAGCCGTCGATGCCATCAATGCCAATGAATAACCTTTATTTTCAGGAATGTAGATTTACAGTAGTCGTCTTCTTCAGATATCATGCTAATCCTCACATGGGAAAGAGTGTGATGAACACAGACGTTTTATGCAACATCTGGCTTGACATTAAAACCATAGCATTTTTTTTTAACACAGGCTGTACTGATCTTACAGAAGTGTCAGCATACACACATATAGATGTTCTAAAAACACACCCAAACACGCCAGCTTTCTTCTGTTAAAATAAAAAATGTTTAAAATATACTACAATAGAAAACAGTTATTTTAAAGTGTAATAATATTTCACAATAATATAATTTTTACTGTGTGCATTATACATATGTATGTATATATGCACTCACCAGCCACTTTATTATAGGTACACCTTGCTAGTACCAGGTTGGATACTTTTGCCTTCAGAACTGCCTTAATTTTTTGTGGCATAAAATGTTTCAGAGATTTAAGTACTTAAAAAAAAAAAAAACTAAATAGAAAGTCTGAAACTCTTTGCCCGTCTATCTCAAAATATGTATTATTTTAATGTATTTTTATTTAATGTCTTTTTGTACTTCTATTGATTCCTGCTCCTTGTGTTTTGTTTTTCTTTCCCCCTCATTGTTGCTGTTATTGTTGTGTAATAATTGTTAGTATAATAATTATTATTTATGTTGATTATTTGTATTATTTATAGTGGATGTGCCTTATGTTGGTGGATGTTCCCTGTCTTGTTGTGTACAATTTGCAAAAAAAAAAAAAAATATATATATATATATATATATATATATATATATTCGTGGCATGGATTCAACAAGGTGCTGGAAACATTCAAGATTTTGGTCCTTATTGAGATGATAGCATCACACAATTTCTGCTGATTTGTCGCCTGCACATCCCTGATGCGAACCTCCTGTTCCACCTCATCCTAAAGGTGCTCTATTAGATTGAGATCTGGTGGCTGTGGAGCCCATTGGAGGATAGTGAACTCATTGTCAGGTTCAAGAAACAAATTTGAGATGATTTGAGGTTTGTGACACGGCACGGCTTCCTGTTCGTAGCTGACAGGAGTGGCACCCGGTGTGGTCTTCTACTGCTGTAACCATTACATTCAATGTGTTGTGCATTCAGAGATGCTCTTCTGTATACCTTGGTTGTAACAAGTGGTTATTTAAGTTACTGTTGCCTTTCTATTAGTTTGAACTAGTCTGGCATCAACAAGGCATTTTCGCCCACAGAACTGCCGCTCACTGGATATTTTATCTTTTTGGACCATTCTTTGTAAACACTAGAGATGGTTGTGCATGAAAATCCCAGTAGATCAGCAGTTTCTGAAATACTCAGACCAGCCCGTCTGGCACCAACAACCATGCATTGAGTTTCTGCCATGTGATTGGCTGATTGCCTTAATGAGCAGCTGAACGGGTGTGCCAAACAAAGTGGCTGGAGTGTGTGTGTGTGTGTGTGTATTAGGGGTGTCAACCTTAAGGCGTTAACGCAACTTCTTCCTGTCATCACAGCGTGGAAGGTCATCCATCATTGTGTGATGAGGGTACAGCACCAGTGTTGCCAGGGCAGCGGCACAAGTGGGCTATTTTGGGCTACTTTATTTTAAAAAAATTATAATAGTTCCTAATGTGTATTATACTTGGAATGTATCGCTGGCTACTTAAGAACGGAGAGGCAGTTGTAACATCACAAACAACGTGAGTTTCAGCAGAGCATACATGTTAAGGCTTTTACACAGCAGAAATAAACATGACAACAGCCACTATAGATTATATAAGATAATAAACACATGATTACGATAGGATATGGTTTGTATGTGATTTTCTTGATTTGAATGTGTACATCTGAAATGCTAATTTGTGCAGCTATATAAAAGGCTATAAATAACATATTTTAACAACAGTAAATGACCAAATTCCACATGTGATCGTGAAAGGAAGTTATTACAAACACTCGATGGTGGTTTGAAGTGAGTTCTGAGTAAAAGTGTACTATTAATCTCATAAATTGTCTTATGAAGCATGATGCTCTATTAGCTCTAATGCACCTGCAGAACAGGTCCAATTCTTCTTCATAATGCATTTTGTCATAATACTTCACGTAAGGTCGCAAGAAAATGTTCTGTTGTATTTATTTAGAAATACTTTTGATAATAGTTGGGATTGAAGCGATGTGGCTTGGTAAACGCTTTATTGCCAGTTTAAAGGCTGATAATGGCTGAATAAAAACAAAATAATAATGATAAAAGAATAATAAGGATTATGTCTCATACCTGGGAGAAGTGTGAAAGGTTCTGTTTCCTTAAACTAGTTAGTCATGCATTTCTTTATTTCAACACATTTACAGGTAAATCCTAGTATTTCAAATTTGTGATTAATCATGATTAATCACAGTCCATGACTGCGTCCATGACTGTGATTAACGCAATTAAATTATTTAATCGATTGACAGCACTAATATATATGCATATGTATGTGTCTATATCTATCTATATCTAACTATGATTTTTTATTTTATTGTTTTTAAAGAAAGTAAATCATAAAAGTTAGAATGTAATGGTGCATGTATTGTGCATAATCAGTTGAACTTTTCACAAAGCCAGTCTCACAACAACCCACTGGAGGAGAAGATTATCAGTGAATCTGTTTCTCACACAAATCTATTGTCAGATGTTCATGAGTCATGTGAACTAGCCTACTTTATCAAAATTGTGTGTCTTTTTTTGCTTAAAAGCTTCAGAATCGATTTATTGTAACTGTATAGCAAAGAGCCAACAAAAGATTTTTCAAAATGCGTCATGTGGGTGTGTAATGATGGCAATTTTATTTTGGTTGAACGCATTTGCATTACACAATAAAGATGTTTAAAAGTCTATCAAATAATGCAACAACATTCAGTATAGAAGATTTGTCCTGCTAATTATATCAGTAGCAAGTCAAGGGAATTCAAACAGCACACTCAGAGCCATATCATGAGATCTAGCGGCGTGAACTTTCTTGATCCGATCTCCTCCACCCCATTAACATGGATCACAGCTTTTCTCACCGAGCCAAAGTACGACACGCTAATCCAATCAGCGGCAATTAAAACCTAAGAGCTGGATTATACAGATCCCCTTGTTTCAGCCTGACCTACAGGACCTGAAAGAAACCACCTAGCATACCATAACACGCTCGGCGAAGTGCTGACGGAGTTACTCTCTCCATCACAGGACTCACCGGAGAGTCGGCTAATTAACGTCATAATAAAAGTGCCTAGCCTGGCACTTTATGAGCCCTTCCAGGATGCAAAACAGAACAAACAGCGTGACTATGTGTGTGCGAACGCTATTCACGTGGAGGGAGGTATTGATCTTACAATGTCAGATTCAATAAGAGCTCAATGTATGAGCAGCAGGCTTCTACATCAGAAGTGCACCTTGACCCTCCTCTCATCCATGTCTTCATCCGAACCCCCATCCATCCCCAGGGGAGAACAAACAGGAGACATGGGCTTTAGTGCATCAGTCTGGGAACAGTTTGTCTCTGGCTCTGACTGGAAAAGCCCAAACAGACCTGTTAAGCTATTGGAGTGTATACATACAGACAGGAGGACATAAGCCAGTGCATATTCAGAATCATTCACTCGATGGCTGAGGAACGTCTTGTTCCACCAATGCATGCGTAAACTTTCTTGCAGCTCCCTGTTTAAATTGCTTAGAGGTATAAGTAATTTTCAACCAAAATCTTTACCACGATTTTCAACCACAGTAAGCCCCTAGTATAAATAAATATGTTTAAAATACATTAATGTCATACTAAGTATAGTTCAAAACCTTTAACAGACGTACTGACATATCACTTGAGACTTACTGATATAAAAATATATATATATTTAAAGTGCTTATGCACAATGCATATTTCTTAATATTAAGCCTAAAATGTGTTTTAATGTCACGATGAGGATTGCATATAATATCGGTCTTTAAATGCAAGATATTTAAAGTGTACATTTGCAATAGTTCCACTTTAGCACTATCAAATATACTTTATCTTTAGTTGAACTTCAGCACTATACTTCCGCACAATTAAAGTGCATTACGCACAAATTTAGCAGATTTTAAGAATACCAGGTTAGTACACCGAAAGTACAATTGCAGGGTATTTTTAAAGTACATAAATATGTAAATGCATTTGTAGTAGACTTAGTATGAAATAAAAGTTTTTTTTTTAATTTTTTTAATACATTCTAGTATATTTATTTTTCACTAGGAGTGCCATCACGTTATAGTAATTCTGCCTGAAATCGGAGATGCTACTAATTAAGACTAAAGCCATACCCTCATCCCATCTCGCAACACTGTCACTTTAATGACTTCTAATTACTGATGAAACTAGACAGGTGTTAGATAAGGATAGAACACTCGTATTTAGACTGTTTACATGACAACGATTGTACTAAAAACATAAATGTTTTTTTCTTTGCATTTTTGAAAAGTTTTGCCTACAGACGACAAAATTGTCAAAATGATCCCTGATCACATGAATCCACAAAAAATACAGTGTATTATGCATGCAATAGTTAGTGGTGTCACTTTGTAAAGAAACATGCACTGAACATATGCACATGACGTCACTGTTTTCAATAATGGTATCATTTTCAAAAACTTGAACTTTGAAACCCATTTAAAAAGTTTGCATTTTTTAGGCCCCCAAAATGCCAAAACACATAAAACGTTTAGGTTTTTAGTCGAGATTAGTTAGCCTTAGATGGAAGCAACAGTTTGAAGTTAAAAAACGTCTTAATGATGGATTTGTGCTTTTCACTGCACAAGATGGACTGGAGTGGTGTAGATTATTGTGATGCTTTTATCAGCTGTTTGGACTCTCATTCTGACGGCACCCATTCACTGCAGAGCATCCATTGCTGAGACACTGATGCAATGCAAAAAAAATAAAAAAATCTAAATCTGCTCTGATGAAGAGATAAACTTATTTACATCTTGTATGGCCTGAGGGTGAGTACATTTTCTGCCTTTATTTATATATGTTTTTAATTTATTTATGTATTTTTACAGTGCCACTGCTATATGTGCTAGACAACATTGTAAATACAGTATACTGTAGCTAGATCAAAAATTCGGAGGATCACTTGTATCATTGTTTATATATCACCCAACCCTAAAACTTCCTCTATATGTTAAAGCACTAAGATATTACTGACATAACAGTATGACTTTCTGTAAAACCACTATGCATATTGTGAACAGTGCTATACAAATAAATTCAACTTGACTTGATTTGACCTGAAACATAAAGTCTCAGAGGTAGTAGACTGGTGAAGGAAGTGACATTTAGCCAGACATTTTTATTTTTTTTCTCCCATCTCATTCAGTGTTTTTTCCTTTTTAACTCAAGTGCTTGTGCGACTGAACTTAAACTTGACGCTTTTAAGAGAATAAAAGCAGTGAGTGCGCTCTTAGAGGAACACACTTGCTGTAATTGGGCAGAAGTTGAATTAGACTCAGCGTGCTGAGAGGTTGCCACCATCGCTACATTAACTAAACGTCATGCGTTCAGACAGAGGGAAAAAAGGAGCGAGAAAGGGTGAGAGGAGGAGGCTGAGAGAGAATATTCATGCCATGAAACAGAAAACTTGATCAATGGCTCCCCCAGTCACCTCGTTAATGAAGAGAGAAGCTTTTATTAGATATGAGTGAAATATTTATAAGATGAATATTTTAAAGGCCCACTCTTAGCCAAGGAGAGAGAAAAAGGCAGACAGACAGACTGAGGGAGAGAGAGAAAGAATGATTTCACAAGGGTACGGGATAAAGCATCCAAACACTTTTATTTCTTCGCGCTTCTTTATCTGACTTTTAAGCCTAGTCGTCTTTGGTGACATCAGCCGTAATCTTTTGCACCTTCAGAACCGTCAGCGTGGTGCGTTCTCATTCTTTTCCCACCCCTTTCTCTTTGCTGTAAAACACCAGCTAATCCTCATCTGCTAGGATCACTCTGAATAAATTAAATTAAAGCTACTCTATGGCTAGAATACATTACATTAACTCAGTACAGGAGTGAGACGGAGTGCTTTCGCTCGGAGGGAAAGTGCACCGCAAGGCACTTGATCAAGTGGTTCAGAGCGGAGACTGTATCAGTATTGTTCTCCAACAATTTAGCCAAAGCGGTGAGAGACAAATATCTGATTTCGTTTGTCCCCTTTTCTTAGGAGTATAGATTAAGGCCAGAAGCATATGTGAATGCATGACCAACCCAATTTTGCATAAATTTGATTGAAACAAACCTCAGTGATCAAGGTGGCGATTGAGTTATCTTTGAATATCTGTGCCTGGAAGTGTTATTATTGAAGTTGCTTGCTACAAACAACCTTTTGAAAGTTTAGCAAACTTGTCCAGCAGGATTCTCGTGAATCTGTTGCTCTGACGTGACAGTAGCTGACCTAAAAAGAAAAGTAGTCATAGAAAAATATTACAGTAGTTTATGTTAATGTACACAATAGCGCTGCTTGTGGCAATAGTGAGATTGTAAACTTTGTGCTTTTGTGAATTGCAGTCTGACACATTTGGGAACACAATAACACACTTTTGAGAGAAATTAATACTTTTATTCATCAAGGATGCAGTAAATTGAACAAGAATGATCGAAAATAGATTTACAAAATAAATAAATGCTGTTCTTTTGAACATTCTATTCAAAGAATCCTGAAAAAATATGGCATATGGTTTTCACAAAAAAATATCAAGCAACATTGATAAAAATAAGAAATGTTGAAGACACTGAAGACTGGATCTATAAATTGCAATTTTAAAGATTCAGAGTTTGTCTCGACAGTCTTTTTTTCAAATTTCAGTTCACTTTATTCAACGACATTACATTCAAATTGCAATTTTGCAACCTGTTTGCAACCTCATTTAAAACTCAAGTCAATTTCAGGAAACAAAATCTTCTGCTCCAGCTTTTGTGGAACCACAAATAACCTCAAATTGTGGTGCCACATGTAATGACTGTGAAACATTCAACTGCATTTAAAATGTATGCATTTTGGACAGTCTCACAACGCTCAAACACTGTGTTTGGTTTCAGTATCTTGGGGAAACCATTAACTGTCAAAGTGTCAGCAAATGCATTAAATGTGTGAAGATGCAGTATGTTTCAGAACACTTAATGTGTTCATTGCATGCTGTACTTGTCCAAAAAATGTTATTAATCTCATAAATACCCAAATACGATATGTTAGCCAAGGGTTTACAAAAGTACAGGGTGAAATCTCAAAACCTGACTACTAAAAAAAAAGAAAGAAAGAAAGAAAAAAAGACAGATACTAAGCAGAATGAAGCAAGAACAGTGTGAAACAGGGAACAAGATAACCCAGGGACATTATTAAAATTTTGGTTAGCAATTTCAAATTGTGAAAAAACCCATTTATGAAGACAGGAAAAAGGAAGAAATTGTAAATTGTTCCTTTGGCCATCTCTTTCTTTCTCACCTCACATCAATATTCAAGCCTTCTCTCGCTCTAGACCTTCTAACATCTCTTAGACTGAAGCTACTGACCTGGTGTCATCGCTTAAGCTGTTGAACTAACCTTATAAACCGCACTTGAACATCAGCGCACACACAGATGCAAAAAAAAATTAAAAAACACTTGCACATTTACATGCACAATCCCACAGACAGCCCACTGTGACACATGCATAGATGCACAAATCACTCATGCACACATTAAGATGCAGAAACACACATATATTGACACAAAAAGCACACCTACAGATGCAAAAATCACTCACACACACATTTACAGTCACAAACCCAGAAATGGTGTGACGACATGTGTAGATACTGTGACACACTGTCTCATGTCACATTTTCCCAAGAGCATTGCTGACATTTTGCCTCTCCCTGAGTGTGTGTGTGTGTGTGTGTGTGTGTGTTTGGAAATGTGTGTGTGTGTCCCTAGGCACTGTTGCTAAACCTTTGGCAGTCTTGTGCCAGTCTTGGACGTGATGTGTGTTTGTCTGTCTGCTCTCTTCTCAGTCAAGGTCTCACCCGGGCCGACATTGAGGCTTTGCACACACACACACACTTGTCATCGTGGACACAGGCACAAGGATTCTGGCACTTTCAGCATGACTGCGTTATTTTCTGAGTTGTTTTTATTACCTTAATCTATTCCTGTGCCACAACCAGGGGCTTGTGGGAGATATAGAGGCATAATAACAAGAAACCTAAAATACACATGTTTGAAACATCTCGCCTCTGTTGTTTCTCTCTGAGAACATTCAGGCCGAAAGCACAGGAGCTGCCTCGCTAGCAGTTTTATTCTGGAGCGTTCCACTTCACAGAATCAACAAAGACAACAAAAAAACGAAAGGAGAGCTAGTTAATCTGAGCCGTTACATGGCTGGACTTGACAGGCCGTTTGCTGAACGGGGCCAAAGCACAACTCTCTGTAGAGGCGTTCGTCCTCAGCTATGTTCAGAAAGTGTGTCATTGTGAACAGGTGCTCACACAGATGCACAAATACAACTGAACACAAACAAATACTGTGCTGTTACGCCTGGCCACTTTATCAGACGAATATCCTTCACAAGAGCTCATTGATTCTTTGATTGAGGAAAACAGACGAAGCAATCATTCTACATAAGGGAACTGCGCTGCATGGAGCAGCAGAACCAGTTCTTAACTCTTTAACAGACACTATAAAGATGTATTTAGTAGAAAAAAATACATTTTTCGATTTTGTTTCCTGCTTTAGTGACATATGGATATGGCTGTATATCAGCACGGCTGTGATTCGGCCGCAGGTACACAGCTACGAGTGTGATATTGCATTTATGCAACAGTTTGGCACAAGTTTGTAAATAAAAAAAGAGACCATAAGTGTCTTTAAAAACCCTCTTGTGTGCTGAATTATTTCCTGCTGAAAAGATTTACCCAAAACCAAATATATCTCATGTTTACCCACTATAGAGACACCAGTAAATTCCAGAAGATCTGGCCGAGGTGAGGCTGCTCTCGGTGGGTTCATGTGCGCTGAACGGCCACTGATGCCCTGGAGCTCACATCTCTGAATATGTGGAAGTACATTTTTAAATAGACGCTATCTTTATTAACAAACTGCATATTTTAAATCTAAACAAGTACATTCCTGCCTAAAAAAAAAAAAAACTCTTAAAACTACATTCCATGACACAAAATCAGTATTATTTATAAAATTATAGTGTATTTGGGCATCTGCAATGACACTCGCTGTGTGAAATACAGCATGTGGAGTGATACAAACTATCACTAGAATATCACACTCCTCTCAGCCAATCAGATTCGAGAACCAGAAAGAACTGTATGAATTTTAAACATTTTAAAGTGTAGGCTTAGAAGCCGAATGTGGCACCAGAAATCATACAAAGCAGAATGAACTCTATAATTTCAAGTTACAATTAATATTTACTTAATAAAGCTAGTAAATAGTTATAGTTAGTAACTATAGTTATAAAGTTAGTTAAACATGATGGAACTGAACATCTTTAATCCTTCTCATTGATTAAGTCAATTAAAACCAACCCATTCATCACATACCAATCGCTAGAGGTTAACTGGTTCAGGATAAGACATTTCTGCCTATTATTTAGGGTTGGACAAAATTGTTAACTGAAGAACTGGCCCTCTATTGGCCACACCCACAGGAAGTTGAATTGGAATAACAGCTAGTGGAATTCAAAGAAATTTTAACACAGGTGATGGTTAAGTGTTCTTTTACGCTGGTCCAATTGATTTTAATGATTTTAATTGATTTTATTCAAATGATCTCAATTCCTGCTGATATTGGAGCACGCTGGATAAGATGCATATTGTTGCAGGTTGAGTAGCCTGTCACATGTAGCCATGCTAAAACAGCACAAAATTGCCCAAAACACACCTTATGAAATATGGCTTTAGCTGCTCATTCATGATGGGCACCAGCTGAAACACTTATCAAGACTAGGCACTTTTTCAGCATGTGTTCCTCCACATCATAACGATTATAACAAACAAACTAGAGCTTGTTACTTCAAGCAAGCACAATAAATTCAACGCAGCGTTCAACCTTTAGCCTCCACAGCGGCTAATTACGGCGAACAAAACTGGAGACGTTTAACACTTGCGGGCAAAAAATTCAAAACTCTGTGCACAGAACAACAAATTGTAGCATAAACGTAGAAAACGACTGCAGAGGTGCTTTAATTGATTTCCTTTGCAATCACAATGGAGGGAATTAAAGCGAAATGATAACCGCAAGTGTGTGTGCTATTGAGCGGAGCCGTTCCAGGCGTGCTTGGGCGATGCTTTATTACTGCTCATAAGCTCAAGGTCAGATGAAGAAGATGAACTGCTCTCGCCTACCATTCAGCAGCAGACTAATTCATCACGCTCATACCACACTCTGAACCTGCTCCCTTCGGGATAGGCCTGCAATGCTCGCCCGCTCTCCTGCATGAGCACACATGCACATGATCACAAGGCCCTGTAAATGCACAGAACAAGTCACTGGAGGACCAGTCCACCGGGGGAAAGCCAGAGTAGCGATTGGACCGAGTTTGATTGGGTTTGTTTGTGCGTGTGTGGATCACAGGGCATGCAGATGCATGTGTGCATTGGAGGTGTTCAATCTGTGTGAGATGTAAAATTGAAGAGGCAGGGACAGAGGGACAAATGCCACTGTTTTGAACAGAAGGAGAGTCAGGTTCACTCTCATCGGGAGAGCTTCGGTAATCACGGTGAATACTGAAGAGGTTATTATTGTCTCTTCAACTGCACAGTGTAATGACTCATTTCTCATGCTCTCCACTCAGTAGTAATTAAGCAAACTAACCTCAGCATTACTGATGCACTTTGATGTTCTCATTTCCTCAAATCACTGCTGTCTACCAAAACCAGGAGGACTAGACCAAATGTGTTTTCTGATGAAAAGACTGGCACACCATGATGTATTTGAATGTGTCCTCGCTAACCTGCTTGAACCTGCCTAAAATAGGTCTAAGCTGGTCTAGCCGGTCTCTCGGTCTGGCTAAGCTGGTCTTTAGCTGGTCTAACAGATGTGGCTAATAAATCTGGGAAGCCTTGTAGATTAGCTCACCACTTAAAGGCCTGATATACTCACGTCAAATTATTTTTTTTTGGGCTCCATTCTTCATTTAGGGTTAAAAAGAAGGTCTAAATAGCTTTGCAGCAGTATAATCTTAGCGATAATGCTGGAAATGAAGAAGATTTCCGTGTCAAAAATGGTGGAACCCCAAAACACACCTATTATGTAATCAAACGTTTTTGGAAAGTTGGCTCTGGCAAGCTGCTTCAAACTCATGAAACGAGCTGCAAACAAACTTAATTTTGGCCTGTTTTTGTTTGAAATGACATCATGCCCATTCGTTTTTAAATTTTGCCTGAAGGGGCCTTTAGGCAGCGTTTACATTTACAAAATTGTGAAGGTGAATAGAAAATTGCGCAATCTTGAATTATGCATGAGGTAATACAAAAGACTTCATACTAGATTCAAGTTTGTTAAACTTTGTACATGTGAACATGTTTCCCAATAAAAATTGTGCTTCTTTTGAAAGTGGTGTGTCATGCATCACTGCACTAATTCTTTCCCTGCTAAATTTTGTCTTAGTTTTGCTAATGTGATCGTGCCTTTAATTTAGTTTAAGCTTTTTTTTTTTCCAGCATGCAAGATTTTTTTAAATAGCTTAACCATCACAAAAGAAATACTCTTTCAGGCAATCAGCATTTATCAGCTGAAGTCGTCATGAAACAGAAATTGCGATCATCTTTTCTTCTCTACTGTTACATTTGTGTCCCTGGAGCACAAAAGCAGTCATAAGCAGCACAGCTATATTTGTAGCAATAGCCAACAATACATTGTATGGGTCAAAATTATCCATTTTTCTTTTATGCCAAAAATCATTAGGATATTAAATAAAGATCATGATCCATGAAGATATTTTGTAAATTTCTTACTGTAAATATATCAAAACTTCATTTTTGATTAGTAATATGCATTGTTAAGAACTTCATTTGGACAACTTTAAAGGCGATTTTCTCAATATTTGGATTTTTTTTGCACCCTCAGATTCCAGATTTTCAAATAGTTGCATCTCAGCCAAATAATGTCCGATCCTAACAAACCATACATCAATGGAAAGCTTATTTATCCAGCTTATTTATTTAAACAAAAATTGACCCTTAAGACTGGTTTTGTGCTCCAGTGCCACATGCATCTGAATGAAACTGCCTCTTGAACAAGAAAAACAATGTAAGCAGATACTTTATTTTGTGCTTTAGGAATGGATTGGATCATTGTCTTTTACTAGTTCACATGTGAGAGACAGGTTGCTGGAGAAGATGAATTATTGCCCAGCCCTTGTGCTGGTGCACGTCATCAAAAAATAGATGTCATTGCGAGAAAGGTGATGTTAATGTTCTTAATTAAAGATCACAAGGACATATTAATTATAAAATAAAGATGTGCACAAATAAATAATTTATAATACACACAAAATATATATATATAAATTGTCCATGCTGAATTTGCGGTGGCTTTACAACACTAACCAGCAAGAAAGTCTCTTCTCTTCTGGGCTCCTTTCTTCTTCTTCTTTCTTCTTCTCTCCCTTCTCTTTTGTCCACCCCAGGCGACTCCTCCTGCAGGATGTCCTGAGCTGCCATGGGAATCATTACCCCCCTCCTTTCTGGTCCATGTGAGCTCATACAGATGAATCTTTTCTAGGGCAGGCTACAGTCTCATCAGTTTTTCTTAATTAGAATTCATACTTACGGCTCTACCAGCCAACAAT
Organism: Onychostoma macrolepis; assembly: GCF_012432095.1. Lineage (NCBI taxonomy): Eukaryota > Metazoa > Chordata > Actinopteri > Cypriniformes > Cyprinidae > Onychostoma > Onychostoma macrolepis. The sequence continues at coordinate 1,537,781 of NC_081159.1, forward strand.
GCTCAAAAAGACCCACCTATATATAGCCGGAGAAGAATGTCTAATTAATCCTCCATTTCTTCCTGAGCCAGATCACAATCCTCTCTTTCATGTTTCTCAATTACGGTGCATGTGCCCTTTTATGTTGCCCGTGTGTGTGTTGGGATTTCAGAGTCAGAGCGCGTGTGTGTGAGGAGAATCTCAAAAACACTGTTGTGCAGAGGACACACCAGCACTGTGCATGTATTATGTACAGAGTTATTTTGTGTATGTGCTTTATGAGTCTAAATGAAGGCAAGTATAATTATGTTTAGTTTTTTTGATAATAATTGTTTTTTGTTAATAATAATAAAATGTTTTTTGAGCAGCAAATCAGAATATTAGGATTATTTCTGAAGGATCATGTGACTGGAGTAATGATGCTAAAAAGTCAGCTTTGAAATCACAGGAATAAATTACATTTTAAAATATATTCAAACACAAAATTATTTTAAATAGTAAAACTATTTCAGATCTTTACTGTTTTTGCTGTACTTTGGATCAAATAAATGCAGGCTTGGTGAGCAGACTTCTTAAAAAAAAAAAAAAAAACATTAAAAATCTTACTGTTCAAAAACTTTTGACTAGTGTGTACCAATATTGTACAATTTCAGAATTCAAGAATTGGCTCCTTCTATCTATCTATCTATCTATCTGTGTCTAGAAGGCTAAAAATCTTCAAACTTCAAGGATTTTAAACTTCTTTCAAAACTTTAAAACAAGGCTTTGCTATACTATAACATGAAAGTGTTCTTTGCACGTAATTCTGCTTCCTTACATTCAAACTCAAAATGCATTCCAATCAAATTTATTTCAAATACAGGAATTAAATTGGAATTAAAGGCATTTCTAAATTCAATTCTGGCACATAACTAAACCATATCGTGGCTGGTGCTGTGATGTTGCTCCCAAAATCTGCTCCTCAAATTACTGCAAAAAATAACCGACCAATCTCAAAACTGTATATTTAGAACATTTACAAAACATTTGAAAAGCTAGAAGCATAATGTACATTAAAATGCTCCTTCAAACATCATATAGAGAACGAGAAAAAACTAAACATGAAGGAGAGCCTCACTGTACAATATCCTGCAGCAAAAGCCTGTGGCAAAGCAGTAATACCATGTTAATTTATGTACACTATATGTATATATACACTATGTGTGTGTGTGTACATGTATACAGTAATCATACATTAACATGTCCCTTAAAAATTATGATACTCTTACAAACACTTACATAACACAAATAAGGCTCACATTTCCTTAGTTTTTTTTTTAGAATATGAAACTGAGGCTGAGGTGAATTAAGGCATCCTTCAAACATTAGACTGTAAACAATATTGGCAAAAGCAGTCACTTTTGTGGCCCCAAATAAAGACAACGGACATGTTTCATGTTTCATGTTTCATGTTCAAAAGCAAAGAAGGAATCTGTTATTTCAACTACTGGCCTCTAAAAGTGCTCAATGTGTAGGTGTATTGAAAGAAAGTCCTATGTTCACACCCCGGGTCAGCTGCTCTTTCCCAGATATTTCCTTGTATAAGAGAAACATCCATTCTATATATATATATATATATATATATATGTGTGTGTGTGTGTGTGTGTATGTATATACACTATATTGCCAAAAGTATTGGCACCCCCTTCTAATGAACAGGTTTGACTACTTTAGTAATTTCCATGAGTACAAATCTTAATGTTTAAGCATATAATGATATTCTAGGGAATTGTGTGCTTCTAATTTTAAAGCAACAGTTTGGACAGGACTCTTTTCTATTCTAACATGACGATGCCTCTGTGTATAAGGCAAGGTTCAAAAAGAAATGATTGATTGAGTCAGTGTGGAAGAACTTGACTGGTCTGCAGAAAGCCAAGTCCTGATCCAAGCTGAACACCTCTGCTGTGACTTTAAATGCAGATCTTGAGCCAAAAACCCATCACCAAACACCAATGACTTGTACATACACTATATGGACAAAAGTATTGGCACACTCCCTTTTTTAGAACAGAAAAAGGCACTTCCAAAACTGTGGCAACAAAGATGGAAACATAATTCATGTATTTAAAAATTGTATTTTCATCTCTGTTAATTGCAACAGTTTTGGAAGCGTTTAAAATGACTGTATCCCATATGTACAAGTCATTGGTGTTTGTTAAAGAGTTTTTGGCTCAAGATCTGCATTTAAAGTCACAGCAGAGTGTTCAGCTTGGATTAGGACTTGGCTTTCTGCAGACCAGTCAAGTTCCTCCACACTGACTCAATCAATCATTTCTTTTTGAACCTTGCCTTATACACAGAGGCATCGTCATGTTAGAATAGAAAAGGGTCCTTTAAAATTAGAAGCACACAATTCCCTAAGATTTGTACTCATGGAAATTACTAAAGTAGTCAAACCTGTTCATTAGAAAGGGTGACCCAATACTTTTGGCAATATAGTGTATATATATATATATATATATGCATCATTTGCCCTTTATATACTGCCTCAACACACTGTAGGCTACTATTGCATCATTTCCTTTGAACGAAGGTCATGTGATAAAGGCATAGAGAAATGATGTCATGTCCACTGAACAATGAGGACATAGTTTCATTGAAATGCCCCACAGCATCTTAGCTTAAAATATCCATATCCTGTTTCCCTTCCTGCTTATGTACTATGAACTGCAGTATATGTAAATCTTTATGCATTTATACAACAGGACGCAGGTAAACACAGTGGCGCTGAATTTTGATTGCGAGTGTGTTATTCCTCATTCAACATTTTAGTAAACAAGTTGTTAATATTGAGCAACTTATATTTTTGACAAAATATTGCCAGATACCTTAGTAAAAAAGTAAAACAGATGCAAACAAACAATAGCAAAATTTGCTAGGCATATCCAAACAACCAACAATAATAATGTTCATGAATGAATCAGTGTTTTTGAAAGAATCGGTTGAATGAATGACTGATTTAGTGACCTGTTTACCGTATAAGTGTTCATATGAACCCGAAATCACATATGCATCTGTGTACTTTTCCGTCTATTGCTTTATGAATATTGTGACTTTACACTTTTTATATAGTGTTTTTTGCCTACATAGTAGGGAAGTATGCATATTCTCTTTTTTTTTTTTTTCTGAATGAATAGTTTGAATTAATGATTCAATGATTAAAGACAATCACTAGACGCCACCTACTGGTATAACCATATACAAGTGTTCTGTAATTCATGCCTGTAATTCATTCTCCATCTCTAATTATTGCCTCTCTCTCAAGTACTATGTAAATACATATGCATATTTTCTATACAGCTGTATATATATATAGAGTAAATAATGCACACATCTGTACATAAATCTTCTGTTCCAGATTCATACACATTATTATTTATCATTAAGTCTTATTTAAATGTTTCTGTTCTCATGTCAGATATGTATGTATGGTATAAGAGCTTCTTAAAAAAATAAAAACACAACAAATTTCTTATTTGTTTGCACACACTTGGAGAATAAAGCTAATTCTGATTCTGATAACTTTAAAGAAGAATCAATGAATTGCATTCAGTGTTATATATTAGCACTGCAGTAATGCTGCTCTACAAATTACAATTATCAGTCAAATCTGATCTGATATTTATCTCTCTACCATGGTACCACTACAGTAGCCTACTTAAAAATAATAATAATAATAAAAAAAAAAAAAGAGAGATTAGTGATTAGAAAAAAATGAGATTAGTATGGCCTGTAGATATGGAGCATGTGTTATTTAAGAAAAATATAATTATATCTTCAGAATGACATTTTTTCAACCCTAGTCTGGGTAAAACTCCTCCAGGGGACATTGCTTAATTACTGTAGTTAGTCTACTCTGTTCTGAACATCAAATCCTTTGTTTTTCCATCAAATGTATTCTAACTAGATGGTTGAATAAAATTGGGCTTTATAAAAAAAAAATAATAATAAATTTAAAAAAAACTTAGCATCCAGCAGCTAGTTAGCTAGCCAGTTAGCATCAGCTAACTAAATTTCTCAAAAATGTTGTAATTCATAATTATTTATTGTATTCTTTTGACGTTTAAGCTAAAACTGCCTGTATTCTGATTTTGCTGTAAATGTATAAAACAAATTGCTTTGTGAGACTGCGCCCCCGAAATACAAGGGTGCCCCCTTCCTCTCAAAGATGATTTCATTTCAGTTTTGTTTTTGATTTTGGCCAGCGGTTATGAAAGCATGAATGTTCCTTTAATGCAGTGCGCTGTCTTTCTACGTAACATCCAAATCAGTCAAACCATGTATACAGTCTCCATGCCGTTTTTGCTCAATACTTAAAAATGATTTCCGTGCGCGCGATTCGGGACAGAGTAAAACACGGTCAAATATAGGCTACTTTGCGCTTTGCATATGTCAAAATGTCCGTCTTGGTGAGTTTTCACTAAACACAGTCAGTTATGTCTTAAGTGAACATAAACAGTTTGAAAAGTAGCCTAATCTGAAGCTAGTCATTATATTAGATCTGTGCATTCTGTATAAACCTGCTGCTGTCTGTCATCATCTGTTAATCAAACAACAAAAGAAAAGGAGAGAATTATTCACTGCTCTTCACTGAATATGGTTCATAACTATGTTACGAATCAGTTTATGTTTAATGTATATGGTGAAGTCTATGCAGTGCTTTATTTGTACATTTGATTACTTTAATCAATTTCTGTATAGTAGGCTATTACAGGCTAAATTCTTTATTTTATTTGAATATTTTTTTTCTGTTGATTTTGCCCTATTGTTTGTCATTTTCTCCCTTTTTTGTATTACATACTTTTTAAAACTCACTGTTATTTGTTGACAGTGAAACTGCTCTGAAAGAATAGGTTAAAGGGTTGGGGAGCATTTTGGGGCCCCCGACAAGTTTTGCTTAGGGCCCCCAGAAGTCTGGCACTGCCTACAGTTTTTAGGCACTATATCCAAGTCAACCAACACAACTAACAGTTATAATAACAGCAGAGTTTTAGAAATTGGCTCGTGCAGCTACAAATCTGAGATAAACAACAGATTTTAGACAGTCGATAAAATGTGACCACACAAATGAGACGCACACTGCGTTCTTCTTTCTGTCACCGCACAGCTTAGCGCTTAGCGGGAGCTGTTAACATTTCTTCTCACGAGGACAAATTGTAAACAGTGCGTGATAGAGAAATAATGAATTTGAGGGGTCTTCGGGGGCTAATGACTTTCCAGAGGAGCTGAACAGAGTCCTGCCACAGGGGTGCGATAAGAAAAGTCCTTTTCTTTCTCTCTTTCTGCGTGCACCCGCCCTATATCCTCTTAGTTAATTTATGCACCATCTTGCAGTATTCCCTAAGTGAGAATCGCGGACATGAACGGAATCAGAATTCAAGCAGGAACCCCAGCCTCACCATGCATTGCTCGCTCAGATGTGGACTTTGTGCATGAGTGGAGCTACAGTAAATACTGCAGGAGATTGAATCCCGGTGTCACTGACACGTGTCTTCACCTCGCCGCACAGTAATTCCTCCGGAGAACGCCATGTCGCCCAGCTCCACTTTTTTGGCGTCTCAACCTCGTCACCTCCTGCCAAACACCTCCAGGCATCAATCTTATTTTGTTCGGTATACTGCAGAACTACACACACGTGTGCACACACAACCCATTCCAATGCCATATGAACTCTTGACGAGTTTTATTTCTCGCTTTCGCTTCTTCACAGTTCCCCTTTTACTGTTTCATTTCTGGGTCTCTCTATCTACGGAGGACCAAACCTACAGAAAAAACTAAAAAATTATAATTATATATATATATATATTTATGTATTATGCATACATAAATAGATAGATAAATAAATATGTAATAATGGGAAAATAAATATCCTAATATATAACTTAATAAAACAAAGATAATTCATTTGTATTTAAATTGAATCTGTATTAATTTTTTCCTTCATTTATTATTTTGTGCATTTACTTTATCATTTATATTTTATTCTTTTGAACTTTTATTTATTTATTTATGCATTTATTTATGCATTCGTTTATTTTTATATTTATTTTAGTGCTGGGCAACGATTAATCGCGATTAATCGCATCCAAAATAAAAGTTTTTGTGTACATAATATATGTGTGTGTATTGTGTGTATTTATTATGTATATATGAATACACACCCATGTATGTATATATTTAAGAAAAATGTGTTATGATTATGTATTAAATATATTTATATATCATATAAATTATATTAATAAATATATACATGTAAATACATGTAAATCTTTTCAAAATATATACTGTATGTGTGTGTCTTTATATACACATAATAAATATACACAGTACACACAGATATATTATATAAACAAAAACTTTTATTTTGGATGCGATTAATCGCGATTAATCGTTGCCCAGCACTAATTTATTTATTACCGCATGTATTTATTTCCATATTTATTTATTTTTACGTTGATTTTATCCAAGTTAGTTTTTTTGTTTTTTTCCGGTTTGCTCCTTCATATCTATCCCCCCTCTCTCTCCCAATCTGAGCAAAGACGCTTGCTTAAGGGCTACAGCAGCTGAAGTTGCCTTGATTGTATGAGCTGTCAAGACACAAGGAGAAGCGAGGGAGAGGAGAGGAAAGGAGAGGAAAGGTAGAGAGAGATGGAGAGTTAGAGGGTAAAGGGGCTGCACAAAGTGGCATGTTTCCAAGAGAGGCAGCTCTGAGATGCACTAATTAAAGGAGCCATAATTAGAGCTGCATCTGACAAACAGAGAGCAGCTTTCATCTCTATCTGCTGCACTCTGGGCAGAATCCCCACCTCTCCTCATTTCTCCTGCATTCTGCTTTACTGCTCCCGCTTTGCTTCAGATTCTTTCAGCTCTCGCATCTTACTTTCACTCAGAGATGAGACCAGATAATCAAGGAAACATACATGGATACACTAGAAATATGTACCCCTTCTTTACCCTCATGCTTTCAGTCTTGCTTCTTCTTGTATCTTGCCTTCTTCTCTTGTTGTCTTATCTTATGGCACCTCATCTAATATAAAAGTTTTTCCCGCCTTAAACACAGTCTCTATTTCATGTTATAATTTCTCATTATTGTCTCATTACCGCTTTAACTCAGTTTGCGAATTACTTGCACAGTCTATTTTGTTCAGCAAGGATGCATTACATTTCTCAAAAGTGATATTTATTAAGTTACGAAAGTGTTCTATATGTAGGCTACTATAAATTTTCCAGAATGGAGTTTATGGAATATAAAAGTTAGAATAAAATGTTCTTTACTTTATTTCATATTTTCCATCACCATTTGACATTTTTCTACAAAGCACTGATCTATAAATTACTTTATAAATAAATGTATTAGTGCTGTCAAGCGATTAATCGCGATTAATCGCATCCATTATAAAAGTTTTTGTTTACATAATATACAGTATGTGTGTATACTGTGTATATTTATTACGTATATATAAATACAAACACATGCATGTATATATTTAACAATGTTATGTTTATATATTAAATAGTAGTGCAGTCAAACGATTAATCGCGATTAATCACATCCAAAATAAAAGTTTTTTTTGCATAATATATGTGTGTGTACTGTGTATATTTATTATGTGTATATAAATACACACACATGCATGCATATATTTAAGAAAAATATTGTCACGAATCCAGTTCGTGGCCTTCCGTCCGACTGCCACAAGAGGTCGCCTCTCCATCATATTGACTCTCACACCACACAGACTGTTACATGTCACTCCGGACTACAGTTCCCATCATTCATTGCACTGATTGCACACACACACACACACACACACACACACACAGCTGAATCCAATCAGACACGCATTATAAGCCTTGGACTTCCTCTTTCAGATTGCCGAGTATTGTTTAGCGTTTATTACTGTCATAGCTGATAGCTACTTTACGGAGCCTGCTTAAGTTTTGCTAGTTGTCTAAGTCAGTCTAGTCCTGTTCATTGCTCGTTTCCTGATCATTGCTCTGTGGTGGATTTTTTACAAAGATGGCCCGGGTTTGGCAGAGATGGTACCGGGTTTAAGACGGCACACAAGACATGGGCCAGATGTCAAATACAGATATGTGGGCCACATAAGTATTGCCGATCTTGACCCACATTTAAAATCCATTTCAAATATTTTTGAGTAAAATGCCAATGTTTTCCCATACAGAAAGGTAATATATTCACATATATGTGAAACACTGTTAAATATATTTTGAAAATGCATAACATAAAGCTCATGTTGTGTTATTATGGGTTTACTTGTATGCGAAATTATATTCATGTCTCATATGATATATGATATTATATAGTATATTATAGAATAGTATATTCTGTTGTTTTATATATATATATATATATATATATATATATATATATATATATACAGTGAGGAAAATAAGTATTTGAACACCCTTCTATTTTGCAAGTTCTCCCACTTAGAAATCATGGAGGGTCTGAAATTGTCATCGAGGTGCATGTCCACTGTGAGAGACATAATCTAAAAAAAAATCCAGAAATCACAATGTATGATTTTTAACTATTTATTTGTATGATACAGCTGCAAATAAGTATTTGAACACCTGTCTATCAGCTAGAATTCTGACCCTCAAAGACCTGTTAGTCTGCCTTTAAAATGTCCACCTCCACTCCATTTATTATCCTAAATTAGATGCACCTGTTTGAGGTCGTTAGCTGCATAAAGACACCTGTCCACCCCATACAATCAGTAAGAATCCAACTACTAACATGGCCAAGACCAAAGAGCTGTCCAAAGACACTAGAGACAAAATTGTACACCTCCACAAGGCTGGAAAGGGCTACGGGAAATTGCCAAGCAGCTTGGTGAAAAAGGTCCACTGTTGGAGCAATCATTAGAAAATGGAAGAAGCTAAACATGACTGTCAATCTCCCTCGGACTGGGGCTCCATGCAAGATCTCACCTCGTGGGGTCTCAATGATCCTAAGAAAGGTGAGAAATCAGCCCAGAATTACACGGGAGGAGCTGGTCAATGACCTGAAAAGAGCTGGGACCACCGTTTCCAAGGTTACTGTTGGTAATACACTAAGACGTCATGGTTTGAAATCATGCATGGCACGGAAGGTTCCCCTGCTTAAACCAGCACATGTCCAGGCCCGACATAAGTTTGCCAATGACCATTTGGATGATCCAGAGGAGTCATGGGAGAAAGTCATGTGGTCAGATGAGACCAAAATAGATACATGTAAATACATGTAAATCTTTTCAAAATATATACTGTATGTGTGTGTCTTTATATACACATAATAAATATACACAGTACACACAGATATATTATATAAACAAAAACTTTTATTTTGATGCGATTAATCGCGATTAATCGCTGCCCAGCACTAATTTATTTATTACCGCATGTATTTATTTCCATATTTATTTATTTTTACGTTGATTTTATCCAAGTTAGTTTTTTGTTTTTTCCGGTTTGCTCCTTCATATCTATCCCCCTCTCTCTCCCAATCTGAGCAAAGACGCTTGCTTAAGGGCTACAGCAGCTGAAGTTGCCTTGATTGTATGAGCTGTCAAGACACAAGGAGAAGCGAGGGAGAGGAGAGGAAAGGAGAGGAAAGGTAGAGAGAGATGGAGAGTTAGAGGGTAAAGGGGCTGCACAAAGTGGCATGTTTCCAAGAGAGGCAGCTCTGAGATGCACTAATTAAAGGAGCCATAATTAGAGCTGCATCTGACAAACAGAGAGCAGCTTTCATCTCTATCTGCTGCACTCTGGGCAGAATCCCCACCTCTCCTCATTTCTCCTGCATTCTGCTTTACTGCTCCCCGCTTTGCTTCAGATTCTTTCAGCGCTCTCGCATCTTACTTTCACTCAGAGATGAGACCAGATAATCAAGGAAACATACATGGATACACTAGAAATATGTACCCCTTCTTTACCCACATTTAAAATCCATTTCAAATATTTTTGAGTAAAATGCCAATGTTTTCCCATACAGAAAGGTAATATATTCACATATATGTGAAACACTGTTAAATATATTTTGAAAATGCATAACATAAAGCTCATGTTGTGTTATTATGGGTTTACTTGTATGCGAAATTATATTCATGTCTCATATGATATATGATATTATATAGTATATTATAGAATAGTATATTCTGTTGTTTTATATATATATATATATATATTCATCTGCCATTCATCCGGCACTGGCATACAGCATGTGGGCCAAACATGGCCCGGGTTTGGCAGAGGTGGTACCGGGTTTAAGACGGCACACAAGACATGGGCCAGATGTCAAATGCAGTATTTGGCCCAGATGTCAAATGTAGATATGTGGGCCACATAAGTATTGCCGATCTTGACCCACATTTAAAATCCATTTCAAATATTTTTGACTAAAATCCCAATGTTTTCCCATACAGAAAGGTAATATATTCACATATATGTGAAACACTGTTAAATATATTGAAATACATTTTGAAAATATATTTTTAAAATGCATAACATAAAGCTCATATTGTGTGTTTAATTGTGTTTACATGTGAAATTATATTCATGCCTCATATGATATTATATGATATGATATTATATGTTATATTATAGAATGTTGTTTTATTTATATACAACTGACTTCAAACAATGTTTTGCATTCACTGCTTTCATATTCTCATTCAATTTACAGTTTGATGTAGGCCTACTAAACAATACATGATGAAGTTTCAGGACATTTTATTTGACTTTTATGTACTATTTATGTAAATGCGTAACTTTGATGCGTTTTAGGCCATGTTGGCCAATCAGAAGCCTGAAAAAGTTTCCAGTAGGCGGAGATAACAGCGCAGGCTCAGACGTCACAAGCCAAAAACTCTGGTTTTGCTGTCTAACATTACATGATAACACTGCAACCGGAGTTTTTGAAAATCTTCACCCTGGCAGGAGTTTTCAATATGTTCGGTTTCAGTGACCTGGTGCAGCGTTTGCGTGAGGATGAACGGCCAAACCGCATAGAAAAAGCTGCTGTTTTGAAAATAACCGCGTTCGTGTGGACGGCCAATGAGCGCGCGCGTTGAGCATTCAAATCGCATTTAAACTGAAGCGGAGGAGGTTACCGTGGTAACAGGGCGTCAACTCACTCAGCTGACAAGTAGTGAGAGGCTGTCTCTCTGCTGTCTTCACTGCTTTCTTCACTGCTTTCAGGTAAGTTTAGTCCCTAAAGTTACACAAATAATACCTACAACCGTTCCTGACACTTTCTTACATGTTACTGACACGTTTCTGTTGAATCTTTACTTTACAGGAGTGGTTTAGTGTCTTCAAAAAGACCGTTAGCATCAGAGGCTAACAATTAGAGGTAAGCTAACTTAGAGATTTGAGCTCTTATTAATGAACGTTTGAGTTTTAAAGCACCTTTTATGTGTAGATGAGTGGCTTTGATAGTTTTGTAAATGTTTTGCTGATACTTTGTCAATAGATAAATGGAAGTCACTATAAGCGTATTAATTTAACCTAAAAGTATGCACTGTGGGGTCAATCGGTGACGTCACTTACATGAACTAATGGGCTGAAACTATTTCAAACACATTTTGAACTTTCATTGCAAACAAATATTGATAAATTGTACTGTGATTTCAGGAGTGTCAGAAAAAAATACCTAAAACAGGGGAAGTTACAAGAAAATTTGTAATGAGAGCTGCTGACAGAGATGCAGGAAACAGGTGATCTGAGAAATCTTATTAAATAACTTTATATGAATTTTTCACTATACATTTCAACTATCATCATGCATCTGTAAAACCTAAAAATATGATTATTATTATTATTATTATTATTGCATTTCACCTCTGCTGTAGTTTGTTTATTTCTAATAATCCTGACATTGTATACTACATTTTGTTGGCTATGTGACATATTGTTCCTATTCTTCCATGCTGATGGTTGTGCTGCAGAGCTGGAGCGGAGCGGATCTGATCTCCTGTGGAAGAACATCTCCAAAGTGCCATGAACCATCTGACTAGTAAGTAAAACCTCAAACATCCAAAAGTTTATCAAATATTCAAAAAAATATCAAATATTTCCCAGACAGCAAGCAGTGTCGGCCCAGATCTGGCCCGCATGGATTTCACATGGGCCAGATGTGGGCCGGATCTGGGCCAACACTATGTTGCTGTCTGGGCCAGAATAGGGCCAGCTATGGTCATACAGGTATGGTCCCACATAGCAATTTTGCTCTGGCCCAGCTCCGGCCCACATAGCATTTTTTCTCTGGTGCAGCTCCGGCCCACACAATCAGCTTTTGCTTGGCCCACATACCACAATGAATTACGGTCCTAGTGTGGACCAGGTCTGGAATCCAGACTTGGTACACACTAGGACCGTAAGTCATTGCTGTGTGTGTGTGTGTGTGTGTGTGTGTGTGTGTGTGTGTGTGTGTGTGTGTGTGTGTGTGTGTGTGTGTGTGTGTGTGTGTGTGTGTGTGTGTGTGTGTGTGTGTGTGTGTGTGTGTGTGTGTGTGTGTGTGTGTGTGTGTGTGTGTGTGTGTGTGTGTGTGTGTGTGTGTGTGTGTGTGTGTGTGTGTGTGTGTGTGTGTGTGTGTGTGTGTGTGTGTGTGTGTGTGTGTGTGTGTGTGTGTGTGTGTGTGTGTGTGTGTGTGTGTGTGTGTGTGTGTGTGTGTGTGTGTGTGTGTGTGTGTGTGTGTGTGTGTGTGTGTGTGTGTGTGTGTGTGTGTGTGTGTGTGTGTGTGTGTGTGTGTGTGTGTGTGTGTGTGTGTGTGTGTGTGTGTGTGTGTGTGTGTGTGTGTGTGTGTGTGTGTGTGTGTGTCTTTATATATTCATAATAAATATACACAGTACAGTACACATATATTATGTAAAAAAAAAAAAATTTATTTTGGATGTGATTAATCGTTTGACAGCACTATATATGATCTAAAATATAAGAATATGAATATATAAATGTATAAACGTAAATATTCTCAAAATATATACTATATGTGTGTGTGTGTATATATATATATATACATAATAAATATACACAGTACACATACATATATAATGTAAATAAAAACTTTTGTTTTGGATGCATTTAATCGCGATTAATCGTTTGACGGCACTAAAATGTATACATGTTCTTTATTATAGATCAGTGACTCCAACTCTGAATCTTTTCCTCTTTCTTTCTTTATTTATAAAGCAATTGCACACAACTCCCGGTTGATCCAAAGTGCTGTACAATACAAACAAAATTAGAAACTACAATACGACAAAGCACAATATCACAGTACAGTTGACATGGCTGGATAAAAGCTATGACTTAATCGACTGTTTACACCACACACAGTGTTTCCGTAATTGTCCTAAGCACGTAAATAAGAGGCACGCCATTGGATGCTTGTTGCTAAGCAACTTGCCATAACATTGTAACACCGCATCTTTTCACACTGTACAAGCTCTGTACAAGTAAAAAGCGGTGCTAATCCTGCTTCTAAATTACACGTATTCTACCTTGACCCGGAGATAAAAGCAAGGTTTAGAATGATTAAGCGCAGGGTGAAAAGCCCTATAGAGTATCAGCATATTCTCAGCGCGCTTATATCTCACTTAAACTTAACCCATCCGTCTCTATCTCACATCATCTCTTCTCATCACCACGTTGTCGCCACCCTATAATTTCTAATTCACACCATCTCGTGTTATTCTGTCTCAGATCTTTTCCACATTCGCTCAGCCCTCTTATCTTGTGTCATCTTGTCACCACAGTATCTCAGCCTGTTAATTTCTTACCCGGCCTGATCATTTTCATACTTAATCTGTTATTTCACGTCATTCCGTCTTGTCTGCTCTCATCTCCACTTTCTTCGCAGCCTTACACTGACTCGGTCTCATTTTGTGTCAAAACGGCATTATCTCAGCCTGCAAATTTGTTACTTACTGTCTCTTAACTAATTTAATCTTGGCATTCTCTCTCTCTGCCTTCTTATATCTTACTTACACTGACTCTGTTTGTTATTTTGTCTCACATAGATTCTCACAGCCTGCAAATATTTTACGTACACTTACTGTCTCATATGATCTCAATTCATTTCTATCAGCCTGTTAGTTTCTCACATAACCATTCTCTGTCATCTCATGATGTCTCATCTCCGCATTTTCTTCACTCATATATCACATAAACATTTATTCTGTTTCATCTCACCTTGTCTCATTTAATTTTTCTCCCTCTTTACTACTCTGTCTGTATCTCATTTTTTTGCTTTACTTAAGCTTACTGTAATATTATCTCAGTTTGTTAGTTTTTTACTTAATTATTCTGTCATCTCATGTTGTCTCAACTATCTCTGCATTCTCTCTGCCCTTTTATATCTCATACTTGCAGTATGTCATCACATCTTTTTTTTCTTCCTTCTTGCTTTCTTATCCGGTCTTTATCTCATGTTATCTCGTCGTGTCTCATTTTATCTCCGCATCTTTCAGCTCTCTAATCCTTGCATATCTATCTAAATAATAAAACGGAAGATGGTGAGAATGTGATGATGGTCGTTGTTTTCAACCCCTCTACGTTATTATATACACACATTCTGTCTACATCACACCTCATCAATCTCGTCTCATCCTCCTAAATCAAGTCAGCAAACCAAACCTGGAAAAGGACAGAAATCGTTTCTGATAGGATAGTGTTCAGTTTAGGCCGCCCCCTGACTCTATTGCTTTTACTGTCACAGAGAAAAGTGCAATTTCTCAGCACACCAATTTTAGTGCTATCTGTCGGGGAGTAGGGACATTTTATGTGTGATATTTCAGAAAAAAATCTATTATAGCACCTTTACGTGTAAGTCTACTGAAAATTATATTTCACGAATGTGTTTGTCAACCTGACTTGAGTTCCAGACAAAAGTCCCTGCACTGTAAAATAAAAAAAAATGTTGAATAAAAACATTTTTGTTGTATAAACTTAAAACAAGTTGAGAAAACTCAAAAATCTGCTGAAGCTGGTTGCCTTAAAATTTTAAGTTGGCTCAACTTTTCTTTTTTTTACAGTGTGGTGCAAATAAGTTTGATGCATGCTGATAATGCATGCTGTTTTCTCATTTAAGGCCCAAAAGCTCACAAGAAGCTTATGTTTTGTTTAATTGTCAGAGAAGGGAATCTCTGTCAGAGAGCGATTTCTTCTGTATGGCTGGTAAAGTGCCGCATAAAGAGGGTGACGTGTGCTGTGGTGTTTTGTTTGTCATGGTCATTCTTTTTGTCACCTTTATATTGTGTTTCACATCATTCATCAAAATAACCTGCACTGTCTCGAGGCTGTGCTTCAACGTTGAAGTCTAATAAGTGTAATCCTAAGGTCTCCGAGCAGCCAAACATATCCTGGAGCCAGACTGCTTTTATTACATTTCACAGTGAAATTGGATTTTGTTTCAAAAGTCAGGCTTGTGTTCGCTTGGATTGACTGGAGATGTTTATGTGATGCCGTGAAGCAATGTACAGCATTGCGTAGAGCCATCCTGTGCGTGTATTGAACGCATCATGTGACACGTTCAGAAGACGGGCATGTGATATAGATCTGACTGAATCGCTTTAACGTGAATGTGGGAGACAGCTGAATCTATGAAGGTCTAAGATGTGTGCTCGTGGTGAAACATGACAAGTAAAACACCTTATATAATAATCAGATGCATTTAGTCATGTTAAAAGTAAAGTAATGTTTTGTGTTGAATCTACACCATAATATAATAAGTTATTATTTTTATTTTTTTACTCTCTCTTCTTTATTTGGGGAGAAACAAGTTGTTGCTATATGTGAGCATGATCAGCCCAAGCAGAGATTTATGTTTTTAAAAATGTCAAAATATCAAACAAAACTAACTAACTAACTTCAAAAGGTTTGGTAAGAATTTTTCATGTTTGATGTTCACCAAGGCTGCATTTATTTGATTATAAATACAGTAAAAAGAGTAATATTTTGCATTTTAAAATAACTCTTTTTGTAATAAATGTTGATACATTTATTTGTGATGCAAAGTTAATTTCTCAGCAGCCATTACTTAAAATAGTGATTTTTTTTTTTTTTTTTTTTGCTGCTTAATATTTTATAATACATTTTTTTTCAAGATTCTTTGATGAATAGAAAGTTCAAAAGAACAATATTGATTTGAAACACAAAACAATATAAAATGTCTTCACTGTCTTTTGACCAATTTAATGCCTTCATGCTGAATAAAAGTAGCTGCACATCATAAATTTATCTTGAAAATGCACCTTTCTAGATTATTGTGCATTTAAAATGAGTGTATTTGCAGTGTGCTCTGATGAAATAATACTACTTGCATATAGAAAATATTACAAATAAACCAAATACCATATAATGTATATAAGCCAGACACAAATTTCTGTTAGTGTTGTTTTGACATGCATTTATATGAATTTCAATTCAGTTTAAGTATAATTGCATTCAAATTCCAATTGCATCCTGTTTTCCATCTCAATTCATGTTCAGTGAATGAGCATGCCAACAGATAGCTGCCGCCAAATGTTAAATACACCTCTTTGCTTCACAAAGACGCTATCTCAGATACAACTGTTTTGCTAAGCAACAAGAAGACGTCAGACACCTGTGATTCACAGACTGATGGTAATGCATCCATAATGGAAAAAGTGCTCTATCTGCACATACCATAATCATGTGAATGATGCTCGATCCATGTTTGTGCATGTGTTTTTCCATGATAACAACACTAACCACATTCTTCTTATCTATTCTGGCATTTTTAGCCCAAAGCCTGTAAAGCAACAGGGAGGAGAGAGAGAGAGAAAGACAAAGAAAAGAGAGGAAGAAACTCCTGCTGTGCCCCAAGTCTTTCTGCGCCGGGTCTCAGTTGTGATTCAATGCCTGTGTGAGGCTTGTGGGCGCCTGCTAATGTGATTTTGCGTACGTTTCTGCGTCACAACGCACAGCATTGCCATCAGATGGACGACAATGAGAAAACACAAACCCGGCTCTGTTTGTTTATTCACAGATTTAATGACTGAGGATCTGTTGTTTGATCATGTGAGTGTTTAGGGCTGAAGACAGCATAGGCCGATAAGCAACGTTTATGCTCTGACTTCCTGCTACAGATACGAGAGTAAATGACCCAGAGAGCTCGAGACGAACAGAACAGCGCTCGTCCTTTTGTGCTCATCTCGGTCCACATCCAAGCCTTAATCACCAGAGAAACCGACTTGGCGAGGCAGCAAAGGGCAGCTAACTTTCCCCAGGTGTGGAGCCATTTGGAAGCATCTAAGCAATCAAAATGTAGCACTGCCACCATGTGGTCAGGTTGGGAATTGCATGCTCTTTGCAGCAGCTCCATTCACATGCAATGATGCCCAAGTGACAAACTCCGATACCGCTGGGCAACAAGCGCATACAGTAATCCAATACGTCCACAAACCACATCCATTAAAACAAGCCCCTCCGTGGCATGATAAATAAAAGCTGAATGCATGCCCAGTCACAAGCGTTTTGCTTTCCCTTAAATCAAACTCCACATTTGTAGGCTCAACTCGCAGTGGATCAGGTCCAACTGCAATCACTCCCTATATATCCAAGCCCTTCGGTCAAACAAGACACCAGCATTGCAGTATTAATGCAGTGGAAATAGATGAACAACCTGTAGATGCTAAAGCAGCTGCTTTTAATGAAACTCAGATCACACTGAGAGAAATGATCTGAACGACCTAAAATGAAAACGTGATAGACACATCTCCGGCCTCAAATCTGGGCATAGTAATAAAAATGATAAATAATTCATGCACTGTCCCTGTCTTATACACAAATACAACTTATGCCAAACTGTTTGCTAAACACTAATGCTGAAAGGCATGAAAAATGTGCGCTTAAATTATTTTAAAAGCACATCAGGATCAATATTCACTGCGTGTTTTGCTATATTGCAGCCTACGGTTATATTTCAGCATCTAACAGCATGATTCCATGCTGCAATAAAACACAAGCATTATAGCACATCATAAGACGCCAGTGTTTGGCTTCCACACTGTGACAGTGATTAATCCCTGTGTTTTTATTATTATTCTTTTTTTTTTATCACCGTGTCTCTCTTTAAGCGACAGTGCTGCAATGAGAACCACGTTCCTCTGTCCTGCAGCCTCAGGCTAACACACAGTGTTTCTGTCATTGCCCCAGGCCTCTGTTCAAATAGCTCCCAGTGTTGCTCGACACGTGCCTAGTCTGAGAATGAAGCGTAAAGAGGAATAAATAATAACAATTTTAATAATATGAAATATGTTTATATATATATATATATATATATATATCATATTCTACTATATATACAAATATAAATAAATTAACAAATATATTTTATAAATAAATAAATATACATATATATATATATTTTTTAATGTTTATTACTTTTATATGTTTATTTATATATAATATAAAGTTATACCTCATATGATTTATATATATATATATATATATATATACACACAAAACACTATATTTATTTATGTTTTTATGTAATGTAAATGTAGTAAAATATATATTAATTAAAATGTTTTACATTTATTATTTCAATGTTTATTTATTCATATATATATATATATAGGCATCTATATATAAAATATAAATGCATGTACATTTTATATATATATATATATATATATATATATATATATATATATATATATATATAATTTAATATATATAAATGTTTGTTACTTCATTTATTATCTATCTATCTATCTATCCACACATATGATTGAAACGTGAAGCTCTGTAAAAAATGAACATGTTTATATTAACACCAGTAAATTTCAGTATCGCGCCCACTCTTCTGCAAGGTCTTTTTCAAAACATCATAAATGTCACCTTGCTGGGAAAAAAAACTGATGGGTTTTATTTGTTCAGTGCATTTGACAAACATGTGTACCAATTATCAGCTCATGCCAGATGGGTGTGTGTTGTGCCTAAATAGACATCATTTCTTTCTCCCCATCACATCCACCCTGTTACCATGGCAACAAATCCACGGCAACAGCTCCAGCTGTACAGTCTCGCTGCAAGAAGGAATCCGTCTCACTCCAGCCCACTCTAAAGTCATTTCTCCTCATTATGTTTGCAACTACAAAGACAAGATTCCCCCAAAGATGCTGTTTACTCAGTTATCTCGCCTCTTATGTCATATTCTTTTATTAACCTGTTGGACAGCGCTGCAGCCCTGAGCCTAGACATGTGATTGAACGAGAAATATCTCACGTTAAACCCATTTTCAATTTAATGTCAAAACGTGGCACGGCCTAGTCGGAAGAAAGATACTGACTGCAGTCAAAACAGACAGCCGGTCCATAAATCACTGGACTCTGGCTGTAGAAGAAACAGTCTGATTTCAAATTCTAGACAACGATGCAGTGATTTATGGGTATTCAGAAGATAGTTATTCTGGTCACTGAGCAGATCTCATTCATTGTGGATGAGTGAGTTGACAACACAGAGATAGATCCGTTCGGCTTATTAAACAGTCCCAGGTGTAAGATACAGTGGGGCAAAAAAGTATTTAGTCAGCCACCAATTGTGCAAGTTCTCCCACTTAAAAAGATGAGAGAGGCCTGTAATTTTCATCATAGGTATACCTCAACTATGAGAGACAAAATGAGAAGAAAAAAAAATCCAGAAAATCACATTGTAGGATTTTTAAAGAATTTATTTGCAAATTATGGTGGAAAATAAGTATTTGGTCAATAACAAAACTTCATCTCAATACTTTGTTATATACCCTTTGTTGGCAATGACAGAGGTCAAACACTTTCTGTAAGTCTTCACAAGGTTTTCACACACTGTTGCTGGTATTTTGGCCCATTCCTCCATGCAGATCTCCTCTAGAGCAGTAATGTTTTGGGGCTGTCGCTGGGCAACACGGACTCCAAAGACTTTCGATGGGGTTGAGATCTGGAGACTGGCTGGGCCACTCCAGGACCTTGAAATGCTTCTTACGAAGCCACTCCTTCATTGCTCGGGCGGTGTGTTTGGGATCATTGTCACGCTGAAAGACCCAGCCACGTTTCATCTTCAATGTCCTTGCTGATGGAAGGAGGTTTTCACTCAAAATCTCACGATACATGGCCCCATTCATTCTTTCGTTTACGGATCAGTCGTCCTGGTCCCTTTGCAGAAAAACAGCCCCAAAGCATGATGTTTCCACCCCATGCTTCACAGTAGGTATGGTGTTCTTTGGATGCAACTCCGCATTCTTTCTCCTCCAAACACGACAAGTTGAGTTTTTACCAAAAAGTTCTATTTTGGTTTCATCTGACCATATGACATTCTCCCAATCCTCTTCTGGATCATCCAAATGCTCTCTAGCAAACTTCAGACGGGCCGGACATGTACTGGCTTAAGCAGGGGGACACGTCTGGCACTGCAGGATTTGAGTCCCTGGCGGCGCAGTGTGTTACTGATGGTAGCATTTGTTACTTTGGTCCCAGCTCTCTGCAGGTCATTCACTAGGTCCCCGTGTGGTTCTGGGATTTTGCTCACAGTTCTTGTGATCATTTTGACCCCACGGGTGAGATCTTGCGTGGAGCCCCAGATCGAGGAGATTATCAGTGGTCTTGTATGTCTTCCATTTTCTAATAATTGCTCCCACAGTTGATTTCTTCACACCAAGCTGCTTACCTATTGCAGATTCAGTCTTCCCAGCCTGGTGCAGGTCTACAATTGTGTTTCTGGTGTCCTTTGACAGCTCTTTGGTCTTGGCCGTGGTGGAGTTTGGAGTTGGACTGTTTGAGGTTGTGGACAGGTGTCTTTTATACTGATAACGAGTTCAAACAGATGCCATTAATACAGGTAACGAGTGGAGGACAGAGGAGCCTCTTAAAGAAGAAGTTACAGGTCTGTGAGAGCCAGAAATCTTGCTTGTTTGTAGGTGACCAAATACTTATTTTACCGAGGAATTTACCAATAAATTCTTTAAAAATCCTACAATGTGATTTTCTGGATTTCTTTTTTCTCATTTTGTCTCTCATAGTTGAGGTATACCTATGATGAAAATTACAGGCCTCTCTCATCTTTTTAAGTGGGAGAACTTGCACAATTGGTGGCTGACTAAATAGTTTTTGCCCCACTGTATTAATACTCTGAATGTGTTATGATTAGTTCAAGAATAAGACCGAATAGTGCTGCAATTCAAAATATATCTAATAATATAATACAAAATGACTTCATTTGACTGTTTTTGGTGCTGCTTTGATTTCAATACAAACCATACAGACACAAAATATTACCAATGCAAATTAAATAACACAGCCATGACTTCTATAATATATTCATTTAGCTGACACCTTTAAACAAAAAACGTCAAATGTACAAAAGTTCAGTAAGTCGTCAGTTTTTATTTTTGAAGGAAATTTATATTTAGTCAGCAAGGATCCTAAAAAATATGTCTATTTCTTTTTAGAAAAATCTTTCAAACTTTCTATTCTGAAAATCACAATTTTCCACAAAATATACAGAAAATAATGATAATAATAATAATAATTAAAGTAAAGTTTCACTTTACTTACTTTTTTAAATTTATTTATTTATTTTATGTGGTAATTCTGCTGATGCACCTCATATTTTGAAGTTCCCTTTTAAAACCAGCAAAAATCCCCGTGCAGAAATTCTGTATATGTGTCTGTATAGATAATCTGTCTGTCTCTCTGTCTCTCTCTCTCTCTCTCTCAATTCAATTCAATTCAATTCAAATTAGCTTTATTGGCATGACTGTGTAGCATCACAATGTTGCCAAAGCAATACATATATTATACAGATAAATAAAATCATGAGGAAACACATATGTCCATATTATACATGTAGGTAAAAAAAAATAATAATTAAAAAATAAATAAATGATTAAATGAATACAGAGAGCAGTTATAAATGGAAAGGAGGGATCAGCCTTTGTCCCTCATTTGATGGCAGGAGGACACATACTGCGCTGCCAGGTGGATACACTTTTCCTTTTCTCCCAGAATATAACAGAGTTTGTCTAAGTTACTTTTATGGTTAAATTCAGGTGAAACTAGAGCTATTTGTTTGAAATGGGCATCTCTGATGTGTTTATATTTGCTGCACTCCGTGAGGAAGTACAGCTCGTCCTCTACGAGTCCCTCAGTGCAGTGAGAACACAGTCGCAGCTCTCTCACACACACACACACACACACACACACACACACACACACACACACACACACACACTCTCTCAGTGCAGTGAGAACACAGTCGCAGCTCTCTGGCTCTCCAGCTCTGCTTGTGTCGGCCCGTCTCCACACACACACACACACACGTCTCTACACACAGACTGTGTTCACTCAGACGATACTTCGTCAGCAGCTTTCTCTGACCATACTCTTTAATACTGCTCAGGTATGGCGCTAATTTATAATCAGATTTTATTCTGTGGAAGTAAGTTAATTTCTTTACTTGAGTTACTTTTTGCTGCCAATCATGAATGTATTCTTCCTGGGTTATTTTTTCTGTTTCTTTAATTTTTGAATTCTTTAACTGAATTGTGGAATTGAGTTGATGTTTTTCCACTAAATAGTGAAAGGGTCAGTCTCTGGGTGTTTCTGCCGATAAGTGAAAGCACTGTGGTGGCAGCTATCTGTCGGCGTCTGAAAGATGGATCCAGAACTTCGCTGCTCTCTTCTGGATCTCAGAGAGCAGAGGAATCTGCCCAGTTCTGCCCTGCAGCCGAGATTCGGGCGTTTCTGTGAATTCCCAGGATGCTTTTACAGAATTCAAGGTGGAAAATTTCAACAGGGTTTTTGTCCCATGATTCATAGTTTAATTTAAATTTGGGGCCCCAGATTTCACATCCATAGAGGAGAATGGGTTTGATGATGCTATCGAAGATTTTCAGCCACAGTTTAATGGGTGGGTTGAATCTGAACAGGGGTCGTCTTATACTGTAAAAAGCCCTGCGTGCCTTATCCGTCAGATCTTTGATTGCAGTATTGAGCCGTCCAGAGGCTGAGATCGTCAGACCCAAATAATTATAACAGGTGACATGATTAAGAATTGTTCCACCGATTGTGAACTCATATTTTTGTCAGCAAGACGAGGCTTTTTCTGAAAGATCATGATTTTTGACTCTCTCTCTCTCTCTCTCTCTCTCCCTCCTAGGGGAAAATAACAGAGGAAACAAAAACAAACATGGATTCAATTCAGTTCTGTCAGGTAGCATAAAAATATGCCTCATGCAGTCTGTAAATACATTATCTAGTTCCACTCAAGTAAAGTTATTTCTCTAAATCCATGAAAGATCACTGGGTTTTTTTTATCTCAGGATATCTGAAAGGTCAACAGTCTCCATGTGTCTTGCTGTGTACATCTCATTTGTTTTTTTTAGCCATAAAAATGAGCCATTTCATCAAATCTGAAACCAAACTGATGTGGGTGTAATTATAAGACAGCAGCATTGTTCTGGGGATGAGACTGATACTCTTCTATTCACGCAGCCCCTCATCATGTCAGTCGACAGGTGGATCCTGTTCACCAAAGGGGAAGGTGCTGGTGGGCTTCCCACAGCAGGGGCCCTTGTTCCAGGCTGCGATGAGTGATGAGGGCCGTCCTCCAGCGGAAGATGGTCCTTTCCTCCCTATTCCTCCACTCCATTCATGAGCAACTTGACCACAAGATCTGTCAATCAAGCTCAGTGTGTGTGAATAAAAATACTGAGGCGGCTGCTGATTGGCCGGTCTCGCAGCAGATAAAAGACTGGGGCTTATTAAAACTGTCAATAGCATTGTCCTGAAGAATGCTTTGAGAAGACTGAGATTCATTTGAGGAATTCCACTATGCTTGATGGCTGATGAACTGTTAGGAAGGGCTTGGTGTGTATGCGTGCATTCAGACGTTTAAGAAAAAAACATGCCTTTTTATTTTTTTGCTTTTTTGTCAGTTTAATTTCATGCAACAATACCTAGAGAGGGTAGGAGTGATTGGGAAATAGAGGTGAAGGGTGAGCTGTCTGCATAAGCAACGTGGCTCAATATTTCAGACCTTTTGTGCCATTAACCCAACAGTTAAAAATAAATGTTTATGTTCCGTTAAAATAAAGCAAATAAGTTAAACTATCCTATGATGATTTCCATTTTTTTTTTTCACAATGGATGCTAAATTGGAATAAGAGAAATGTACTGAATTGCTAATTTATGTTACGCATATAGGTGGTATACAATTTGATTATTAGGATAACTGAATAATAATAATAAAAAAAATAAATATATATATATATACTGTATATATATATATATATAATACTGAACTATTTATATACACTTACAACTTCTACCTCCTTAAATTCAAGTTCTAACAACATTTCTGCTACCTCAATTAAAATTCTATTCATTTTAAGAAACTGAAAAATAATTTAAACACTCATTAATGTTTTTAAAATCAATAATGTAATTATAAAATAAATACCTTTTTAAAAACGTATATAAAAAAATTTCATTTTAATTATTTAAATATGTTCACCTGACCTACAGTAATCAAAATTCACTTGAGATATTTATTGAAGCTTTAGTTTGCTTTGCACAGAGTATCTGGAATCTATTTCAGTAATACTGTTTCTGTTTAAGGTCAGTTTGAATCCATCAAAAACCCAAATGTAAAATGACCAAAAGTGCATTTTAATGTTAAAATGTTGTTCTTATAATATTAGGAAAAACATCACCCTGGCACTTCAGTGCGGAGTATATTTTGAGTCATGGCCTGAACATGAAGGTTAAACATCACTCTCAATTAAATTCTGAAAGCCACACAACTCTGGTCTCTTGCAAACCCCAAACATGCCAGCAGATGGAAATCTTTACTCCCCAACATGCCTAATCTCTCCTTCAGACGTCTGGAGTCTGCTCCTCCTTCTGTCCTGACTGGAGACGCACACCCGGCTTGTCATGAACAGTGTTTGTTTGTTTTTTAAGAGCCAGTGCCAGCATGTGGACTCTGTTCGTCTGCTTGTTTACAAGGACAAACAAGCGAGAATACAATTGAGCTGGCAAAAGCAAACGAAACGCTTTTGTCAGCAACGTCTAGACACCGGAGACATAAGGGATCAACGGCGCAATCTGATCTCTTATTTTTCACATAAGACACAGCCTTTAACAAACGATCGATGCACGTCGATTGGGGCTCGCGTTATTTGTTGGAAAGATGCGTGCAACTGATTGCACCGCAAACAAATAACAGCAATACGGAAAGCTGAATCAGCACCGAACTGTAAATCTCTTACCCTGCAGCAAGAGACCTATTCATTCATATCTGTCCCTCACACGCACTCTCTCTCCGTTTCCCGGCATGAGATATCCATCTCTGTGCTATGACGAAACCCAGACATGCCTTGTGTATTTATACATTCTTTGCAGAGCAAGAGGTGATGTAGAAGCTTGCTCTACCTGGCCTTGTCCGAACACACAGGCCCATCCAGAGAGGTCTACGGCTCCCTGTCCACTATCTCGGTTTGCTCCGGCTTTGACTTTGATGAATGGACTTCTGGATCCAAAGCAGCCAGATTGGAGGGAGGTGATGTCTACTCCAGGAGAACACAGGCGCTCTGTCTGAGCCCATGCAAGTTTCAGGCCTTGATTAATTGGGCCGAGACGCCCCGTTCTCCCTGACCTCATATTATCTCTGCTGAAGAAGAGGAAAACTGCAAGACAAAGAGTCTCATAAGAGCTGATACAGTATTATGCTTTAAAGGGATAGTTCATCCAAAAATGAATACTCCGTCATCATTTACTCACACTCCACTCCTAGCCACTATTTTCAATATAATGAAAGTAAATGAGGCTGTCAAATGTTTTAAAGAGACACAAAGAAGCAATCATAAAAGTGATCCGTATTTCAATATATTTTAAGTCGTGATTAATAGACCAAAATTCAATTTAACATTCTAGAAGCAATCATAAAAGTGATCCATCCAAGTCATATGATGAGCTTTGTGTAATTAATAGACCAAAATTCAATTCAATAAGAGCTAGAGGCAACATTTTCATGGCTATACTCGGAATATATAGTGAAAATCATATGGACCACTTTTATATTACTTTCATAGTGCTTTTTTTTTGGTCTTTTTGTTACCTGACAGCCCCAGTTCTCATTCATTTTCATTATATTAAAAATTATGTTCTTTAAATACTCACCATTTGCACTCTAAGAAAGAAAGTCATATGAGTTTGGAAAAAAATTACGTCAATTTCATTATTATTTTTTTTTATTACATTTTTTTAATTATTTTTCTTAACTACCCTTAATGTGATAAATGTGTTAAATGTACCACAAATCAACAGCGAACATTATTTTTCAAAGCAATTATTAGTGTCGGCTACTGTTAATTTCTGAATAATCGAATACATTTTTAAACATTGTTTAAATTTAAAAATCCATGTATTATCGCTTGTGATCAGTACTTTTAATATATCCTATGTATGCATGGATGCATGTAATTGACCAAAAGTGATATAAGACAAATGTTACAAAAGATTTGTACTTCAAATAAATGCTGTTCTTTTGAATTTTCAAAGAGTCCTCAAAAATGTATCACTATTTCCATAAAAATATTAAGCAGCACAACTGTTTTCAACATTGATAATAATCAGAAATGTTTCTTGAACATCAAATCAGCATATTAGAATGATTTCTGAAGATCATGTGGAGTAATGATGCTGAAAATTTAATAACAAACAAAAATATATTCATAAATAAACGAGACTAATAAATGTTGTAAAAAGTGTTGTCAATTCTTAGTTCATGATATCCGATGCATTAACTAGTGTAAACTTTTTTTTTTATTGTAAAGTACTACACTCTTAAAAATAAAGGTGCTTAAAAGGTTCTCCACAGTGATGCCATAGAAGAACCATTTTTGGTTCCACAAAGAACCATCACTTTCTTACCTTTTATAATCTGAAAAACCTTCTTTCGCCAACAAAAGAAGCTTTTGTGAAACAGAAAGGTTCTTCGGATGTTAAAGGTTCTTTATGAAACCATTAAATGTTCTTCTATGTCATCGTGAAGCACCTTTATTTTTAAGAGTGTAGACCTACCTTTAATGCTATACAGTGTACTGTATGAAAGGAATCATCTTGCTGCAGAAATGCCTATTTTTAAGCTGATTCATTTCAAATTTACTGCAGTTTTGCCTCTGCTGTCAGCTTCACATCGATATTGCAAAACCCAAGAAACCTCTGCATTGGACATTTGCCTTGTTTCCAACGGCAGAGACAGTCCAGCAAGGCTGTGAGCCAGAGAGTGGGCAGCTCTCTTACTCAATCTCCCAACAAACTGACAGCTGGCTTGATCCAATCAGAAAGCTTGACAGCAATGATATTTACATTGCACTTTCAGCAGCGCAAGAGGCTTTCAAAAATCCTCCAAGAAAACATTACAGAAGTTCAGGAGAAAAGTGATGTCATTTCTGGAATAGAGAAAATTGAAAGAGTAATTATTTTATATGATTTTAGGCAATGCATTAAGTTTAATTTGCCCCCTGCAGGTTTTAAAAGCAATTCACATCCAATTTAATTAGCTTCATTTCAGTTCAATTAGAGCTGTAACTACTTCTGCACTGCAAATTTCAATGAATGAAGATGAAGCTTTTGACTTTTTAATAGAAAATTTAATAGCCTTTCAAATGGTTTAAATGGTTCTCATCATCTTCACAATCAACCTCAGCCTTCAGGCAAGAGGCGTGGTTTAAAAGTGCAGGAATTTTGAAGTAGAATTGATTGGGTTTGGAAAAGCTAACAACAGCAGCCTCCTTCAGGCTCGGTCAGGCCTATCAGCGGATGACGGTGTTGTCATCGTGGCCCGCCGCCAGCTAATCAAACCAGAAAAGTGCTATCCTCCCAAAATGACATTAGCTTTGTCTCCTCGCCGTGATGGATGGGATCCAGGCCCTGGTTGGAGCATTGTCCACTCAACCTGAGTGTCCTGACCACTGACCCCATGATCTTTATCAGGCCGTCCAGTCAATCAGAAAAGCACTGACTGCTGCTAAAGAATAAACCGCTATCTGACACAGCTCCAGCAGAGAAGAGGTCATGGTGCATAATCAAATCATATCAAGAACTAAAGTGGCATGGTCATTTACACCATAATACGTGAAAAAAAAAAAAAAAAGTAATATGCATTTAGTATTGTTACTGACAGCCTTCAGAAACATCTCCCTTTCGTTTCCATTGACAGACCATGCAGTCACTGCCAGTGAAAAACACACAAATAAGACGAGCATCTGAGTAAAAGAATCCTGGAGAGAATTTTTTTTTTTTTTTAAATGATTCAAGCAGCACAACTGTTTTCAATATTTATAATAAGAAATATATCTTGAGCACCATATCAGCTTATTTGAATGATTTCTGAAGGATCATGTGACACTGAAGACTGGCTTTGCATTCACAGGAATAAATTATTTTTTAAAAATATATTAAAATAGAAAACAGTTATTTTAAATTGTAATAATATTTCACAGTATTGCTGCTTTTCTGTATTTTTCATCAAATAAATGCAGCTTTGGTGAACATAAGAGACATCTTCCAAAACAAACAAACAAACAAAAAACATTTTGATAAGATTTTTTTTTATTGATGTAAAAGAAATCTTGAGAATATATATATATATATATATATATAGACAGATAGATAGAGAGATAGAGAGCGATAGACAGAATGATAGATAGATAGATAGATAGATAGATAGATAGATAGATAGATAGATAGATAGATAGATAGATAGATAGATAGATAGATAGATAGATAGATCACACAAAGATAGAACAATAGAATGATAGATAGAACGATAGATAGATAGATCACACACAGATAGAACGATAGATAGATAGATAGATAGATAGATAGATAGATAGATAGATAGATAGATAGATA
Organism: Onychostoma macrolepis; assembly: GCF_012432095.1. Classification (NCBI taxonomy): domain Eukaryota; kingdom Metazoa; phylum Chordata; class Actinopteri; order Cypriniformes; family Cyprinidae; genus Onychostoma; species Onychostoma macrolepis. The sequence goes on from NC_081159.1 coordinate 1,566,727, forward strand.
GATAGATAGATAGATAGATAGATAGATAGATAGATCACACACACAGATAGAACAATAGAGCGATAGATAGATAGATAGATAGATAGATAGATAGATAGATAGAATAGATAGATAGATAGATAGATAGATAGATAGATAGATAGATAGATAACACACACAGATAGATAGATAGATAGATAGATAGATAGATAGATAGATATAGATAGATAGATAGATAGATAGATAGATAGATAGATCACACACAGATAGAACGATAGAATGATAGATAGAACGATGGATAGATGGATAGATAGATAGATAGATAGATAGATAGATAGATAGATAGATAGATAGATAGATAGATAGATAGATAGATCACACACACAGATAGAACAATAGAACGATAGATAGATAGATAGATAGATAGATAGATAGATAGATAGATAGATAGATAGATAGATAGATAGATAGATGATAGATAGATAGATCACACAGATAGATAGATAGATAGATAGATAGATAGATAGATAGATAGATAGATAGATAGATAGAATGATAGATAGATAGATAGATAGATAGATAGATCACACACAGATAGATAGATAGATAGATAGATAGATAGATAGATAGATAGATAGATCACACACACAGATAGAACAATAGAATGATAGATAGAACGATAGATAGATAGATAGATAGATAGAACGATAGATAGATAGATAGATAGATAGATAGATAGATAGAAGATAGATAGATAGATAGATAGATAGATAGATAGATAGATAGATAGATAGATAGATAGATAGATAGATAGATAGATAGATCACACACAGATAGAACGATAGAATGATAGATAGAACGATAGATAGATAGATAGATAGATAGATAGATAGATAGATAGATAGATAGATAGATAGATAGATAGATAGATAGATAGATAGATAGATATTTTGGTTACATTATAATTATATTAATATTACTATTATTGTTTTTCTTTATGGTTTTTAGGTTTTATGGTTTTTACAACAATTTTTAAATGCTGAACTCTGATGTCTGCTGCCGGTAACTCCCAGCTATCAGCATCCATCTCGTCCAGCTGTTATCCGTCATAGTCCAGGTATCTGTGCTCGAGTCCGTCTGACGACGTGAAGACAGCAGACGTGTAGGTCCAGAGGCCTCTGAGTAATGGATTCAATTATCTTCATGCTCTAGAAATCTCCATTCACAAACTGCCACTTGCTTCCTACGCAGTGTGTGCACAGCGACTTGATTAGGACATGAACACACAGCATGGACAAGAGCCTGCGCTTCATCAAGCTGCTCACACATCCGCTCATTCCTTCACTAGATGTGTCTGAGCGGAGAACGAACGAGCCGTAATGAATCCACGCTCCACTCGGCCGTGATCAATAAATGGCAGGAGGTGAATTAGCATCACCCTAATGATTCCCATCTTCCTCTCCTCCGTGACACCAGGACAGCTTGGATCTCAGAAAGAGGAAGGAAGAAAGAACAGCTAACTCATCTTCTGCATGGAGAAAACATCAGCTGTGAAGGGGAACGACGTCTTTGCTATAAATTTCCCAAAAGCAACGGTTGAGAGCAAGTCTCTGACAACCGGCATCTTGCTGGTTATTCCGCACCGAATGCAGAGCGATAAATCAAAGCGTGTCCCTCTTAATCTAAGAGTGTTTCGCCCTAAAACTACAGGGAATTCATGAGCAACAAAACACCTCCGAATGGACATTTAGCCCTGTTATTACTGCACTACAGTCGGTTCACGCTGTTATTATTGCTGCTCGAGATACACAAGGGAGCACTAACTTCCCCGGTTTACAACAATCAAGGCCAAAATCGCGACTATCCACCGACAAACTCTGACTGCTGGCTGACCCTCGAGGGGGGAAAAGAAACATCACACATGAATTTACAGCTTCCGGGTCAACAAGGTCGCCTACTTAGACAAACAGGCCATCCCAGAGTTGCTGTAAATAACGCTCTCGAGCCGGACCGGCCTGCAGAGCTGGAACCGCCGTCATGGTGAAATAAGAACCGTGCTCGGAAGAGCCGCAGACATTTTCATATGCATAAGCAGGAAAAATGCCGCTAAGAAAGACTGAATGGATTCCCCATATGTTTTAATATCTGTCCTTACATTACATGATATATAGCATGGTCACGAGATGAGGTGCATTAAAACCAAATGGAATATGGTGAGGAGGAATGGGGTCAGATTGCCTCTAAACTCTGTTTGGTGTGCATTGCACTCTGTTTTATTTTATATATTTTTTTTAAATATCAAATAGCTCCAATAACAACCAAAAAACAGGAAATAATGGCAACAGTCGACCACAATGGAGCATATATTTATTTTGGACAGTGTAAATATTAATATTAATAATAATTCAAGTAGAATTCAATCATGTTTAACAAAAAAAAAAAAAAAAGCTTATGGACCAGTGTTGATATTAATTAATAATTATTCATTAATCTTAACAAATATTGATGAACACATGCTAATGATTCATTCAATATATACATTGACATTGCTAATTAATATTAATTCTTATTAATTATTAATCAAGTGGAAACATATCATGTTTAATACTAGTATTAATTTATATTTATTACATTAAAATTAATGAGCATGGATGAACGCATGATAATGACTCACTCAATTTGTGAACAAACAAATCATTTAAAATATTTAATAAATGTAATCCATGTGCATTTTCATCTTTCTTGTGTCAACCAACATGCAATATGCATAGTGTACAACGTGCAATATTACATTTACTGCTTATTATAATGTATATAAATACACAAGTAAAATATTAATATAATAGCAATATTTCAATATAAAAATAAATATTTGAATATTTAAATTGTGTGTTTATACTAAAATTAAGAGAATCATTATTGTGTTCATCAATATTAATTTATGTGTGTACAAATGCCCAAGTAAAAATTTAATATTTCAATTAGTATTTATGCACAAACTTAAACTGAGTGAATCATTATCATGTGTACTTTTAATAAAAGAATAATAATAAATAAACAACAACATAACTTTGTAACAGCTAATTGTGCACTTCCATTAAACACTGCTGTGTTCTTTTTTTTATGAGAAAAAGAAAGCATAATTGCGTTTTTAAGCATAAATGCAATTATATCACTTTCAAACCAAATAATAAATGTAATAATATAGTTGATCCCAGAATGAGAAAATACATGAGTGCAATTCCATACTTGACAGAGTTGCAACACTTTTTCCATTGTGATAGATAGAGCATTGTCCTGAAAAAGACCAAAATAATTCTAATATTTCCAAGGACTTGGGCCCTGGTCACTGACCCCGGCATGACCTCTCTCGGTCAGGTGGGTCTGCTCTATGTCACTGACCTCTTCACCTGTAGAGCCGGTGTCAGCTTGACCAGTGAAGCGTGGGACAGTCAGAACTGCCACTCCATTCATTGAGACACGTCCATAAATCCTGGAGGAGAAAAGGCTACCAGCAGCCCCTGTTTATCTTGAAGAGCTTCTCCCAATTCTGACTTGATTCATGGCCAAAGGAACCAAGGTTAATTGTAGTCCTACTAAAAAGAAAGAAAGAGCACCTGTGTGTGTGTGTGTGTGTGTGTGTGTGTGTGAGCGAGAGAGAGAGAGAGAAGAATAGAGCGAGTGACCAGCAAATGCAGCCAAGCGTAAATAACAGCAAGCAATGTGTCTCTTTTGACGCTCATAACCAAACAATTATTCTTGATATATGTGACCCTGGAGCACAAAAGCAGTCTTAAGTCGCTGGGGTATATTTGTAGCAATAACCAACAATACATTGTATGGGTCAAAATGATCAATTTTTCTTTTATGCCAAAAATCATTAGGATATTAAGTAAAGCTCATGCTCCATGAATAAATTTTGTCAATTTCCTACTGTAAATATATCAAAACTTCATTTTTGATTAGTAATATGCATTGCTAAGAACTTAATTTGGACAACTTTAAAGGCAATTTTCTCAATATTTTGATTTTTTTGCACCCTCAGATTCCAGATTTTCAAATAGTAGCATCTCAGCCGAATATTGTCCGATCCTAACAAACCATACATCAATGGAAAGCTGATTTATTCAGCTTTCAGATTATGTATACATCTCAATTTTTAAAAAACTGACCCTTATGACTGGTTTTGTGGTCCAATGAAGCCATGCATTTCGATTTCTCATTCTGAGGCAAAAGTACAGCTATTTATCTTTAAGTACAGCTTTAATAAAATCACTAGAACCTCACAAGGTTGTGCATTCTTCTCATAAATCTGCCTCCGTGTGTGGGAACTTTGTAAAGGTCAGAGGTTAACTTGAGGAAAGGCTCGTTTCCCTGCTAACACAGTACATTAAGGCGTCCTCAGCATTCCCCGTAGCGGGTGAAATTTAGTCATGTATTTAGTCTCCGACTGTCACTGTCATCGCCCTCTCTCGTGTCCAGCTCTGACCGGCCCAAACGAGCACGGCTTTCAGCACGCTATCGGCCCCTATGGTGGCTTTTAACACACACCCACACACCTGTGTTTCCCACAACAGCACACACCATTTCCTTCTGTTTGTGCACACACCTCGGCAAACAAACCGGAGCAGGCACAATGCTGAGGGTGCTAACAGACGCGGAGATGTAATGTTGCGATCAGAGCTGCTGAAGGCTGAAGTGATGCTCTATCTGTGTGTGTAGACACCAAAGTGTCACAAACACTGTAACACACACACTAACAACCAGATAACAGAAACATGTCAAAGTCCACAACCTGAAACATGCACAGATGTGGCGATAGGGAAATGTTCACTCACTCAATCTGTCGATTTCACTCTATTTTGGAATGACTTTTCTGTCGGAGGACGCTGATTTTAAAAGTGAAGCATGAAACTGTTGAGCTACCCCTACTAACTTTATGGTGCAAAATATAAATAAATAAATAGATACAAAAATACAATTACATCTTATATATAGCAAGGCTCCAAAAGTCTGAGACCACCAGAGAAAATGTTTGTTTATTTTTCTAATTTAATACAATTACAGCTTTTCAAATTTAAATATTCTAATTTAATACAATACAAATTAAATGATCAGCATATAAACTGACTGAAAGGTTTTAATAATTAAATTAAATTGAATTAAATTTATGTAAATTTATGTAAAATAAAGAGAGAGAGAGAGAGCATCATCAAGTAAAAAAAGTTTGATGATGCTTTGTCTAATAATTATATTAGACAAAGGGGGTTGAAAACACTCATTACAGGCAAAACAATTTCTAGAATAAGAATTTAGCCTCATTCTGTCTCGCTCTTCTTTCTTCTATTCCTTCTCTTTTCTTTACTTTACTTTTCCTCCATCCAGGATCCTTACGTATATATCATTATGTCTCCAGAACCACTGGGGCAATAAACAACTCTGCAGGACAGATTTGGGTGGAAACGCACACATACGCAGCACATATACACAATTAATGGTAAAAAAACTGAACAGGAAAGTTAAATGAATTACACCTTTCCCGAGGGATGTCATTTTTTCTGAGAATTTCCTTTTTGTTTAAATTGGTTACAAACGAGAGTTGTCTGAATATCAGATTACAGAAAAGGGACCGGGTCCGAAGATAGATGTTAAAGCATCGCTTAAGTATCACGAGACAAACTTCAGCACGAGAGAGAGCGAGAACGAGAGGAAACTCAGAATAAATAAAGAGGACCTTGGCAGCGCTGGAATAATTATGTGCCACTCTATCCAATCTACATAAATAAACGTCGCACCGAGGGGAAGCTTACAGTTTTGGTTAAAATCATTTTTCAGGTCTGACTCCCCCGTGTTTCAAAACACAGCCTGTTTATGGCAGCAAGCATGTTTTACATTTTACATGAAATATTTAGTTTAGCTTGGCCTGCAAGACTGAGTGGAGATTGATTCCAAGTGTGTATCCCAGCGTGACATTTCCAATCCATCACGGCCCCGGCGTTAACAGGAAATCAAGAGGCTTCCTTATCAAATTACTCTTCCAAAACCAAAAGCTCTTGTAAAATTAGATTCACGGTAATCAGTGAAGACCTTGTTCTCTCGGCTCTATCTTTCGGCTCAATCACAACGCAAACACAAATACCTGTTTTCACCTTTTCTGTTCCTTCTGACAACCTATCCGCCCCAAACTGGCCCCTGGCCCTATAGCGCCCGGCACTGGGGCCCTTGATCAGATAGTGTCCATGCCTAGTTTCCCTTCCCAGCCCTGGGCAAACAGTGGCTCAGTCCTGGGACCTCCTCGTCCGCTCACCGCATGAAACACACACACACACACACACACTCACACACACACACGGTGCACGTTCATAAAGGACTAAATGGCTCATTAGGTAACGCCTGCAGAGAAGAATTAGTGTAGTAGAAATGTGATGAGGATGATCTCTACTGAACTGAGGGTTAAAGCCTGCGCACAATTAAAAATTGACAGAATTCAGCAGTTTCTCTCATAAAGGTTTATTTTTGAGTTTTGGGGCGCTGAAGGTAATTCGAATTCAGTATAAAATAATTAATCTGACTTTCAGAATTATATCAGTTCATCTGTCGTTGAGTCTTTCAAACATACGCACACACACACACAAAAATCATCTTATGCACTGAAAAAAATTATTCATTGAATTTGCTAATTTTTTTAAGGTAAGTGGTTGCAATCATTTAATTTTTTTTTTTTTTTTTTTTGCTGAAAGTTAGTCAACTGAATTTGTTTATATGTCAAATAAATTGATTGCAACCACTTACCTTAAGAAATTATTTAAATTTAGTATCATTTTTTTTCAGTGTGTATGATTACCAGTAATTATTATACAGTGTGGTAACTACCAAAGGCCTGGTTAGCAAATATCACATTTAACATTCACTGTAATAAAACCCTCACTAGTGTTTAAAAGTTTGGGGTCAGTTAAAAAAAAATGCAGCTTTGATCACAGGAATCAATTACACTTGAAATTATTTTACAATCGAAAACATATTTTAAATGATAACAATATTTCACAATATTACAGGTTTTACTGTATTCATCTCAAAGGCACATGCTCAATAGTAAGCACAGCAAAATTATATCATGACAACGTTGACCACGAGAACGAGCCGTATAGCTACCAGGGCCTTGCTAACCACTAAAACCTTGTTAAGCTTATATCTGAAAACAATTCAAACATCAAATGAATTTAAAGTGACAATTCTTCATGAACAACTTGCCTAAATTTAGTATTATTCGCCCCCTAAAATATCATAATAAGATTTAGTAATAATAACACACACACACACACACACAAAAAGGGTTCATATCTGTTATTAAATCTGTTATTAAATAAATAAAACTTTTATAGTAATCATGATGCATTAAAACAACAACAACATTCTATTATAGTCTATGATTTCTTTGTAGAATTAATTAATATTAGTCCACAATGTAATTTTAGCATCATTTAGATAATATTATTGTTTTTAGTCATTCAAATCAAGTTTTTATTTTTCCATTTTAATCAAAATTTTATTTAAAGTTTTAGTAATATTGTTGTATGTTTATGTCATTTTTAGTAGTTTATTTATTTGTCTTTTATCGGTTTTATTAATTTTTATTTCAGTTTTAGTAATTTTAATACATCAAGTTAAAACGAGAAATGTTGTTTTAGCAACTAGCAGAAATAAAAAGTTTTTTAAAATATTTTATTTCAGGTAAAGTTTATTTTATTTCAAGAAACAAAAATGTTTAGTATTTTAGTTTCAATTTTAGGTCACTATAACAGCATAAAAAAAACAATCCAAGTCAAATAAATTTGCATGATAGCACTACATCACAGCAAGTGACTTGAGCGATGCTACATCTCCAACAAATTTGATCATGTGAATATGTAATACCTCTTGTTCTTGTGGTATTGAATAAATAAAGCATTGGAAAAAAAAAAAAAAAAACATCTCCAACAAATTAAAACATTATTCAGTGCGTCCAAAAGGGGGCGCTAGTGCACTTGCTCAATGCTTCCATTCCCAGCCTCTAATTTCTTAATGATCCTTTTTCTTTTTTCTTTTTTGTTCCTCTGCACCACATCAAGTGACTCCTGACATTTGATGAGTGCAGTATCCTAACAGTGAGTATCTATATTAAGAAGAGAGACTGGCTTAATAGCAGGTAAATGTTTGGCCTGCAGATGAACCTGTGTTTGAGTGACACAGGCAGCTACACTCATTGGGATTCCACGGCTGCTCAGTGTGTTTAAATGCCCCTTATTACTGGGGCAAACAGACAGATATTTGTTAATGAATCCACATGCTTGAGTAACTCAAGACCCAGGAGTCTCTCCTTCTGCCCTGGGGACCAGCCACTCGCTGGCTGCAGGTCAGAGGTCAAGGTAAAAGGTCACAGGGCTTTCAGGTCCCTCTCTACTCTAACGGGTGGTTATCGGGCCCTAATGGGTTTGTAAAAAAAGCAGGATAGAATAACGCAGAGTTAAACTGTTGCCGGTTTAGACCGTGCATACCATATAGAGCATTTCAAATAGATACAAAGAGAGTGGGATTTGAAATTAAAATACTGAGTACTAGCCTAAAATTATTTTCCGACATTTTAATGCACATTTCTATTAGTACACCACGTGAGACGTCATGCAAGGACTAATGTGAAGCAGTGACCCAAAAATGGGGCAATGCCATCCTGGGGTGGGCAGCTAAAGTGAACATGAGATCACAAACAATGCCGAAAACGCAGCTAATCATAGAATCACAGGTTAGAACAGCTTACAAAAACAAGGCTTGTCAACGTTTTAATGGAATAAAGGAGAAAATATTCAGATTCCAGTCAAAACTGTGCAGTATTTTGGCACAAATATAACTGTTGCTTGGTAGAGGCTAATCAAATTAGACAAATGTCAACAAAGACATGTTTCATGGAAAAACTATGAACAAAATTATCCAAAGTAAAAAAAATTAAAATAAATAAATAAATAAAAACCTAAACTAAAGTTTGTGGAGTGAATTATTGGCTGCCGAGAATATATCGTGATTAATCGCATCCAAAATAAAAGTTTTTATTTACATAATATATGTGTGTATACTGTGTATATTTATTATGTATATATAAATACAAACACATGCATGAATATATATAAGAAAAATGTGTTATGTTTGTATATTAAATATATTTATATACATGTAAATATTTTCAAAATATATACTGTAAGTGTGTGTATTTATATATACATAATATACACAATATACACAGTACACATACATACATTATGTAAACAAAAACTTTTATTTTGGATGCGATTAATCGCGAATAATCATTTGACAGCACTTATATATATATATATATATATTTATTTATTTTTTTTACAGAATAAAGCAAGTAATGATGCTTGTTTTCTGCCATTTGATAGATAAATAAAAATGGTAATTGCAACACTTTATATTACAATTCAGAGTTTATATCTCACAATTTGGAAAAAATTTAGAAAAAATAATTCTGAGTTTATATCTTGCAATTCAGAACTTTGAGATAAAAAGTTACAATTACCTTTTTTATTTTTATTTATTTATTTATTTTTTTATGTGTGGCGGAAACAAGAAACAAACAAACAAAAACTGTTTATATCTTGAGATAAATAGTCACAATTGTTTTTTTTTTTGTGGTTGTTGTTGTTTTTTCATTCTGTGACAGTAACAAGCTTCCATATCCGATTTATAAATAAAGTCATGCATACACTGAACAACATGAGGGTAAAATTGTAATTTTGTTTTGAACTATCCCTTTAAAAAAAAAAAAAAAAAAATTATTTTAGTATAATTTTTGTTTACGTTTGTATGATGCACAATTTTAATACTGTGCTGGGTCTCCATTTGTTGTCCAATGTAACGGTTCTAAAACAAAATTAGTTCAACTTACAGTAGGTAAACACCGTTAGTGCATATGAATGAGCATATGCTGAATATCAGATCATTCTGCACACGTCTCTTTAAGGTGGCCAACAGATGTGTAATGAATGAGTCAAAACTATACAATACTGTAGGAAGTGCCACAAAAGATGTCGGGTAACTAGCAGAGAACACACACATTCATACGGCTATATACGATTTCTCAAAACAATCATGAGATTTCCAGCATAGGTTTTCCGGTAAAAAAACATCATCCATATCTCTGGATCTACCAGAGCTGAGATTCTGTGATTAAACATGCTTTCATGTGTAATTAATCCACTTTAATCAACTGGAAAAGCAGGATGAGGGGACAACATATCTGACAAAAGCATACAAAAACAAGTCCGGGTCAGCATTCAGACCGGCTCTGAACAGGAAAGGACCCTTGATTGAGGATAAACCGCTGTGGAAACCCCAAAAAATATTAAATCACTACTGCCACTGATATGAATGGATATCAGACAGATTCCCCCCCCACGTCCTGTGGTTTCCATAAGCATTTTCTCGCTACATTTCAGGCTTTGACACAGGAACCAAAACATTCGGCGGCATCGGCACTTTAATCTCCTTGAGCAGCAAGCCAAATAAATACACTATCGTAGCGAGACATGTAGGATATGAAACACTGTAAAGCCCTGCGAGCCAAGCGTTAGCTCATATCTCACACCGCCACGCATGTGGAATAACGATTTGGATCCTGGTCTCACATTCACGTCATTAAAATATCACCATCCAGAACTGTACGCTTGAATTAGCTAAAGCCAGAGTGAATAAAACAAAAGGTGTTTATAAAAAATAATACATCTGAGATGCATATAAAACATACTGAGCAACCAATACTGTATGTGTTCAAACAGGCATCAAGAATAACTTTTGAATGTGATTTGGATTAAATTTGGATTTTTTTTTTTTTTTAATTGTAGTTTTATTATTATACATTATACGTTTAAAAAATAGTCTAATTTCAAATCATACGTCATTTGAAATTAGACAATTTTTAAAATGTTTCAGGTTTGTCGCAGTCAAACAAACAGTATAAATAAAATAAAATAATAAAAACAAATTCAATCCAAAGCACATTTATAGATCTTTTGAAATTAGACTATATTTTTTTAATTTTGCAGTTGCAATTTTTTTTTTGCAGTCAAATAATAAAATAATTAAACAAAATAAAATAAAATAAAATAAAATTAAATAAAATTAAATAAAATTAAATAAAATTAAATTAAATAAAATTAAATTAAATTAAATTAAATTAAATTAAATTAAATTAAATTAAATTAAATTAAATTAAATTAAATTAAATTAAATTAAATTAAATTAAATTAAATTAAATTAAATTAAAAACACATTCATAGATTGTTTGAAAATAGTTTAAAGTTCATTTAAAATAATTTAAACCTTGGAAATGCAACTCAGGCTGAACTACATTTCAAGTCGTCGCTGTCATCTAGGTGCAATGCATGTGTAACAACCCGCTTTAGTCCTAAAGATCAGCTATGAAAAACATATCAGATTAGTATCTTTGTGTGTGAACAAAGCCAAAGAGCAGTTATTTTCATTATTGTGTCGTTGATAATAATGGAGTGTAGCTCTGGGGTGCACTGTTTTTGCTCTGATGCTGTGCATCTCATGTAGTATCTGGGTGGACATTAGCAATATCTAATCCACATCGAACAGAACAAGCAGGCGCACTGACGATCGGCTCATTTATCCAGGTGCCTAAAGACCAGCAGATAAACATCTCACCCAAAGCACGAATAACACAGCGTCCCATTGAGGCTGAGTAATTACCTGCCCTCCTTTCCAGTGTCACTGATGAATCACCTGCGATAGCAATCTCACACCACCAACCAGGCACTAACGCTGCTTGTCACAAAAAAAGGAAACAAAGATACTATTTACTGCAAATAAATAGCCATCATAGGGCAATTATAACAGTATAACAGTATTGGCATATGCAACACAGAAAACGATATTTCAGTGGAGACAGCATTCATATAGCATATGTGCAGCCGGTGAAATATCCTGTCACTTGCCTTTGTCACGTTGCTATTTGTTGTGCTAAGACACACAATCATAACGTTACGCACATGTTGAGTAAAGCAGGTATCTTGTTGCTACAAATGGTTAGATGTGGCTCAAGGCTAACACCGGTTGGCCGCGTTAACCTTGTGCTCACCTCACCTGCGCGGGATACAAGATAGCTGCTGCTTGTGTGAAGGTGATATGAATGAAAACTCAATTTATCACCTGCAAATTCTGCCAGAATGATACATTTGTGCCCTGTAGGGACAAGCTAATCTGATACACTGACCAGAGCCTAGTTTACAGAGAGAGAGCTAATGCTCAACATGTAGAACACTGTGATTTCCTCAACAAAGCATAAATCTGTCTACCGGTGTGCTTTGTAAGGAGAAAATGAGTCACTTCTTAAGATCTGGCACAGGTAGTGAACAGGCAAGTTGTGTTTCTTTAGAAGATGTTACAGGACTAGCAATTTAGAAATAGATTTGTGCTACTATTTAATTGCAGTTCCAGGTAAATAAACTGTGCTGAACTTCAACATATACTCGCATGCCCTAGTAAAAAAGTAATATATTTAAAATATATTTATTTCATACTAAGTACACTGAAAAAAAAAAAAATAATACATTTTTTTTTTTTTTAAGGTAAGTGGTTGCAAACAATTTATTTTAGCTACATTTAAATAAAACAAAAAGAGTTTGTCAACTGAATTTGTTTATTTAAATTTAGCTAAAATAAATTGATTGCAACCACTTACCTTAAAAAAATTAGTAAATTCAATAAATATTTTTTTTTTTTCAGTGTATAGTTCAAATCTATTAACATATTTACTGCAAGATAACTCGAGACTTACTGATATACAAATTATAATTAAACTTTACTTGGCATATTACTTGTGCACAATGCACTTTTCTTAATATTAAGCCTAAAATGTGTTTTACTGTCACTTTTGATGAGGATTGTATGATCTTTGAATAATATCAGCTTTAAATGCAAAATATTTAAAGTGTATCTGAAGTATACTTGCAGTAGTTCCACTTTAGCACAATCAAATATACTAATATTGAATTGTACTTCAGCACTACTTCAGTGCATTAAGTACAAAATTAGGTGTTTAGCAGACTTTAAGTATACCAGTTTAGTATACTAAAAGTACAATTGCAGGACATTAATATAAAAAAATGTATTTGTAGTATACTTAGCATGAAATAAATGTATTTCTAATACATTTAAGTATATTTATTTTTCACTAGGGTGAATTTGAGCTATATCATTCTAGATATATCTCAGATTTAGAGATTTGTCTACCATAATAGCCAGACGAGCTAATGTAAAGAGCTAATATAACCTATAGGAGGCTGTTGCTCCTTTAGAGGTGGCCTCGTTAATCTTAAGAGAAAGTGTCAGCAGTCATTGTACAATAATAAAGAGTCTAGAGCTCCACCTGATACTGTTAAGTGTCATTGAACATATAGAATGTTTCACAGAAGAAAAAGTAAGAGAATGAATAGATAGCGTTCCTCTTTTCTCCTACGGCTCTCTCTTACACTCTTGTCTCTTGGTCCTTTATGTCCAAGCATGTTCCGTACAAAAGAGAGATGTTCGTGACTTCTTGCCCCGAACACGATCTGAGAGAGTAGTGTTTCAGGACATATGTAACAAGGGTTAGGAGACGGACAGGACCCTTTAGGGTTTGATCTGAAAAATTATCATGCATGTGTTCTTTAGGGTCGTGCGCTTAAATTCAGATTCAAACAAGAATTGCAATTTGAATTTCAACATTTTCAAATTATTATTGACAGATTGGAAGATAGATTGAACAATATATCTACAGATAGAACGTAATACAGAGCAAAATACCGAGAATGATCATAGACCTGTAGAAAGATAGAATCGACATAGATAGATAAAACAATACATAGAATGAACCATAAATAAAATAAACAATAACCAGATTATAGACTGACAGAATGATTAATATAACAATTATACATAGATAGATAGATAGATAGATAGATAGATAGATAGATAGATAGATAGATAGATAGATAGATAGATAGATAGATAGATAGATAGATAGATAGATAGATAGATAGATAGATGGAATGATCAAATGATAGATAGAACGATAGATAGAACGATAGATAGAACGATAGATAGATAGAACGATAGATAGATAGATAGATAGATAGATAGATAGATAGATAGATAGATAGATAGATAGATAGATAGATAGATAGATAGATAGATAGATAGAACGATAGATAGATAGATAGATAGATAGATAGATAGATAGATAGATAGATAGATAGATAGATAGATAGATATAGATAGATAGATAGATAGATAGATAATAGAACGATAGATAGAACGATAGATAGATAGATGATAGATAGATAGATAGCTAGATAGATAGATAGATAGATAGATAGATAGATAGATAGATAGATAGATAGATAGATAGATAGATAGATAGATAGATAGATAGATAGATAGATAATAGAACGATAGAACGATAGATTGATAGATAGATTGAACGAATGAACGATAGATAGATAGAACGATAGAATGGTAGATAGATAGATAGATAGATAGATAGATAGATAGATAGATAGATAGATAGATAGATAGATAGATAGATAGATAGATAGATAGATAGATAGATAGATAGATAGATAGATAGATAGATAGATAGATAGATAGATAGATAGATGGAATGATCTAATGATAGATAGATAGATAGATAGATAGATAGATAGATAGATAGATAGATAGATAGATAGATAGATAGATAGATAGATAGATAGACAGACACACAGACAGACAGACAGACAGACAGACAGACAGACAGACAGACAGACAGACAGATAGATAGATAGATAGATAGATAGATAGATAGATAGATAGATAGATAGATAGATAGATAGATAGATAGATAGATAGATAGATAGATAGATAGATAGATAGATAGATAGATAGATAGATGGAATGATCTAATGATAGATAGATAGATAGATAGATAGACAGACAGACAGACAGACAGACAGACAGACAGACAGATAGACAGATAGATAGATAGATAGATAGATAGATAGATAGATAGATAGATAGATAGATAGATAGATAGATAGATAGATAGATAGATAGATAGATAGATAGATAGATAGATAGATAGATAGATAGATAGATAGATAGATAAAGTACTCAGAACTAAACTTCAGCATTCCTGCCATTCATCACTTCTAGTTTCTGCTTGTTTTGTGTTTGTTCTGTCTGGCTGCATACTTTGGTCAGGCTCAGTCTTCATGGCTCTGTGTGTTTATATGGACATGGATCGAGACGTCAGACCCCCAGCAACGTCAACTACAAGCTCTGACCAGCAGACAGGAGAAAATAAGCAAAGAGAGCAAATCTGAGAAGCTCATACTGTGCTGCTTCCTGCTCTCTGTGTCTTAAGCAGAAAGGCTTCCCACCATCAAAATGCAGAATCCAACCTCAAGGGACACACCGCACTGGACGTACACAAAACTTTATGGCGTCCGTCTCCGTTGACTGAGAAGTCACAGGAGGCCTTTAATTTCCTATGTAAACTATCAGGGTTTGTTTTTGGGGTTTATATTCATGTCTTTCTGGGTAAAATGATTGAATCACAGTCTGCAAACTTGCATGGCTCTACTCATAAACCACAACCAGCTCAATATAAAGCTTAAAGCTAACTTTTTATAGACATTTTATGGAGTATGTGGAGCGACAGTGATTTCTACTTCCTTCTCAAAGCATTTTGTACCACTCTGAGTTTTGCATTTGCTTAGTGCTCACTACTAAACACAATGGTAAAATCACTGCTCTAAGTTTGATGGATAGTAAAGTTTGCACCCCTTTTTTATATGCTTATTATTATCATCACTATTTTATTTTATTTTATTTTATTTTATTTTATTTTATTTTATTTTATTTTATTTTATTTTATTTTATTTTATTTTATTTTATTTTATTTTATTTTATTTTATTTTATTTTATTTTATTTTATTTTTTTTTTTTTACATTTTCTGCACATTTACAAAGGACAATTATTCACTTTATTTTTTCTATACTTGAAAAGAATGTTTAAAGGGATAGTTTACACAAAAATCAATAAATCTGTCATCATTTACTCTCATATTGTTCAAAACATGCATGACTTCTGTGGGTAAATGACCAAGGATGCATTTATTTGACCATAGTACATTTTACAATTTAAAATAACTGTTTTCTATTTGAATATATTGTAAAATTTTATTTATTTCTGTGATGCAAAGCTGAATTTTAAGCATCATTACTGCAGTCTTTTTTTTATGAATAAAATGCTCAAAAGATCAGCATATATTTAATATAGTTTCTTTTTTTTTTTTAGAACAGTGTAAAAGTCTTTATTTTCACTTTTGATTAAATTAATGTATCTGTGCTGAATGAAAGTATTAATTTATTAATACAAAACAAATAAATAAATAAAAATAAAAAATCTTACTGACCCCAAATTTTTAGGAGTGCATATTTTCTCAAAACACCTAACACTAATCTTTCAATAATATTTTAGAAATTCATAACATTAGTATTTTACATTACTAATAGTCTATTAAAACTGTTAACATAAAAAAATTAAAAAAAAACACTGCTGACATTAAATTTCAATATAGGTTATTAAGTATGGTCTATATATGCAATGTATTGAAGTGCTTTTGAAGCAAAAAAAAAAAAAGCCTGATGCTTCAAAAAAAAAAAATTCCAAATCACGCAATTTCTGAGCATAACAGCAGCGTGTTTGGCCTTGTGTTTCCTCTTTTCTGGATCTCATCCTCTCAAACATGTTTCTCACAGCATGAAATACTGTCCAGGCTCCGCCGTGTTGCACTGATCTTTGACACCTGGATGGACCCAAGAGAGAGCATTGTACAGTCTAGTCAGTGAACAGCCCAGATTTTACAGTGCAGCCCCAGCTCCTGTAGGTCGCTCTGCCCGTCAGTCACACAGCTGGTGCTAATTTCCCTTCAATGCCACGTTAAGCACCGTGACGGATGCGCTGCGAACCCCAGAGCGAGGAACCGACAGCCAAGGAAGCTTCTTTGAGCCACGTGACCTTACGGAAGGATTCTGACTAGAACCAGAGAATCTGAGCACATCACACCAGTCCTTACACTGGCTGCCATTACATTTAGGATTGATTTTAAAGTACTTTTACTCATTTATAAATCTCTAAATGGCCTAGCACCTACATACATTGCAGATATGCTCACTGAATATAAACCTAACAGACCACTCAGATCATTAGGATCGAGTCAGTTAGAAATACCAAGGGTTCACACAAAACAAGGGGAGTCCGCTTTTAAAAATCAAATTTTAAATCATTTTAAAAGTTTTTAAATTCCTTGCTTTTTTTTTTTTTGTGATTATTTCTTATGATTATTTTAACTACTTTTATGTAAAGCACTTTGAATCACCATTGTGTATGAAATGTGCTATATTATAAATAAACTTGCCTTGCCTTACGGAGAAAGCTGCAGTTCATCCAATTTTTCAAAGACTTTTATTAACATCATGCATCTTGCTTTACGTGTACCAGCTTCCTTTAGCTCTTTGTTTGAACTGCCACTCATCTCACCGACAGGAGGGCTTGACAAACTTGTTTTGCAGCTGATGAGATGCCAGTGTGGGAACGTGGCCTAGGCATGAGAGAAAGAGGGATCTCGGACCACCTGCTGTCCACTCGAAAGCCTCTCCACTTTCATAACACAGGGCCAGGAAAAGGGCAGGCAAACTATACGCCATTTGGCACCAACTAACTAAAGTGCACAGGCAGCTGAAGCATAATTGGATGTAATGAAGGCTAACTGAGGAAAAGCCAAGCTGGATTTCATGACCTTGGAATTAGCGCCACCCAAGATATGCGTGTGGGGGACGAACCATGAATCCATCCCTCATTAAATCTATAATAAACACAGCCGAACGGAAACATGTTATCGGTATGTACAAGACGACTGTTCGGCGGAATATCGATGTTCAAGTTTATAGGAGGTGAATTATGCATCTCCATAGCTCTTTGCAGTGAAACTGGATACACTGGTGACCTCACTACATCGGAGGAAAAAAGTGAAGATGATCTTTGTCTTTTCATTGTCACCCTAAGAATACTTGGCGTTGCGGTGTTGGTGGTCTTTGGTTGTTAAGTTTTAAACATCAAAACGGCTTCTAGTTCATTGTTACTCGTAATGCTGGAACATCATTCTGTTGATGCCGTTGGTACATCATGAGTGGTTTATTATAATTATGGAATACATTGTGCAACTTTTAAAATCTGAATAGATTATAGACACATGATATTTTGCACCACGACACCGCAAAATCGATAAATAAATAACAATAAAACATTTTTTGTTTTTTTTGTTGTTGTTGTTTAGTATTTTTTCGTATTTCCCAGTTTAAAATATTGTTGAAACAAGATAAATGACCCAGGGCCTTGAATATATATATAATACTTATTGTTTACTAAAGATTTTTTTTTTCCAGATGTACTCAAGTATAAACAAATAAAAAATTGCAATAAATAAATAAATAACAGTGCACTTGTGATTTATGGACTTGGTCAGACCAGCACACTTACATTCTAAATGCAATCAAAGGAAACACTTTGCCGCTACTTTGTGTCACAAAAGAATTGGCTCAAGCGCATTTGAGTGTGATGCAATATTGAAGTGGAGTGAAAAAAATAAAATAAAATAGCTAGCAAGATATGTTAGCTATGCAGTTGAGATTGCAGAAACAACTTAATTTTCACTTTTTTGACACGTTACTTTTATTGAGTTCTACTAACTACCAAGCTAAATTGTAAATGCATTTCTTATTTATCCATCCTCAACCTCCCCACCTCAATGGAAACACAACAAACCAAAAGTTGCTCTAAATTCCAACAGAAATGGACATTAAAGATTAAAAGGCCCCGTTTTCTTATCTTTCTCAAAAACAACCAACATTTAGTTTCAACATTTACTCTCCCCATTCAGTTCCATGCAAATCATGCTGGGAACCACAAATCCCCTGCCCAATTTCAGTCAGTGCCAATAAAATGATTCAAGTGATCCTAATACTAATAGGTTTAGGTGGATTGAACACAATGAAATAAAAATGTGACAAAAAAGATTACAGAACTGTGTTGAACAAGCATTTCAAAGCAGCTAAAACTGTTTTTTTTTTCTTCGGTTTGGACAAACCGAAAGGATATAGGATCATAGGATCTTGGAGTGCTGGTGTCCCACCAGGCTTCTTACAGAAGTTAACCAGCAAATATTTGGTCAAGCTTTAAATTAAGGTTTGCTGGTGAAGAGAAGCTATGATGATCCACAGCCAGGCCAACACCAAAACACTAACCAGCATTAACCAACCATAGAACTTCATGCTATTCTAAACTGGTCTTTTTAACAGGGTGACAGTCCGTCTTTCAGCAAATAAATCTAGATTTGACACTACAGACGTTTGCTTGTTTATAATGAGAGCGGTTGGACACTAGAGGAGGTGGCCTGTGGCATTTCTTTAGCTTATTTTTTGGACAAGCTGAAACTGCATGACTTTCTGAGTCTCCTGGGGAGCTCTGGAGGAGACGGAGGGTGGAGGGTTAAGGGAAAAGGCCACCCATATGGAGAGCAGCTGATTTTCCTAGTGTTGTATCCAACATACACATACAACCCATTCATATATACATACGCATACACACCCTCATAAATACACTTAGACAAACATTCATATATCTCTATATAGACCCTAAAGACTGCATGCATACAAGCACTACTGAATTATATATATATATATATATATATATAATATGATAGTCTATATCATAAATATTGTTTCATATTTTATGTATATGCATGTGTAACCGTAAGCTTTAACCTTGTTACACGTTTTACACATATTGTATAATATATGTAATATTATGCAATATATACTGTAAAAACATACATATACACCTAAAAAATAAAAATACGAAACATGAAAATACACACATTTATAAAATCAACACTCAAGACTGAATGACATATTAAGAAATATAAACCCTTTCCTAAACACGTTAATAAAAAGATTGAATCCAATAGTTTGCAATAATATAGCATAACAAGATTTAAATTTTTAATTTCCTGTAGTGTGTTTTGGGACATGTTCCATTAGGATTTAGTGGTTTTAACAATAATAATATTTAACAACAATAATAGGCAACCAATTACCAGTAGAGACCAATAGGGTCCATTACAATTTCCATTATAACCAGTAAAACCATTACAGATTCTATTGATGGTTTCTATATTTGTTGTTGTTGTTGTTGTTTTCAGCAAGGTATTGAAACACATGTATTATTATATGAACTTAAATACTTGAAATCTACATAAAAAGAGCAGAAAGCAAAACTGACATAATAATAAACATAAAATCTAGACACCTGAAACTACATTCTTAAATTTGAGTATTTATGTGTGTGTGTGTGTGTGTGTGTGTGTGTGTGTGTGTGTGTTAATCGGAGCAATAACCTTATAGGCTACTTCATTTACTCTATTTTCTAACTCAATATCTCTCAAGTGTAACCCATTGTAGAATCGCTGCTGTCTCTTTATGAATGAATGGAATATTCATGCCAGACAATGCGGAGTGACAAATAGCAGTGGACGCTCGGACTAGGGTTGTCCTGGGATTTTACTTTAGTGCGACAGGTTACATGCTGTGTATAGTGAGAGAGGCGAGCAAAAATAACCTGACGTAACTGCTTGCTTTATTTCCTTTTTACTTCTCGCAACCGCCTTTATCTTCACGTTTTTTGCTTGCCATCACGAGCCCCTCTCCTTCACATCAGTTTCAGTTTATTAGAAGCAAAAATAGATTGCATTAGCGCCCCCCTTTTGTCGGCCTTCAACGTCACTTAATTTGACACTTTTTCTTTGATGATAAACCAACAAGGACTTCTCCAGAGCGTCCAGATGGCCAGTCCGCCCCTGCATTCAAGGACATATTAACAGGAAAACAATTCCAAAAAGACTAAAAACTTTTTAAGAAGTCTTTTTTTTAGTGCTTGAGTCCAGCACATCGATGTAGCCGACAAGGAGATGCTTTTTATTGAACGGCCAAAACAAGCAATTCACAGGCCATAACTCCTTGTCTCAACAGTTCTTGTCTGACCATAAATCACTGGGATAAAGTGCCCCAGGGATCTCATTTATTTAGTTACAAAAATCGCCAAGGCCCTGCATATGTTTGCGCGTGTATTTGTAAGTGAGAACGCCAAGCAAAGACTGCAAATCCGCGTATCACAGAATCAGCATGTGTTGTGTTGTATATGTGTGTGACGAGCAGTGCTGGTGGGTTCATTGGTTGTGCAGTATAAACATATTGTGTCATGCTTCAGCTGAGCGCTGGGAACTATTAGCATCAGGCCTGATGTCAATCACACCTCCGCGCTCTGTTAAAGAGGGCAGAAAGAAATGCTCTCACTTACACTGTAGAAGATGTTTTAATAATTATAACTGCAAAGGAACTTCATGTGACCTGCATCCATGTTATTTCCAGGCAAAAGACAGACAGACCGCTTAAGGCACCGCTCTGAGAGTGATTCCATCCACCTAGAGTCATCAACTCAAAGAGCGTTTGATTGGCAGAGCCACTGTTTTGTCTCTGAGAGGGTTTTCTACAGTGGGCTGTTGCTTTGATGCCCTGTCCCCGTCATCAAAGACCTTTTTACAACGGGCTCCATCACTTTAATTGTGGAATTCAGGTTCAAGATTCAACACTTCCCACCAATCCCCCTAAGCAACACATATACTTATTTGTGCATGTACACAAACGCACAGACAAGATGATTGCATGTGCATGCATATGGCCAGATTTCACCTTTAAGGCCTACTTTCAAGGCCAATTTTGGCATAAAACGAGCACAGTGATTTAATACAAAGCAATGCATCTATAAGGTTTTCCTCACACTGATTCTATATGAAAAATTGTTGCCACTTCTGCGTAAGAAAAGGTAACTGTGAGGCTTTATTTCTCACAATTACAACTTTATTTAATATAATTATTACTGAACTAACAATAAACACTACTTTTAAAGCATTTATTAATCTTAGTCAATGTTAATGTCTACATTTACTAATACATTTCTAAAATCAAAAGTTGTATCAGTTAACATTAATGTACATGAACAAACAATGAACATTTGTATTATTATTAACTAACATTAACAAAGGTCAATAAATGCTTTTAAAATAGCTAGGTCATCTTTTCATTAAATGTTAAGTATATTTTATTAAAAAAAAAAAAAAAAAAAATCCAAAAATTAAATTAAATTAAAAAATTTAAACTTTACCTAGTCTTTTTTATTTCATTTTATTATATTTTTTTCAGTAAAAACCTCACATGAAATAACATTATTTTGGTCACAAAGCAGAATTTGTAACAACAGTGTAGAATACGTCACAGAAAACCACATTTTTACATTTGCAAGTCATAACAAATGGATATATCAGATAGATCAATTTCAGATAGATAGACAACTTTCAGTGTCAATGCAGCACTAAACTGAAACAACAATTATCCATCTTATTTTAATTTGTTTTACTATGAGGTAGAAACAGGCTTCTACGGGCATCTAAACATTCTCAGAGAATGTCACAACTGGGCAAAAAGATCTCTTTAATTAATATACTTTTACTGTATGTCATTTAGCCATAACAGCCCTTCTATGTATGTCTTACTATAAAGCAATACTATATTGCCTCCAGAAAGCATTGTGCCATTTGTCCAAACGACTAACCAGAGAAACTCTGACAGATTCGGCACATTGTTCTAGATTGTGAGGTTAAATGAAGTGTAATGTACTTCCAGTGTGGTCTCATTTCTACTATCCTCGGTCCAGATCGCAACGCAAAAACGTCTTCGAAAGAGGACACCAAAGGCCCGGGTGATAATCTTACCATAGTTAGCACTTCTCCAGGAGTCTACATAGAAACCTCTCAGTTAACTCCCCAAAGGAAGTGCCATATACAATCAGTTAAGCAGGCTGCTTCAGGCGAGTCTCAGAGGCATCGTATATGTTTCTCTTTGGTTGTGTAACACCACCCAGCGCGCTCTGCCTGTAACAAAAGATGCCTCAGGTTTAATGTTTCGGAAATCTTTATGGACACGACCCTTATGCACAGGCCGCTGGTAATTAATATTGTTGACAAAAGAGCTCATAATTTTTTTCCTTCGTCGAGATACGATGTTCTCTTCAGTCTAACGGCCGCAGAACCCTATTGGCTCCTGGAACCCTGTGTGGACACAAGAAGAGGGGATGACAGGGAGTCTCGGCTGAGCAGGGTGCTGCGTGATTGGTCCCTGCAGGATTTATGATTAATGAGCCTGGGAAAAGAAGCAGGGGCCGCTGGGAAATCCTCGATTCTGTTTCACTCTACAGAGAGCGTGCTGAACTTTATGTCAACATTGGACGGAGAACAGCTCTCCCAGTCTGTGCTTGCTTAAAGGCCAAAAACGAAACGAATCTATCTTTGCTGCATTTGCAGCGATTAAAGACAACACAAACCCGCAATACTAAACTCGCACAAGATAAATGGAGAAAATACAGCAACAGAATGTACTGCTGAAGAAGAAGCCAATAACTAACTCACGTTTAAAAATAAAGATCCCAAAGCGGGGGCTTCACAGCGATGCTGTAAAATAACCATGTTTGGTTTCCCAAAGAACCTTTCAGTGAACAGCTCACTGAAAAAAATAACCCTGAATTTAACGGTAAAAGACTGTGAAAATGCTTCAGAAAAAACCTGTTAAATGGTTAACGGTAAGTTCCCCTACTATATATACAGTTAAAAACTGTATTGGATATTACATGTCATTTTACGGTAGTATACCGTTTTTGGAAGTGAAAAAGAACATATAATTTTACAGTGAATAACCGTAAGTTGACATTCCCAGAATTCCCTGCGTTATATTTCAAATTTGATGTTTTTGTTGAAATAACTGTTTCTTCTTAGTTTTTCTTATCAGTTTTGTACATTAGGGTTGTATGTTACACCTAATGTTGTTAAATTAATGTTTATTGCATTATGTCAGTTTCATATGTGTTACCATAATGGTGTTTAGTGTTTGTGTGAATGACACTGCACACCTTCTATACATATTAATATTTAAAAGCTGCTTGTGATAGGCTTTGGTTCATCGTGTGACTTTCTCATCACCACCTGCTGGTCATCAGTGTATTACAAAAGTACAAAACAGATTTCAGTACTTCAATAGGTTGGTATATTAACATTATATCAGTTAATGAAATAACGGTATTTAACTGTAAATTTAAAACGTTGCTACAATATATTTTTACAGTAAAATTCTGGCAACCACAGCTGCCGTTTTTTACTGTAAATTTTACAGATTTATTTTTTTTTTTTTTTGCTCATAAAAGAAACATTTTTCTTAACGTGAAGAATATTTTAAAAATCTAACAAAACTTTTCCACTATAAAGAAACTTTTATGGAATATAACATTTCCATAGATGTGGAATGTTCTTCATGGAACATTCATGGTTTGCAATGCATAAAAGTGAAAGTCTAAATAAGAGACTTTATGCTATTTTATTCCCATTAGCATATGCATACTCTGCACTGCGTGTTTATCTCACTACATCAAAGTGTTAAAGGGGTTCTGGTTCATCAGCAGGGTCTTTGGCCCGGTCTGAAGGGTTTCGTTGGCCTTGGCCCCCGGGTCTTGCTATGGGAGGCAGGCATCTGTCTGCCCTCGAAGCCATTCACAACATCATGCTCCACTAGAAGCTTAACAAAAATATTGCTTGTGCTTTTTAAAGGCCAGACGGCCACAAAATACATCCCACATCACAGAACGACGGGCTGGATTGCAGAATCTTTCCCCGTCTGACCCTCATGCCATCTGAAAGCTGTTTTAAGGTTGAACTACGGTTTGGAATTAATGTTTGGTAACACTTGAAGTTAGGGAGCACTATTAACTAGTTGATTATTAGCATGCATATCATTAGCATATTAGATGCTCATTAGTACTTATAAAGTTTTATTCTGCATGACCATTTTTTAAATCCCTTAACCCTACCCCATACTTAAACTTAACTACTACTACAACTACCTTCAATAAGCAACAAATTGGAAGTTTATTGAAGGAGAACACTTAGTTATTAGTGAATATGTGTTCCCTAATCTAAAGTGTTACCTAATGTTTTTGTTACACAAAGAGCAAAGTCCTCTGATACAATTGTACATTTGAGTTCACCCAGAAATGAACATTTTGTCATCTTCTACTCACCCAAACCTGTAGGATTTTCTTTCAAAATAAGATATTTCAGCTGAATATTTCAGAAGATATGCCACATCTTTGGTTACCAACATTCTTCAAAATATCTTCTTTTGTGTTCAACAGCTGAAATAAATTCATACAGCTTTGGAACAAGTAAACGATGACAGAACTTTCATTTCCGGGCAAACTATCCCATAAAGTGCAAAAATACACTGTAATCATATTCATATTTAAAAGAATCAAAACATGCATTAAAAAAAAAAAAAAAAAGCAATTGACAGAATCCAATTTTTTTGAAAATGTATGAGTTTCTTTTAAATTAAAGTTCTACTTAGAATAAAAAAATCTATCATCATTTACTTACCCTCATGTCATCCCAAACCTGTATACTTTCTTTCTTCTGTGAAAAACGAAGGAAGATATTTTGAAGAACAGACATTTTCTGAAATATCTTCTTTTGTGTTCTACAGAAGAAAAATGCATACAAATGTGAAATAAAATGAGAGTGAGTAAATAATCACAAAACTTTCATTTCTGTCCCTTTAAAGGTGCACTTGGTTATTTTTCCTTTGTTAATATTATTTTACACATGAAAAAAAATGAATAGTATTTTGGGGAAAATAAAAAAACAGAATTAAACAAGCAGCATAATGCATTGTGACCACATTAACATTTCAAAGCATGGAAATATGCACTAAAAATGATTCAATTGACGGAATCTTAGGGCATAACCCTTTTTTTTACTGCCACCGCTTAGTGTAATTTCGAGCAGCAAAACTACAGAAGCATTAATTCCGCCCATTATTGTCTGGAGTCAGATTGTGTATGCACACTGAATGGATCTCGATGACACATTTAAAGCAGGATATTGTCTCACCCATAGCCCTCTATTCATATTCACAGATGCAATGCTGGGCAATATTTATATCATCGACAGCATTAAAAGCAACAACAATGGCTCAGTGGCTTCAACGTACGTCAGAAACACAGAGGTCAAAACAAGACAAAATCCCTTGTCAATTTGCCTCCACCGAATCAGTAACGCGTCACATGGAGGGAAGAAAGAACAAGCGATTGTGTTTTGTTTTTCATCTCAGCTTCACAAACAGAGCTACTAACAAAGTGACCCATCTGAGCTACTTCCTTCCATTCTGATTGGCCTAATTGGGACCTGTTGACAGCGAGTCCCATCCGAGCAGGAACCGGCCAATCAGCTGCTGGCATCTGTCATCCCCAGCACACCGGACTTCCACCGAGAATAAATGTGCTTTCTGTCTCTGCGACCTTAATGACCTTCTCATTTT
This sequence comes from Onychostoma macrolepis, assembly GCF_012432095.1. NCBI lineage: Eukaryota > Metazoa > Chordata > Actinopteri > Cypriniformes > Cyprinidae > Onychostoma > Onychostoma macrolepis. The sequence goes on from NC_081159.1 coordinate 1,593,331, forward strand.
ATGAACGTTTTAATTGTCTCCAAAATCCCTTATATTGGGAGCTCAATGTGAAGGCTGTTTGGCCCCATATAGATATTGAATTTCAGATGGTCTAAAAGTCATTTATTTATTGAAAGGATAATAATGAATAGGCTGTTGGTTAAAAACAAATGTGATTCAGGAAATATTAACAAAATATGGTATACAAGTTGTTGTTTTTTTAATTTTTTAATTTTATTTTTTTTATAAGTATAATGATAGTTATCAGCTATGTGTCTCTCTGAAACAAATACACATTTCTATATTTGGAAAATTAAGATGTTTGATAGAATAATATGAGTGCTAGACTAAGGAGTATGATACACTTTGGTAATATTTCTGTCATTACTAAAGTTGAAAATAATGTTTTAAATGATCCACAATCATGGGATTAAATCTTTTATCCTAATTTGTGGTATCATTTTTTATTTATTTATTTATTTTTTCAATAAATAAATCACTTATTAGGCTATCAGAAAAAAAAATTAAAAAGTTTTTTTTTTTGTTTTGGTCATCATTATTTTCTCATCAACAGTAAGTATTTTATCCTAAAAAGTTGCTTAATTTTATTTTCAATAAATAAATGACTTCTTAAAAAAAAAAATGTTGTTGTTGTTTTTGTCACCAATTTTATTTCTATAATATTTACATCAACAGTATGGTTTGATTAAAATGGTTTAACTATCATTATGGTGCATCTTTTTCATCTAGTCTTCATTGACAAAGACAACAAAGACATATCAGAAAAATAATTGAAATAAAACTGGATTATTAAAAAAATTAAATAATAATAAATGCTGTTGACTGAAATATTAAAAGTAAAAAAATTAAGAATGTTAACAATGCATTATCAATGTTTTTAGAATAAGAAAAAAACTTGGAGGTTGCAAATAATTCAACATATTATGTTTTGAGATTCAGCTTGAACTGGAATTGGTCAAATGGACTAAAATGATTATGAATATGAAATGGAAAAATGTTAACCAAATTTAAAATGACATATCTGTCAAAAGTAAAAAAAAAAAAATGTTTAAAACAACTGTGCAATAAATAAATAAATAACACTTAAGAATGCAGACTGCAAGTAGTGCACTTTCATTCACTGATCTAAATTCAGATCAAATTCTGATTTTAAGTTAGTTCCTTATAATGCTGTCAAACGATTAATCACATCCATAATAAAAGATTTTGTTTACATAATATATGTGTGTATACTGTGTATATTTATTATGTATATATAAATACAAACACATGCATGTATATATTTAAGAAAAATGTGTTATGAAATATATTTATACACTATAAAAAGTGATAAGTTGACAACTTCAACAAAAAAAAAATTGAGGAAACCCGTTGCCTTAAAATTATTAAGTAAATAATAAAAAAAAAGTTAAGTGAACTTGACAATTCACTTAACTTATTTTTTTTATTATTATTTACTTAATAATTTTAAGGCAACGGGTTTCCTATTAAGTTAAGTCAACTTATCACTTTTTACAGTGATATATAAAATAAAATTTAAGAATATGAATATATAAATGTATAAACATAAATATTTTCAAAATATATACTGCATGTGTGTGTATTTACATATGATGTAAACAAAAACTCTTATTTTGGATGCAATTAATCGCGATTAATCATTTGAAAGCACTAAGGCCCCCGTCAGGTTAAAGGCGGTTATCTGTTCTCTTTGATTCCTGCTGACCCAAGCAGAGCAGTGCTGTTAAAAGCAGGGACTTCAGAGAGGCGATGTTGGGCAGCTGTGGGCAGCCCCTGTTTGGCTCTTTGTGTGCGTTACTGAGCCCTCCTGTCTTCAGTGTCCATGTCCGCACAAAAGACCCTTAACAGGAGCTGTCAGCAGGCAACACCACAGCGAGGATGCTAAGCACAGCCTCTACAGATCCCTACAGCTTGTGTTTGTACAGACCCGAGAGCTCGATACAGTTAAAATGAGTTTTGTTTAGTCTTCTCTTTTAAGCCCACAACTGCAGCTTTCACAGGCTGTTTGCTCACTTGTGAATCACAGATGCTGCAGCAGCGGAGTCCTCCTGGGCCAAAACCCAACACAAAAAAAGAGGCAAGGTGTCCAGCGGGCTGCCACACTTTGCACCTGAGGTTTGGATCAATACAGTCAAGCGATGACATGTCAATTTGCACGGAGAAAAGACTCGCCGTTCGTTCAATGGCGGCGGTGAAAGATGCAGGCAGGTGAATTGTTCACAAGCGGATACAGTGTATCAACACCTTCCTTTTAACTGTTGCCCGCTTTATAGTCTCTTTATGCCACGGGCACGATCCACGTACGTGATGTTTGACCACTGCTTATGAAAAGTGATACTCTTTTTTTGTCCCTTTGGCCTTTAGTATATTGTTTTTAAAAGAATGCAATGTTTATGAGTTATTGCATGACACACAATGCCAAAGGCCAGCTGCTGCTCTGCTATTATTTGATGTTTGATGCATTCAATCATGTTACTAAGAAACAAAAACACATCGTCTGCAGGGACAAAAGCATCTGCCTGGCACGTTAATTCACTTGTGAAGACCATTTGAAGTCATGCTAGACAGGTGTTGGTTTGGTTATGAGTGAACAATGTAACATCTGAACCTCGATACCAACCATCCATACGTGCATTTTATGTGACTCGCATCCGCATTTCACATGCAATATGGCTTTGGTTTGAAAGTGAACTGCATGGTTTATTATTATGAATGACTCACATGCAGTTTTAATGGCGTTTAGAAGTCGAAGCCCCTGAGGGGAATGCTAGAAAGTGGTTTGCACACACACAGACTGATTGCAGCTCTACTGGCCAACAGATGGCACTAATGACTAAAGCGGTGCACTGTCTTTGAAAGGTGAGATGCATGTGGGCTGGAAATGTTTTTGGGATGCAAAAGAAGAATTTCTGGATGTGTATATGCTCACACACTCAGAAACTGACTCAGCATCCCGTATAGTAATTTGATAGGATCAGCTGTCGGGACCACGGTGTGCTCATACGGCTCACGTGAGTTCAAATCCAGTATGCAGCATGTCCTTATTTCTATAATATAGAAATTACATGTTATGCAGCACACGGTCCACTACATGCTCTAAATGAAAGGACGTACAATTGTTTCACACACAATTTTCTCTCAAAATGAAAGGTAAAATCTGTGCCACTAACCAAACATAATTCAACAAAAAAAGTAAAGACTAAAGGTGCAGCCACATTCTCAGGCAAAAGGGGCAAATTTCTATTGCTTTATGCAATACAGATTGTGTCAAAGGAGCTTCACAGTGATAAACAGCGTTATTGAAACTCAACTATGAAGACAATTCAGATTCTGTTGTAAAAGACAATAGCATCATCATTATTCAGTGTAGGTTCAGTTCAGATCAATAACAGTGTAATGTTCATCTATTTTGAAATGAGTTCAATACAGCTATCAGCAGCTCGACTGAGGACAATAGTGTTGTTATTCAACTCAAGTCAGTTCATTGTTGATTCAGTTCAGTTTAATGCCAGTGCTGAAGTTGCAAGATGCAACTCGGCTGTAAAGCAGCTCTACAGAAGACAATAGTGCCTTCATTTCTGGCAACACTGTCAACTTGTTTGCATAGATACTATTTGAACTGAACTGAGCTGGATGATGTTTAAAGATCTCAATGCATCGTCACGAGCCGCAGGGTTTAATTTGGTTTTGTCTGTGTATGTTTCTTTTGACTCTCAAAGCCGTGGGTACCATTGACTGATATTATATGACTGACAGACTGCAATGGTTTGAGTTAAAAATCTTTGTTTGTGTTCTACTGAAGAAACAAAGTCACCTACATCTTGGATGCCCTGGGGGTAAGCAGATAAACATCACATTTTCATTTTTGGGTGAACTATCCCCTTTAAGCGTAAGCTTTTCAGTTCATCTCATGGTATCAGTGCAGTCATATCAATCCATTTCTGAAAGTTACGTGTCATTCAAAACTGTAGTGATGTATGGAGTACTTTACTTTGGTAAACACGGCGAATTTGTGTGACCAGCTTGACCAGGCCTTCATGTAAAATTACAGATCGCTTGTATTCCAACAGAAATGACAGAATTTTTTATCATTTAACTGTTGCCTGCTTTATATTCTCTATATGCCATGGGCATGATCATCTTGCGCGTATGTCTATATCTTTGAGTGAACATCTAAATTTCAGTGGCTCTGTGACTCAATACTGACCACTCATATGTGCATTTTATATGACTTGCATGCACATTTCACATTCAGTATGGTTCTGGAAAAGTATTTTAATAAATTGATATGCATCTAATTATAAGGGGTCATTTCACCTACCAAGGACTAAAAAAGTTTGCAATCCCCCGAGAAGAGCAATGTTGACAGCGCCACTTTTTTTTGGAAGTCATCAATAAATAGCTTATTTATAGCTGTCTCTGCATATTACAGTGGGATCCAAGAAAGCATTTTAATGTAAAATAATTACACACCTTTAGGAATGAAAAAACTACAGGTTCACTCTTGAAAGGCACCAGGATTCCTATGTGTTTTGTCACCTTCAGCAGCGTGACGGGCCACGGTAAAACCTGGATGAGTGTGCTTCTTTCAGATATTATCTGTCTGCCATTAATAAAAGAGAAAGGGAGAGAGACAAAAAGAGAGTTAAGCCACTGTTATTCAATTAGTGTGACTCATTTTGAAGGGTGTCTCAGGTTTACCTTCCCTCCTTCAAAGTTTGACAGTGCAGACAATGACTGCTAAACCCTTTGCTCTTTCCTACGCGCATTAGGAGACCTCATAAGATCATCTTGTCAGACAGTCATTTCATAAAGATTTCCCCAGACCCGGTAGGGTTTATCGAAAAATTAGCATTCAGTTAGCACAGGCTTGTGGGAAAAAGGCAAGCATGACTCGCTTAACTCCCTTCCCCCAAACGCCCACGTTAACACAGTAACAGTTGCAAGAAAACTGACAGGAGATAGACGGGCCAGAGGGATGTCAGACTGGTCTTGATCTCCGTCTCAAGCTCTTTGAGACATGCCAGAAACAATCCTCTCACAGAAGAACGCAGACAGGGCCACTCTGTCCGTGCCTGGCTTGAACGGGGCTGCTGAACCCAAACCTGGCCAAGTTTAAGAGAGGTATTAGGCCATGTCAAAACAAATTACCCCGGCTACTGTGCTCTAAATGGCTTTTGGTTTTCATGGAGTCATTCAAAGTGACAGGCAAAGAGCCAATGTCTATGCTCTGGTGCTCCAGAGCCGAGAGAGCAGGGCTGGCCTGTGGGTACTGTGACATTAACATCTCCAAAAACTTAATTCTATTTTAAATGGTGCTCATAAAACGGATAATTACGGCTTGAAAACCTAATTGGATAAGCCAAGTCAATATGCGTGCAATTGTTAATGTGTCACATTGCCTGGCAACAGTAAAAACATAAAGTACAGTTAGCTGTGTCAAAATTATGTGTAAAATTAAAAATGTGGGAGTGTGTGTGTATACACAATGTTTAAATAAAATGTTTTTATATTTAAAAAAAATATCATTATATGTAATACACATTTACAAACATTTATGAATATACACAATTGTTGTTTCGGGATCCCTTTTATCTCTTTTGCTCACCAAGGCTATATTAATTTGATAAAAAAAAAAAAAAACAGAAAACTGTGAAAAAGGATTACAAGTTTAAATAACTGTTTTCTATTTGAATACATTTTAAAATGTAATTTTTTTCTGTGATGCATGGCTGAATTTTCGGCTGCCGTTACTCCAGTCTTCAGCGTCTAATATGCTGATTTGGAGCTCAAGACGCTTTTTTTTCCTTATAATCAATGTTGAAAACAGTTGTGCTGCTTAATGTTTTTTGTGGGTACTGTGATACACTGTAATACAGGATTCTTTGATGAATAGAATGTTCAAAAGAACTGCATTCATTTGAAATAGTAAAGACATTTTTAATGTTACAAAAAATTGCTGTCACTTTTCATCAATTTATTGCATCCGTGCTGAGTAAAAGTATTAATTCCCCTTACTTACCCCAAACTTGTGAACAGCAATTGTATATATTAATTTACGTGACATAGAAATATGCATCTTGCAATACCTTGCAAACATATTTTCTGTATTAGTGAAAACATACTGTACACAGACATTATATTAGTTTACATAGCTAGAGGCAAACTGCTCTGAACTGGGGTTTTATATCATAAAACTGTAATTTCTTTAAACTGCAGCACTCAACACAAAACGCCTTTGGAAACGACGCAATCAGACACGCTCTTCCTCTTGTATACATTTCGCTCACTTCTTCAAGTCGAAAGCGTAAGGTAGCCAGTATATGTAGCCCTCATAATTCACTCCAGATCAAAGACATTTCTGTTCTAAACTTTTTAAGGCTCATTTAGTTATTGCAAGAAAGCACTGTGTATATGTTTAAAAGCTGCTCCATATGTTCGAACGCCATCCAAATGTTCAAGTACGCTGCCCTCACACCTGGTCAGCTACGCATACCGTAATCAAGCATGCATTTGGAATCTGCAAAACCACTTATTTGGCCCTCTGTCAGAAGTAATCATTTCAAACTCACTGAAACAGCATCCCAACATCCCTACATAACACATTACACCCTGACCTAACCAGATGGCTTCCGGATTACATGACTACACAGCCAAGAGACAGAAAATCTATACAGCACGGGAACCATCAACAACAACAGGCTGTCGGCAAACAATTAAACAGCCATTGTGTCTTTTGTCTTCTAATGGTGGTGTGAACAGAGAAGAGACATTAAGTAGAGCAGCAGGGATCGAGGGCATAGCTGTCATTACAGAAGGCTTCACTATGCAGAGACAATGTCAGACAAACTGCGGTAAATCAGCATGCTGACAGATAAAGATGAGTGACACCAATCTGACTATGGCATAAAAATGTAAAACCGCTCACTCTCTGCTTCACATAAACCAAACAGTTAACCCTTAAAAATTTCACATTTGCACCTCTGGAGGATATGGAAATGCAATTATACGGGTCATTCCTGTTCAACAGTGCCTTCTGAACTAATGTTTAAAAAAATGAACATGCTTGTACTGTAATTTAAGAAAGTGTTTTTTATAAATGGGTTTACCAGATGCTCTATTCACTTTATTCATTATACTCGATTATTTATAAAATGACAGAAAAATTGACAGGATGGAAATAAGCAGCTAAAATGAATAATTGCTCAGTTAGGGATTGACATTTATCTTGCTCAGGGTTCAACTTGAAGTGAAGATTTATTTATTTGTGACCCTGGAGCACAAAAGCAGTCTTAAGTCGCTGGGGTATATTTGTAGCAATAGCCAACAATACATTGTATGGGTCAAAATTATCTATTTTTCTTTTATGCCAAAAATCATTAGGATATTAAGTAAAGATCATGTTCCATGAAGATATTTTGTCAATTTCCTAACGTGAATATATCAAAACTTACAGTTTTGATTAGTAATATGCAGTGCTGGGAACTTAATTTGGACAAATTAACAGCATTAAAAGTAATGTGAGTTACGTAATCAGATTACTTTTATTCAAGTAACTAGTGAAGTAATGCATTACTTTTAAATTTACAACGAAATAGTTACTTTTTCAAATAAGTATTTTCCCATTTATTCACTGCCAGCTCTCCTGTCCTAGTGTTGAGAGAAATTGGGAGTAAATGTAGAGGCACTTGCTTCAGCCTGAGGCTTATTCATTTCACTTTTGGTGTAAACGAAAAAAAAAAAAAAAAAAATTTTTAACCCAGGTGACAAAAAGTGCATTTCTTTCCATAAAATGTAATTACGTAACGCAATTAGTTACTTTTATATGGAGTTACACAATATTGTAATGCATTACTTTTAAAGGCAACTTTCCCAAATACTGATTTAAGCTCATATAAAATAAATTACATTGTAAAACAGCAACATTTATAATGTAGTTAACTGGAAAGTTACATTTTAGCTGCAAGTCTATTACTAAATGGCATCACCACACAGGTGGACGTGATCTCGACTATCATTAGTATATCTGTGTAGCTATATAAAGACACAGCGAGATGGATGAGACCCAGATTCAGCGGGTCTCCTCTGGGAAACATGAACAACAGGCTGCATCGCTCCTCTTTGTGACAGGTGTCTTTCATATGTGTTGTTGATGGCACAAGTCAGCCAGTTCAGTCTCCCTAGAGTATTCACATTAGGGTCTTATTACATGGATACCCTCTCTGAACCATATTACCCATGAACTACTCAAGCTATTGGCTTTAGAGAGGGCTTAAAAATGTGCTGTTTCTGTCCATTAGCAGAGGTGGGGACTTAGTTCAGAGTGGGTCACTATGACCCTGAAGCTAAAAGCCTAATGTAAAGAACTATGCATTAAAATTGTCAAAATTAATTTATAGACCAACAAACAACTGTTGCTGTGTGTGCATATATTGAAAAAAAAAAAACATTTATCCTCAAAGTGGAGCATTAGATCTGAATCAGATTTGAAGTTGTTGTGCTAAATAAAAAAGAATAATAATAATAAAAATTATATATATATATATATATACAGTATATTAAGAAATATAAACTTTTATTATGCAAAGGACAAATTATATTGACCAAAATTTACCAGACATTTATATTGTTACAAAAGATATTTATTGAAAATAATTGCTTTCAAATTATTCTGAAAAAAAAAATATCATGGTTTTAATAAAAAATATTAAGCAGCACAACTATTTTCAACATTGATAATAAAAATAACTGCATATTTAGCATCAAATCAGCATATTAGAGTGATTTCTGAAGGATCATGTGACACTGAAGACCGGAGTAATGATGCTGAAAATTCAGCTTTGCATCACAGAAAAAATTTGACTTTAAAATATATTCAAATAGAAAGAAGTTATGTTAAATTGTCATAATAATTCACAATATTACCATCTTACTGTATTTCTGATCAAATAAATGCAAACTTGATAAGACTTCTTTCAAAAATATTTGTAAAAATCTACACTGTATATATATATATATATATATACATATTCATCTAATACATTAAAAAATGAATCTGAATCATTCAGCCAAATCTGGGTAAGGGGCGAGCTGTATTGAGTGCATTAGCAATGGTTTATGGGAGTTAATGTGCTATAAACATACCTTCTGTTCAATTCCGCTGTGCTCTGTCTGTGTTAACATAAGAACACTTCCCATGTGAATGCAAATGTGTAAATCTGCCATGTTGTAGCATATCTGATGTGTTTCCCAGATCACATCTCTTCATTAAATGTGTCACCATGTAGTGCAGAAACCATATAAACTCCTACTGTATGTGAGGGGCACATATAGGCCTTATAGGATCCTAGAATCCCTGTCTTGTTCCCCATTATGAACGTTTGACATTTTAGGACAGATGTGTCCAGTCCTTCCTCTCATTCTGTTGTCCTCTGAGACCCTGAAACCAAATCTATGCAGTCATGTGCCACTGTCCCATGTAGCTCTGTTCTAGCACTGTGCTGTTGCTCAGAGACCAAATGTTTTGTAGTCATGTTTTTATTTTCAGCCCGGGTCAGTCTGGACCTGCATCAGTGAAAAGTATTCAGATTCATCTGCCATACCACACCGGGAGGCCCTGCTTTTACCCGCAGTACTTAAAACATGATACCAATCTGTGTGCTGGAGTGTTATTCTTACTGAAAAGACTCTCCTGCAACAAACTCCATCTCCTGCATGCTGGAAATCGAAATCAAACAAGCTCGCCGGCTAGCTGCTTTAGGAAGTGCACCAACTTGGTTTCAATATTGTTGAAATTGGTAGACCGCCATGGACCAGAAACAAACTAGCTGTGATGTTTTAACCCCATAAAGCCTGACACATGAAATAATATTCAGAAAAAAAAAAAAAAAGTCATTAGCATGGAAAAACTTGAAATGAAATGGAACACTTTATTGAACTTTATTGAACCTGTAGACAAAATATAAAAAGAAAAATCAATAAAAATTGATTGCGTATGTGTTTTTGATTATCATATCAGAAATAAACAAGCTATAATGTTTTAACCCTCTAAAGTCTGACAAATGAAATAACTGTCCAAAATGATATTCTTTTTTTTAAATGGATCACTTTACTGAACCGTTAGACAAAATCATAAATAAACAAATAAATAAACAAGCAAACAAATAAATGTTTGCCTTTTTTGAGTATCATATCAAAGCCAAACTAGCTATGGTGATTTAACCCTGTAAAACATATGCAATAATGGTCAGAAGAGAAAAAAAAAATCACTATTTGTGTATAGTGTATATGTATGTGTGTATATATTTAAATGGATCACTTTATTGAAACATTGGTAACACTTTACAATAAGGTTCATTAGTTAACATGAACTAAGAATGAACAATACTTCTACAGCATTTATTAATCTTAGTTAATGTTCATTTCAGCATTTACTAATGCATTATTAAAATCACAAGTGGTGTTTGTTAACATTAATTAGTGCACTGTGAACTAACATGAATAAACAATGAACAACTGTATTTTCATTAACTAACGTTAACAAAGATTAATAAATAGTGTAATAAATGCATTGTTCATTGTTTGTTCATGTTAGTTAATACATTAACTAATGTTAATAAATGACACCTTATTGTAAAGTGTTACCGAAACATTAGACTAAATAAAAACAAACAAACAAATTAATTAATTAAAATATATTTTAAATGGATCACTTGATTGAACCTTTAGACAAAATCTAAAAAAAAAAAGAATAAATGTTTGCAGTTTTTTTTTTCTCTTGCATATTTTTTTACATTTTTGCATATCAGACTTTTGAGTTTTCTCAACTTTTTGTTGAATAAACTAAAAGCAACAAGTTGAGAAAACTCAAAAATCTCCTGAAGCTGGTTACCTTAAACATTTAAGTTTTCCCAACTTTTGATTTTTACAGTGTGTGTGTATATATATATATAATATATATATATATATATATATATATATATATATATTTTAAATATTTCACGGAGGCAACCACCCTCCCTGCGCGTCGGGTGGTTCTTCGCCTCCACGTCGTGCATTCAAATCGTTTAATGCACAGCTAGCCGTTGATTATCCCATTTATGCCATGGTCATTTGCCAGCATTCACATATTAAAGATGTTAATAATATTTGGGCTGCAATATTTGACCGGAACGATAAAAATGACGGTTATTTTCGTCTGTATTACTATTCAACTGTCACTGTATGTTACTATGTTTACCAATGTTTATAGGAAGCGCATTAATATAGAATATAGAAACGAATTTAATCAATACCTGCCTGCCAGCCAATCAGAATCGAGTATTCAGACAGACCATGGCATAAATATATATGGTATGATATATTGTAGAAGAATGTGGAACTCATACTTGAGGAGGAAATTTATTATTATTATTTTTTTTATTTGGTGCAGTTGCTGATAATTATATGGGTGAAAATTAGGATGAACTTCTGATAGATTGCAATGTACATTAATGAGATCTTTACAACAGTATAGCATACTTAAATAAAATGCATAAATATCAGTATCTCCCATTAATGTCTCTTAGGGGAATATTTAAATGCTTATGATCAAAGATGATAAAATGACGATTGAGAGAGATGGGGAAAACATGCATGTAGAAGAATGTGTACAGCAGATTTTTCAGCAAAGTTTTAATCGTGTTGGTAAATTAGAAGCCTTAGACATTTGCTTATCAAACATGATACAGTAGTCTTTATAGGGTTTAAAACTTTTTTCTCCCCCAAATGGGTTTTTTCTTTCATCCTCGATTTTCTGTTTCTTTCTTTCTTCCCCTCATTTTTACCCCTTTTTCTCCTTCCCTCACTCTTTCTCCTTTATTTCTGTCTTTCTACTCATCAATACAATATATGCCAGACGAAAGCAACAGGGCCGCCCGTGCTCTGCGGCTAACCAGAGAAATGACTGATCGCAGCTGCAGAGAAACTGAGCATGTTAACCGCTGGGCTGTGTGATGGCCAGAGCTTTCCACGATAGCAATGAGCTTACTGAAAGACTCAGTGAAGCCCCGCTGTGCCCAAAAATAGCTACAGCAGCGCTTCAAAAGGCCCATGCTGACAATTTATGATGACGAATCATAGGGGGTCAACCGAAACACTATCAGTTCTATTCATCTATTCGAGAAGGTAGGTCTGTGTAAGTTGCTGCGGAAGAGGAAAATAGCAATTCAGTCTTTTCAATCTGTAGCAAAACCGCTAGGAAGCAGATTTTTGTATAGATTTGTATCAGTGCTGTTGTTAACTATAACTAAAACTATTAAAAACATTTTTGTTGATTGAAATAAAACTAAAATAAAATATAAAGTTTAACGTAATCAAAAATTAAAAGCACTAGAATTACTACCTGGAAATACATAAAACTAAAACTATACCTAAAACTAGAAATAAATTAACCAAAATAAGAACCTAAATAAAGCAAATAAATCTCAATTATATTATGTATAATTATATTAAACAAAAAATGTGGTTAGTTCGATTTTTTAATGTTTTTGAAAGAAGTCTCTTTTGCTCACCAAGGCTGCATTTATTTGATCAATAATACAGTAAAAACTGTAGTATTCTGAAATATTATTACAATTTAAAATAACTATTTTCTATTTCGATATATTTTAAAATGTAATTTATTCCTGTGATCAAAAGTTGAATTTTCAGCATCATTACACCAGTCTTCAGTGTCACATGATCCTTCAGAAATCATTCTAATATGCTGATTTGCTGCACAATAAATATGTATTTTTATTATCAGTGCTGGAAACAGTTGTAATGCTTAACATTTTTGTGGAAACTGTGATACATTTTTTTTCTGGATTATTTGATGAATAAAGTTCAAAAGAACAGCATTTATTGTTTATTAAACAATATAAATGTCTTTACTGTAACTTTCAATTAATTTAATGCTTCCTCGCTGAATAAAAATAATATTCATTTCTTAAAAAAAAAAAAAAAAAAAACTTTTGAACAGTTTTATTTCTAATTAATCTGAAATAGCAATATTACCACAAAAGACTGTCGGGTTTGAACGACCAAAACACAAAACACAAGGACAATAAACATACAGGAACTCAGAATCAAAAAGAGTGAGAAGAAAGAGAAAAGAGAATGAAAACAGTCAGACGGGATTCCCTGCATGATAAAACAGAGCTCTGGAGCCGAGAGGATGATGAGGTCAGAATGAAATGAATCCCTCCATTAGGAGAGATATGAGAGAGAGCAGCTGCTATAGCCGTGACCCAGCGCTAACACACACACACACACACACACACACCTCAGGCCTCTCGGTTAGCATGAGCTCATAGCCACTGCTATGGACACAGAGCTCTCTTTGACCCAGAACTCCAACCTGACTGCCCTCCTGCCAAACCATCAGCGCTCTAGAAGAAAGAGCCTTTATTTCCACCCTAAGAGGAAAAAAGGAGTTGAAATTTTTTATATAACTTTAGCATTTTCTGAGTGCGTACAGGGGGAACTGGATGGTTTGGCTGACCAGGCAGTGACCCACTAATGAGTGGCACTGGGTGCCAAACTCCGTCTCATTCCTCCACAACGATGCAAAATCAGACATTCTCATGGGTCATTATGGCTCAGATCCCTTTCATACTGTAAAACGCTGTTATATTTTATCCTGGGTGTCTGCACACATAATATGGCGAGGTGACTATTTGTCTTGTGCGTGTTTACCTTCAGGATACCCTAGTGAAAAATAAATATACTACATAAACATAATACATTTATTTAATTCTAAGTATACTACAAATACATTTACGTAGTTATGTACTTAATACACAAACCCTGCAATTGTACTTTTAGTATACTAAACTGGTATACTTAAAATCTGCTAAATTGAAACAACTAATTTTGTGCTAAATGCACTTTAATTATGCAGAAGTCACACTAAAGACATACTGAAGTATATTTGATTGTGCTTAAGTGGAACTATTGCAAGTTTACTTCAGGTGCACTTTAAATATCTTTAATACAATCCTCATCAATAGTGACATTAAAACATATTTTAGGATTAATATTAAGAAATGAGCATTGTGTGCACAAGTAGTACTCCAAATAAAGTTTATTTTTATATCAGTAAGTCTCGAGTTATCTGTCAGTAAATATGTTAACAGACTTAAATTATACTTTGAATGAAATAAATGTGTTTTAAATAAATTACTTTTTTTACTAGGGTACACAAAGGTTCTTTATTGGCATCAATGTTTCCACAAAGAACCTTTACCATCCATGGAACCTTTTCATTCCACAAAAGGTTCACTGTAAAAAATGACAGTGAATTTAACTGTAAAAAACTGCGAAAATGCTACAATAAAAACCCGTTAAATGGTTAACGGTAAGTTACCCTACTATATACGGTGAAAAACTGTAATAGACATTTCAGACAATTATGCAGTGAAATACCGTTTTTGGAAATGAAAAATAATGTAAAATTTACAGGGAAAAACCATAAATTGACGTTCCCAGAATTCCCTGCGTTGCATTTTAAATTGGATGTTTTTTCTTTGAAATAACTATGTTTCTTCTTAGTTTTTTTCTTATAAGTTATGTTTATTAGGGTTGTATGTTACATCTAATGTTGTTAAATTAATGCTTATTGCATATTTCATTTTTGATGAGTCTCACCATCAAACATGATGTTTAGTGTTTGTGTGAATGACACTGTGCACCTTCTATACATGTTATTATTTAAAAGCTGCTTGTGATGTTTTTTTTGGTTCATCATGTGACTTTCTCGTCACCACCTGTATTTGGTGGTTATCAGTGTATTTCAAAGGTACAAAACAGATTTCAGTACTTCAATAGGTTATTAACATTATATGAGTTCATGAAATTACGGTAAATTACCGTAAAACCTAAAATGTTGCTACCGTATTTTTTACGGTAGAATTCCGGCAACCACAGCTGCCGTTTTTTACCGTAAATTTTACGGAATTTTTTTTTTTACAGTGAATTCTTTACAGTGGAAAAAGTTTCTTTAGATTATTAAAATGTTCTTCACACAAAGAAAAAATGGTTCTTTTTAAGAACTGTTCACTGAAGGGTTCTTTGGGGAACCAAAACTGGTTCTTCTATGGCATAGCTGTGAAAATCCCCCTTAGGAACCTTTATTTTTAAGAGTGTACGACACAAGGACTACTAACAGCTAATAGAGGAGTGTGAGGAGAGGAGAATGCAAGCAGTGGCTCCTGGATCATGTTCCTGCAGAGATTCCTTGAAAACATACAGTTTCTATTGCTTCCTGATCAGCGTACAGACTGTTTTAAAATTAGCATCCTTAGCCACTCTGGCAGAGATTTCTTTTTTTTTTTACATACATTACAAGATCAAGGCAATGATGACAAGCTAGGATAGACACCATGAATGTGACTCATTAGCCCTCGAGCATGCTTTTTTCACCAATCACTTTACACCTCATTTAATCGATTAAGATCACACATTCAACTCTGAATGCAGCACAACATGCTTGATGACATATGGCAATCATTGTTAGCTAATTAAAGTACTTTAAAAATGTAGCTTGCCAAACTGCAAGCATCTCATATAAAAGCTATTGAACATAAAATAATTTGTGCTTCCCTACTAACAAAAAGCAGCAAACTACAATGAAGCTTGGCAGTAAATATATATTGTAACTATACTATAATTTATAATTTAATTAGAGTGGTAGTGCAAAAAGAATGAGAGTTTTTGAATGAATGAATTAATACATAAAGTAAAGTAATAAAAAATATAAAAATAATAAAATATTGCTACATGAAAAGAAAACAATATATAATGAAAATATACAACAGCTTTGAAAATAATAAATAAAATAATAAATATATTTAAAAGAATAAATATAAAATAAATATAACAAAAAAAATAAATAAATAAAACACCCCAATTTATAAAATGAAAACATAGCAAGGACTATGTATTAATTGTACTATGTATTGTACTAAATTTACATGAATTATCCAAATAATTCAATTCGCTAAAATTACACTTTCCAGCTATTTATTTTCTTGCTAAGCAGTAGAGATGTGCACAGTACTATTACATTTATGACAACAGCAACAGCAAAATTAGTAGCACGTCTACTTTTAGTTAGTCATTCCCCAACATAAATGACAATGATCATATCAAGTTTCCTACAAGCCAGTGACTGACTAGTCACACAAAAAAATAAAAAGCTAATAAAACAGCTAGTGAAAACCAAAAAAAGTAAAGTAGAGCAAAACAAAACAAAGCTGTGTTAAAAACAGCGGTGAACTTGAATCCTATGCGGAATGTCAAAGAATCTGCCGACTCTGTTCCTTTTTCTCTACACATCAAACATGACCGTGCTGGCAGACTGTCAGTCACTTTAACTCAGGCGTTCTATTTTTCTCTCTCTCCTTTTCTTTCTAGAACATGTGGGAAGAAAAAAAAGGCAAGACTGTCACATGCTAAATCACCTAAAATAAGACAACTTTTAATTTCAGCTTCTAATTTTAGAGCTACTGCACAAAAAGCATTACATTTTCTAAAGAGTTACAAAATCCCACACACACGCACCGTATGATGGCATATCCTTAGAATATCTAAACAACAGCGAAACACCATAATTGCTTTTACCCTTTACAATGCAAGCCACCATTAAGGCTAATTTGAGACCTTTTACAACAACACAGAGAGCGTGCTCCGCCATGTAACTGCATGACACCTGTGAGAATGAGCTGTCGTATTCTTTACAGCTTCTGAGTGTCTTGAGCTGAGGTGTTGAAACACAGGAGCGTTTGATATTATTACTAACCTGACAATCACAGGAACCACCGTGCCGAAGTGAAGGGCTACGCCTTGAGTTTTTACAAGTCCTGGAATCGCTCTCAGATGATGACAACTAGCTTAGTCAGTCAAGTGGCCCGCGTTTGGGACGTGCTCCATTTTATCTAGCTTTTAGGCCTAAGGGAGTAATGCTGAGTCGGGAGATTTTAAATACTAGATTCAACATTTTAGGAATATGTAACTGGTGCTTCCAATGCAAATAAACACTACAACATTATCAATCAGCAATCAGAATAAAAGCAATCAAATAAAACAGGCAAAAACAGTCAAGAAGATGTATATCTATAAAGGCAATAATATTGTAGAGGCTGGGGGAAGGCTTTTTTAACAAAATTTATTTGTTTTTATTTATTTATTTATTTATTTTTAAAGAAATTGATACTTTTATTTAACAAAGATGCGTTAAAACAGTTATTTTAAATTTTAATATTATTTCACAATTTTACTCTTTTACTTTAATAAAGGCAGTCTTGGTGAACATAAGAGACTCGGTAACACTTTTCTTAAAACCTTTATGTATAATGCATCATAAAAGTTGCTTTCATGCATTAAATTTGCCTTGTAAAGCATGTTATAATGCATTGTACAATCTCATTGATAATTGTAACCACAGTTAATACATTATAACTCTTATCAGTTCGTTGTTACACTATGCATTTTAAATGCATTGGTTATAATTATTTACAAAAAGATATAATGTATTACAATGCACATTATGAATAATTATAATCCATCGTACCCTTTAACAACAGCCTGTCACTGGCAGCCCCCATGATTTTATTAAAGTGACTGTAGTTCAACTACAATATTTGTATATTTCCATGGTTACCACTAAAGTAAGCATATTTTAACCATGTAACCTAGTTGCAATTAAGGCATATTGAATGTTAAAATGCATTTAAAATATAAATGGGTATTATTACCAATTTTACTCTTAGTAATTTAATAAATTTCATAATTTAAAAGTTAAGTTTAGAAGTATCGTATCATATCGATATCGACCATACTGGCCTTTAAAAGTATCGGTATCGTATCGAAAACAAAATAAGTGGTATCGCCCATCCCTTATTAATGGGTTCCTCGAGATCTTTTTAAAAATGTACCTATTCAACAGTTCCTATAGCAACATTAGGAGCAACAGAAATACAAAGAGGAAAAGAATTGTAGATATCATGTTACATTTTTATAGTTTGCTATCAGTACTAAAAGGGAAACTTGTCTTACAGTGTATCAGTGAGACAGGTGATGACAAGTTTTATGACTTGACAAAAAAGCTTTTCATGTTTGGGATGTTTCTTTTTGACGGAATGACAGACCATCTCTGAACTTTCCATTTGTGACTCACTGACTTCAGTGATAGAAGCGAGCCCCACCCACACACCCCCATCTCTCGGAGCAGGAATGTTCAGGCCTCGTCTCTAATCCCGCTCTCCTCGGAGCTGTGTGTGCTGAGGTGACAGGTGTCAGCTGTAAAGCCCTTTCCAAACAGCAGCCTGGTGTGGCTCTCAGAAGGCCGTGCTGCACTGTAAAAAAAAAATCTGTAAAATTTGTGGTAAAATACTAGCAGCTGTGGTTGCCAGAATTTTACCATAAAAAAATACGGTAGCAGCATTTTAGGTTTTGCGGTTTTAACTTAAATTTAATTAAATACCGTAATTTCATTAACTGATATAATGTTAATATACCAACCTATTGAAGTACTGAAATCTGTTTTGTACTTCTGTAATACACTGATGACCAGCAGGTGGTGATGAGAAAGTCACATGATGAACCAAAGCCTATCACAAGCAGCTTTTAAATATTAACATATATAGAAGGGGCGCAGTGTCATTCACACAAACACTAAACTAAGAAGAAACATAGTTATTTCAACAACAAAAAAAAAAAAAAACATCAAATTTGAAATGTAATGCATTCTGGGAAAGTCAACTTACGGTTATTCACTGTAAATTATAAGTTCTTTTTCACTTCCAAAAAACGGTATACTACCCTAAAATTACATGTAATGTCCAATACAGTTTTTCACCGTATATAGTAGGGGAACTTACTGTTAACCATTTACCAGGTTACTGTAGCATTTTTACAGTCTTTTACTGTTAAATTCACAGTAATTTTTTACAGTGTGCAGAACTCTCACAATGCTCTGACAGTGTCTAGTGCTTGACGCCAACAGGTATCCATCCCAGAACATGCTGCTTTATGAGGCACATAATAGAGTGACAGATGGAAACTTCTGAATCAATTCATCCTGCAGAAAGGAAGAGATGCAGATGGCTTGCTTACAATGGATGTTAACTG